>NC_134869.1:39412630-39715755 GCF_049852395.1 Peromyscus maniculatus bairdii
GTCGGGTTTTTGTTTGTTCGTTTGTTTTTTGTTTTTTTGTCAAGTTGACAAAAGCAGAGTCATTCAAAAGAGAAAACTCTTAATTGAGAAGACTGTCCTGTAGGCAAACCTGTAACGTATTTTCTTGATTAGTGATTGATGCCGAAGGGACCAGGCCACTGTGCAGGTGGACCTGGGGTTTTTAGGAAAAGCAAACTGAGCAAACCAGAGGCGCAAGCAGTGTTCTTCTGTGGTCTCTGCTTCAGTTCCTGCCCGGACTTCCTTTGTGTTGGACTGTGACCTGGGAGTTCTAAACTAAACTAAGCTCTTTCCTCCCCAGGTCACTTTTGGTCATGGCGGTTCATCACAGCAATAGAAACCTAAGACATACAAACTGACCAACCATCAGAGAACCCAATACATAATATTGGTGCTCCGTATTTACTAAACTATGCACTGGCATGCATTACAGGATGTTTGGGGGTGGTTCTGCTTTGGATTTCCGTTCACCAAAAGGACACAGGCACACTATGTAATCACACTTCCATTACACAGTACAAAAGAGTCACAGGAGACCAAGTGTTGTGGTCTAATCTCCAGAAACCAGTTTGTTTGTTTGGAGGGAGGTCTTTTATTCTATCATAAGTCCCAAATTCTTACAATTGAACAGATTTCTCTCTACTTTGGCTGATAGAAAACACAGCCAAATAGTAGCTCACTAGAGCTTAACTAAATAACCAACAGCATTTAGTCCCCAACATTATATACTTTCCTCTATTTCATAACTATATTATTTACATATTATGTACTGTAGAAAATTGTCAGCATGAATAAATAACTATCCAAAACCAATACTAACCTTAAAATCTTGAAAAAAAAACCTGAAAGATGTTCCTTAGCAGCAAATAGCAGCTAATGTTTATTGAGCACAGGCTTGAGGCAAAGAACTACTGTACACATTCTGCAGTATTAACTTTTAATCCACCAACAGCTCCATAATGGAAGTATATTGATACCACTTTATGAAAGTGGGTAATGGACACAGGAAAGCTAAATAATTTTCCCAAAGTCATACAACTACAAGCACTTGAACCCAGTTTGATCCTAAGCAATGAGGACTATCTCCTCAACCACTGCCATAGCATAATGACATTTACTCATCATCAAACCATCTACGACCTTTTGCCATGCACAGATGGCTCAGGTCTTATAGGCGAGGCTCACAACCGAAGTGGTAACACTTCTGAAACATGATATTTTTCAATTCCTAAAACAATAAGGATGAAAAAGAGATAACTGAAAATAAAGCCCACCCCCACATCAAAAAATATATGAGTTTTAAAATTCTGCCATATCCAACCAATCAATTTCAAGGAAACTGAGACAAAGAGTAACACTTGCCCAGCATCTACTAAAGTCTGGCCACATTCCAATATAGTTAGTCATTAATCCCCAAAACCCTACTGTAAAGTAGGTACTGTGTTACAGACAAGGAGACGGAAGCAGGGAGATGAGTTTGGCTGAAGTCCCTACTATGTGGTTTATTTCTGACGCAAAGTTGGCTCCACTCTCAGCTTTTAACCTTTACCTTTCTTTCCTACTCTGATAAAAACGGTTAACTGCCTTCATCCCCCCCACCCCCCAGGCCCTCACAGCAAAGGAAATCAGGGTTCTACAGTTACTCTACATGCTAGATGTCAACACTGACATTTAGAGCTGGCAACCTAGCGTCTGCTCCTTTAACATGGGGCTTGTCTTGTCCTTTCTAACTATCACAACTGAATCTTTTGTGACTTTGTTATAACATCCACAACTGTAATTCTGAACTAAACAATAGTCAAGGCTGAACTCTGGAAGAGACGGGAAAGAGATTAAAAACTGGCCTACTCACATCTACCACATTCCCTCTGTCTGAACAAAAAGACAGCTAAGTGGGAAATCATAAGGCATGTGTCTTTTCATGGCAAGGTCATCAGTTTGGATTCTTTAACAAAGTAAAGATGTCTCATCCGTTTTGATAAAACAAAGGACAGTTTTGCATAAAAAATAAAAGAAAAAGAAAAATACAGCGCAGAATGCCGTGAAGTCGGTTTTACAGGCAGCTAGAAGAATGAAGACACCAGAATGATTAAGACAGAACATATCTTACTAAGGAAAGACTCCATACATTTTGCTGATCAAGACGGCCTATGAAAAGGAGAGCCTATTTTAGTATAGGAAGGACAGTTTCAGTGGCCTGATGGGAATAGACATGAATGTTCATTCAAATAAGGTGATGAAGCAGTTACAAAATACAAGACATTCTTTGGTTTTTCGAGACAGGGTTTCTCTCTGTAGCCCAGGCTGGCCTCCAACTAGCAGAGATCCACCTGCCTCTGCCTTCTGAGTGCTGGGATTAAAGGCATGCCCCACCACCCAGCTGATATTCTTAAATTTTAAGAAGTCCATGAACAGTAACATCAGCTGTAGCAGGGGGAGAGCACCATATGTTTCACAACTGCTTTATCAAAGGTTCTATCGGAAACAATGCAACCTGGAAAAGAAGAGTGTAATTTAAATTGTAAAGATGTCTCAGAAAGGGCTGGGCCAGATTAGCGTGGTCGTGGTCGTGGTGGTGGTGGTGCACACCTTTGATTCCAGCACTTGGGAGGCAGGGGCAAGCGGATCTCTGTTGAGTTCAAGGCCAATCTGGTGATTTCCAGGATAGCCAGTGCTACAGAGAAAGCCTGTCTGGAAAAACAAAACAAATAAACAATGACAGAAAAGTGCCAGATTAGATCTGCCCAAATGAAAACATCAACAGGGTAACTTTCTAATTTGCAACGAGTCAAGAGATGATTAGCATTCACCTCAAATACAAAAAAAAGGCTAAAACTGACAAGGATATAAGTAATCCCAAAAGGATGCCCAACTTATTATTTGAAAGAGCAAGAAGATGTACACATATACATTCTTGTCTGTTCAGTACTCCTAAGCGCTCCAGTACCACACGCCTCCCTTCCATTCTGCAGATAAAAAAGAAACAGAGAAGGCTTCATTCTCCAGTTTTCCAAGGTCACAATTCAGATCAACAGCGAAGATAAGGTCGTTATTTGTTACTCCACAGCCCAATCTGCTACTCCACAAACGTGTTGAAATCATTCAAACTTTGGGGTGAAATGCAGCCAGGAGAATATCTGTGGAGCTGAAGGAAGAGTGAAAGCTATCCGCAACCAGTAAAGAGTCCTTAGTGTTCTCTGAGTCATTACCAGTCTGTCACGGACGTTTGCGAAATAACTCTGCCCTGGGAAATCACGCCAGGTGCATGTCAAGAAGCAGATAACCCTAGATAGGCAAAAGCCCTCCCTCTGAATGTAAACTGGCAATATATATTTTAAAAAGAAAAAAATATCTCCTCCGCACCTAATGCTAGCTCCCAACCCACCAGGAGGGTGTCACTGACAACCCTCCGCAAAACAGCCCTGACAGACACCCCCACAGAAACGCCCCCCCCCCCGGGAGACGTCTAGGAAAGACAGGTTTTCACAAAAGCCTTTTGACTAGCTAGCTAAGCCTGGGCCGGTGTCGATCGCCCAGGCTCGCCCTCCGTGGAAACGCGCCTTGCTGCTCCCAGCCATCAACCACCCGGGTCGCTGGCCAAGAGGCCCCCAAGCTCCGGGGAGCACAGCGCTGCCGAGCTCGGCTCCTCGAGATGGGGACGAGATAGACGCTTCAGCCAAGGCAGGGTGGCGCCTCCAAGGCTTGGACAACCAGAAAAAGGGTGGGCTCTGGCATCGGAAGAGCAAGAATCACGGGGTGCGGGCAGGCGCGGATTCGCGCTCCGGGGCAGAGCCGGGCGAGAAGCGCCGAGGCCCGCGCGGCCTGGCCGCAGGAACTGTCCACCCCTCGGGCGGGCGGAACAGCTGACAGCCCCCGCCGAGCCCGGCCGCCCGGGCCGTCCCGGACGCCGACGCCGCCCGCTACCCCACGGCGGCGGCCGAGCCCCAGCCGCCAGGGCGACCCCGCTCCCCGACTCCACCCAGTCCCCAACTCTCCCGCCGCCCGCCCCGGCGCCGTTAACTCACCTTCCCGCTCACGACGCCCGCCGCCGCCATGTTCGCCCGCGCGTGCCTGGTGATGACGTAGCGCAGCCGCCTCACGTGTCTCTCGGGCTCACAACAACATCCGGCCGATGGCTGGGGGGGGGGGGGGAGAAAAAAAAATGATGACATCCGGGCGGGAAAGGGGCGGGGAGAAGCGGGAACGGGAGGGGGCGGGGACGGGGGCAGGGGCGGGGCAGGCCTCCGGACGCATGCGTGGTGAGGATGCTAAGAGGGTGGAGCAGCTCTGGTATCGCACTGCGCATGTCTTTTTTCTTCCCCCGCCCCCACTTTCCTTTTTTTTTTTTTTTCATTTAATTGAAGGCTGGTAAATTGCAGCCTAAGGATGTTGACGTTTGCTTGAGCGTGACACTTCCACCTCGAGGGACGCCGCATCTTTTTTGGGGGGTGTCATGGAAGGAGCCCCTTGTTTAGACCCAGGACACGCTGCCCCCCCCCCCAGGCTTTCTTGCTTTAAACCGGTCACGGTAAAATTGGGTTTGGCGTTGATCTCCAGACCCTCCAGCTGGGGCACCCACTTTCCCCCTTCATATTTAGAGGTTTCTGAACGTGAGGAATTGTTGCGGCCACTCACGCATGACCTTGGGCATTACCAGTTTTTATGGGAACTGTGGTTCCTTACCACGCCCTTCACCGTTGCAGAGTCCAAGGCACATAGTTTAGAGCTCCGACTCAGCTCAGTGGTTGTGATTTCAATTCCTGAATTCACCCAAGCTACAGCATGTTAAGGAGGGCTTGTGCGTGTAGTGGTTGTAGGGATCTCCCCAAAACAATGTGTGGAAACAGATTGGTAAAAATATCAAGACCAATTTTTAATTCCTTCTCAGTAATGTGAAATGTCCGAGTCTACTCGTGGAGAGCTCTGAGACTTACCCAGCTCCAGTACAGAAGTAAAAGCCCCTTGGACCCACTGAAGTAATCCTGTGTTCACACCTCAAGAGCAGTTATAGCAGGGGTTCTCAACCTGTGAGTGGCAACCACTTTGAGGGTCAACAACCCTTTCCCACGGGTCGCCTAAGACCATCGGGAATATCACATATTTACATTATAATTCATAACGGCAACAAAGTTACAGTAAGTAGCAACGAAAATACTATGGTTGGGGGTCAGCACAACATGCGGAACTATGTAAAAGGTTCAGAGCGTCAGGAAGGTTGAGCACCATTGAGTTAAAGACTTTTGAGGCTACTTGAGGTAAGTGGCAACCAAATGGAACAGCGGGAAACGTGATTTGCAGGGTTTTCGAATATCAGGAATCAAATCAGTGAGGGAGGTGCTTAAACGAGAATGCCTGCTTAGCCCTGTTAGGGATTCTGAACACTTAAGCATCAGAGATTCGAAGAAAGAAAGAGATTCCTCATGAACTATTCCTGTCTTACAATATTAGCTTCATCTCTCAGTTCTCCCTGTTCAGAACCAATTTTCTATCTGTAACCTAAATCTGATGACCTCTAAATGCACTACACTTTGTTAGGAAATTCATTCTGAGTAGTAGACATGGTGACCTTCTGGGATGCTGAGGCAAGAGGATTGATATGAGTTCAAATCCATCCTTTGCTACCTACTGAGTTAAAGGCCAGCCTGGGTGACAAAGTAAGACATTGTAAAATTGCTTCTGACTGTAACGGATTGGATTGGATTGGCCGATGGCTTCTGTCCTTGAGCCAATGGCTGTAAGCCCCAGGATATGACATTCTAATTGACAAGGTAGGAAATCATGTAGCACAGCGCCACTCAAAATTTGATGAGCTAGGCATGGTGGTGCATACCTTTATTTCCAGAACATGGGAAATAAAGATAGGTGGATCTCTGTGAGTTCAAGGCCAGCTTGATGTACATAGTGAGTTCCAGGCTGAAATACATGTAATATATATATATATATATATATATATATATATATATATATATATATATATATATATATATATAATGAAAGATCCAAAGAAGAATCCAGGGACTACTTCAAAACAGGTGTTGATAGGCAACCCAAAGAGACATCAGTTCCAGATCAGTTTCCCAGTTCCCATGTATCACATTGTCAAATACTGGCTTCCTACTATGCTGTGTACTACTGGAAGGCAGGAACTATGCTTTTTATTTCTACAATGACTAGACTGACCCTTAACCAGACACTAAGTGTGTATGTAACTAAAGCTGGCCCCTCATTTTGGAACAGCACAGTTATGTATTAACACAAGGTAAAGAGAATCAGCTTTCCTTCTCCGGTGATACCTCTGTCTGTAAAGAGAAGACACAGGCTAGCATTTCAACATGATTTCTTTCAGGATCTAGCTGTTTACTGGGCTAGAGTAGAAATATGTGCATACATACAGCAATGAGCGTTCTTTAAAAATAGCATGCAATATACATTTTAATTGTTTCCCCAAAAATGAGTAGTTTCAAAATTCCTGAGCTTGTCCCTATGAGCTACATAGTCATTCTCTAAATAGTCAACATATGCTGCAAAATAATCTGAACGGTAAACACCTTAAAGAAACTTTAGACCAGGGGCTAGAGAGATGGCTCAGATGGTTAAGAGCATTGACTGTTCTTCCACAGGACCAGGGTTCAATTCCCAGCACCCACATGGCAGCTCACAACTGTCTGTAACTCCAGTTCCAGGGGACCTGACACCCATGGCAAAAACACCAATGCACATACAATAAAAATAAATAATTTTTTAAATTAATCTTTATTTTTTAAAAAAGAAACTTTAGACCTAGGAGGGCACTTAGAGATGCCTCTCCATGTTTGTCAGTTGAGGAGATTAAATCTCCTAGAGGTTAATGACCTACAAAAGTCACAAGCTACTTTATGGCTGAGTAGAAATGTAATTCCAGATACATATCTTAGTCAGTTGTGCCAAAGTGATGACTAACCGGGCCAAACCTTGCCCTTTAATTACCATTCCAGTCTCTCTCACCTTAGTTTCTGGTTGGACCATGGACCTCGGAACTTGTCCCATGTTTCTTCCATCAAGAGCCCACCAGCCTTTCCACTGAGCACTTCATTTCCCGAACCCTTAACAACAAACTCCATTACATACACATTTTTCTTAGGGCTTAATCAATGGAGGACCACGGGGAGAACATGGGTTTTGCGGACAAACCAAAGATTACAGGATTCCTCTCTGAGGACTTGATCGAGGAACCAGACCTCTAAGTGTTACTAGGATCGGTACCGATTGACATGACCCAATTAAATCCTCTCACCGTAAAGACCAAAGATCAACAAGCCATCCTCCATTTTTAGAATTCTAGCCAGCTTAAAAAACAAACAACAACATGCCGGGCGGTGGTGGCGCACGCCTTCAATCCCAGCACTCAGGAGGCAGAGGCAGGCGGATCTCTGTGAGTTCGAGGCCAGCTTGGTCTAAAAAGCGAGTTCCAGGAAAGGCGCAAACCTACACAGAGAAACCCTGTCTCGGAAAAAAAAGAAAAAAAAAACCCACAAACATTTATGTAGTGTTTGTATACATGTGAATAAAAGCAGCATCCACAGCATGTGTGCAAATATCAGAGGACAACCTCCTAGATCGGGTCTCTCCTCCCTTTGTAAGAATGGAACGTCAGAGCCAGGCGGCGGCGGCGGCGGCGGCGGCGGCGGCGGCGGCGGCGGCGGCGGCGGCGGCGGCGGCGGCGGCGGCGGCGGCGGCGGCGGCGGCGGCGGCGGCGGCGGCGGCGCACGCCTTTAATCCCAGCACTTGGGAGGCAGAGGCAGACGGATCTCTGTGAGTTCGAGGCCACCCTGGTCTACGGAGTGAGTTTTAGGACAGACTCCAGAGCTACAAAAAGAAACCCTGTCTTGAAAAGCCAAAAAAAAAAAAAAAAAAAAGAATGGAATGTCAGAATCTAGCCTCTGCTCAGGCTGCAATGTCTGCAGCAACGTACGCTAACAGATATCTAGCTAACAGATATCCCAGATCTCTCACCTGGGAAGTGAGTTAACATCAAAGAGGATTTGTGGCGACAAACCCTTCTCCAGACTCCTCTCCCTGCCTCCAACATGGGGATCAGAGGGCCTGACCGCAGGCTTGTACTGTGAAAATTCCCCCATCCTCAAAAAACTGGAAGAACAGAAGCCATGCCTGCCACCTGGGTTCTGATTTCTGTCCTCAGAGACACCACTATGCTGTCTTTCTTGGGTGCCGAGTCCTGAACTCTTCTCCGAGACCTCACTGTTGGGGAATATTATTGTAAGATGTGTTGTTGCAGTAACGCCTGCATTACTGATACCCATTCACCATGTCTGAGCTAGGGGCTGCAGATTAGAAAATAAGAGACAAGAGACAGCGAGACATTTGCCACAGCTGAGTGCCAAATGCCAAATGCCATTTATTGAAAGAGGGAGGAAACCTTAAATACAGGCTTACAGCACAATGGAGGATCCCCGGAGGGCAGAAGGTCGCTACTGAACATTCTTGCATCTAAGCTGTTTACACCAAATGCAGGATACAGGAACAAAGAACCTCCGGTGATCTCTCCAGTGATAGTTAGGTGAGAAGGAAACCGGCAGTGAATCTGAATAGGGAGGACATCTGGTCAAGGTCAGCAAACAAGGCAACAGCTTTACTCAATATGGGAGGAGACCAGGGTCCTACAGTGTGTTACTTTTGTTGATGTTGCGTTTAACTTTGTGGAGCTGTGTTAGTTGCTGTGCCTATCTAAAACACCTGATGGTCTAATAAAGAACTGGCCAATAGCAAGGCAGGAGAAAGGATAGGCGGGGCTGGCAGGCAGACAGAATATATAGAAGGAAAAAATCTGGGGGTTAGATCAAGGAGCTAGCCACCCAGCGACACAGCCAGCAACTATGTAAGAAAGATACACAGAAGTAGAAAAAAGGTAAAAGCCCAGAGACAAAAGGTACATGGGGATAATTTAAAGTTAAGAAAAGGCTGGCAAGAAACAAGCCAAGCTAAGGCCGGACATTTATAATTAAGAATGAGCCTCTGTGTGTGATTTATTTGGGAGCTGGGTGTCGGGCTCCCAAAAAGAGTAAAAACAAACAACACCTCACATACGTTGCTTTTCTGTCCATGGCATTAATAGGTTTTCTAATAAATCCCATTCTCTCCAGTGTTCCTATTAGATCCTTGTGCTGACAGATAAAACATTTTGCCTACCATATGGGTTCTCGAGATTGAACTTAGGTCATCAAGTTTTTCAACAAGCGCCTTTATCCTCTGAGCCATCACGCCAGTCCTCAGCCTGTTTTTAATGTCATTCGCTTAAATAGGAATGGACAGCTATTGCACAGTTGAAGCAAACCTTTAATCCGGACCTTAAAAACTTGTTTGGAAGTTTTAGCAGAGGAGCACAGCTACATTATCACAGGAGGAAGAACTGTCCTCCTTTATTGGGGAAGGTTGTCCTCTTTTACCAAATTCAGGAGGGATGCTCATGGAGTGGTGAGGAAAGAGGGGGGCACACTTGTAGTCAGCCAAATGAGCATAACCAATCCTGATGATCAGTGGAGTGGCAGATGTCATAGCCAGATCACCCTCTTCAGTGGTTTGACAGAAAATGGTCCCCAAAGGGAGTGGCACCATTAGGAGGTGTGGCCTTGTTGGAGTAGGTGTGGTCTTGTTGGAGGAAGTGTGCCACTGTGGAGGCGGGCTTTGAGGTCTCATATTTGCTCAAGCCACGCCCAGTGAGACAGACCACTTCTTGTTGCCTGCCTCTCAGGATGTAGAACTCTCAACTCCAGCACCATGATGATAATGGACTAAACCTCTGAAACTGTAAGCCACCCCAATTAAATATTTTTCCTTTATAAGAGTTCCTGTGGTCATGGTGTCTCTTCACAGCAATAGAAACACTAAGTAAGATATCCTCAAACCTGGAAATCTTTAATCTGGAAGGTAGGGATCAAGACAAAAATAACCAAAAAGCAATCTAAGACAAATGATGGACAGAACAACAGGCCATTTCGTTATAACAAATGTCTTTGGAGGAAAAGTGTTGTAGAGTATTAATTTAAGATATGTTATTCATTTATGTTATAGAATATTTGTTTAATGATGCAAAGATGTGTTGCATTATTTTGTTGCATTTAACTCTGTAAAGCTGTTACTTTCCCTGTCTAAAACATCTGATTGTTCTAATAAAGAGCTGAACAGCCAATAGCTAGGTAGGAGAGAGAAATAGGCAGGGCTGGCAGGCAGAGAGAATAAATAGGAGAAATCTAGGCTCAAAGGAAGAAGGGATACAAGAATATTCAGGAAACCAAACTGAGCTCTCAGGACTTAAAAATGAATATATATATATCTCAATGTAAACTGAGGATATGATTTGGAACCTAAAGTCAGAAGACAAAGATGTGGAAATCAGAGGGGAAAGTAAGTAGATTTTATGGATTGAATCTGAACTCCTTCTGCATAGAGGACAAGGGCAGAGGTATTGTCTAAGTGACAGTTCTGCATCCACCAATGAAAGAAGCCAAGCTGAACTGAAACCAATGTGAAGGACTCCAAGAAAGGTATTACCAGGAGAAAATACTGACTTGGGTGGCTCTTTTTAAATCCTGGAGTTGCAATGCTCACATGTAACCCCAGCTTTGGGGAGGCTGAAGTTCACAAACTTGAGGGGATCCTGAGCTACAAAGTGAGAAATTACATCAGTATATCTTTGTACACATATATAGTGATGTCACTTAGAAATCTAAATAAAAGTAACATGAAAATTTGAAAATGGCTGAATTTGAGGAGCAAGAATAAAGACTAAAAATCAGTGAGAGCTGGGGACTGTCTTTGTAACATTGACTTACTGCTGTGAAATAATCCTCTTGTGCACTGTAAACATTTGTCACTTGAATTGGTTTAATAAAATGCTGATTGGCCAGTAGCCAGACAGGAAGTATAGGCGGGCAACCAAACTAAGAAACAGGAAGAGTGGAGTCAGGAGTGACCAGACAGACACAGAGGAAGCAAGATGAGAATGTCATACTGAGAAAAGGTACCAAGCCACATGGCTAAACATAGACAATTATGTGTTGGTTTAAGTGTAAGAGCTAGTTAGTAATAAGCCTGAGCTACCAGCCAAGCATTTATAAGTAATATTAAGCCTCAGAGTCAATTATCTGGGAAGCAGCTGCTTTGAGACTTGCTGGCAGGAGAGAAACTTCCACCTACAACTTATCAAATCTAAGATACTGTCAATAGGAAGTTGCATTTTTTTAAATTTAGGATTTGTTTATTTTATGGGTATGAGTATTCTGTCTTCATGGATGTCTGTGTACCATGTGCATGCGTGGTTCCCACAGAGGTCAGAAGAGACAATCAGATACCCCAGAACTGGAGTTAGAGATGGTTGTGGGCCACCATCTGTATGCTAAGAACCAAACCTGAGTCCTCTGCAAGAATAAGTGCTCTTAACTGTTGAGCTATGACTCCAGCCCCAGAAGTTACATTATTGCATACCACTAAGAAAGAATATTCTAACAATTAAGTAAAAACATTTTCATTTTAACTATAAAACACATTCTAGCTTCAAATATAATAATGTGAAAATGTATTATTAAAATGTATACACTCACACACATTGATAAAGATCAAAATTTAATTTAGAAAGAAGCTGATTCAATCAACTATTATTGCACTTTAAGTCAAACTAAACCCAAAGATATTAGAATGAAATAAATAGAGATTAAAACAGTGAAAAATAGAAAAATCAATGAAACCAGAAGTTGGCTCTTAAAAAAATTTTTTTTTTAATTAACAAGTGGTTCTAATTTGGTTTCTGTTGCTGTGATAAGCACTGTCTTAGTGTTTTTATTGCTGTGAAGAGATACCATGACCACAGCAATTCTTACAAAGGAAAACATTTAATTGAGGGGACTCAGAGTTTCAGAGGTTCAGTCCATTATCATCCTGGAGGGGAGCATGGTGGCATGCAGGCAGACGTGGTGCTGGCTACATCTTGACAAGAAGACAGGAGACAGTCATACTGAGGTAGTCACACTGAGGGAAGCTTGAGCAAAAGAGACCTTAAAGCTTCCCCCACAGTGACACACTTCCTCTAACATGACCACACCTTCTAATAGTGCCACTTCCTTTGGAGGACATTTTCTTTCAAACCACCACAAGCACCGTGACCAAAAACAATAGAAAGGGGTATATTCGGCTTTTATGTCTAGGTCATAGTCCATAATTAAGGAAGGTCAAGGCAGGTGTCCAAATGATATGCCGTGGGATGGTCTGTATGTCAAATTACTCTGATTGGTCAATAAATAAAACACTGGCCAGTGGCTAGGCAGGAAGTATAGGAGGTACTAAAAGAGAGGAGAAAAGAAAGAACAGGAAGGCGGAAGGAGACACTGCCAGCCGCCGCCGTGACAAGAAGCATGTGAAGATGCTGGTAAGCCATGAGCCATGTGGCAAGGTATAGATTTATGGAAATGGATTAATTTAAGATATAAGAACAGTTAGCAAGAAGCCTGCCATGGCCATACAGTTTGTAAGCAATATAAGTCTCTGTGTTTACTTGGTTGGGTCTGAGTGGCTGTGGGACTGGCGGATGACAAAGATTTGTCCTGACTGTGGGCAAGGCAGGAAAACTCTAGCTACAATGGGAACTGAAGCAGAAACCATTGATGAACCCAACTTCTAACTTACTCTCTGGCTGGCTGGCTGACCTGTGCCCCACTAGCTTTATTATGCAGTCCAGGGCCACCTCCAAGGGGTGGTAACACCCACAGTAAACCTGGCCCTCCAACATCAATTATCTGTCAAGACAACCCCTCACAGACATGGCTAGAGGCCAGGCTGATCTAGGCAATCCCTCAATGGAAACTCCCTCCCAGGTGATTATTCTTTTTGTCAAATGGGCAATAAAAGCTAACCAGGACACACCCCTTAGCTTGACTAAGAAACAAAACAGAGAAGATTCAATATAATAGAAGTTAAACATAAATGGAGGAATATTATTGATTTCACAGAAACAAAAAGGATTATCCAAGAGCCATATGAATAACTGCATGCCCAAATGTTGGTTTGCGTAGATGAAATGGCCAAATTCTTAGAAAAACAGAAATTGCCCTTTCTAAATACAGAAGTAAAAAAAAAAAAAAATCTGAAAAGACGTAATTAATGAAGAGATTGCATCTGAGGGTGGGGTGAGGGGGACCAAGAGTGGAAAGCCCCAGAGCCAGATGTCATCTCTGGTGAGTGCTACCAAACACCAAAAGAAGAACTGACACCCATTCTCAAAGCCTTAAAAGAAACAAGAGACCCGAAAGAGGATTTGTGCCTCCCAGCTCATCCCACAAAGTCAACACTCCCCTGACACCAAAGCAAAAAGAGAGAGTTTTATTATAAACTAGAGACCAGCCACATCTGTGTGCACTTTGAGGCAAAACTGCACAAGATGCTAACAAATTGACCTAGGCAACAAAACGCATGGATTATGCACTGTAACAAATGGGATTCCCCCCCCTGCAGTGCAAGGATGTAAATCTCCAAAATGAGGCTGCTGCATTCGGTTGTAATTCTATTTTGGGGTTTCTGAAGAACTGTCATAGCTTTCTAAAGAAAGTGTCATTTCTACTCCTGTACTAGTTTATGTTGTCACCAATAGTGTACAGGAATCTCCCCTCCCCACGCCCCATCTTCATTAACCTTCACTTTTTAACTTTTGTTTTTGGAGACAGTGTGTCACAAAACCCAGGCTGACCTCAAACTCACTATGCAGTGGAAGATGACCTTGAACTCTTGATCCTCCTGCCTCCACTTACCAAGAGCTGAGGTTATAGGCATGCCTGGCTTCTTCAATCATTTTTTTTTTCCTTTTTCTGACAACTCTAAGATTGAATTTACCATTTTGTTCATGCCAGGCAAGTGTTCCACCACTGAGCTACAGCCCTGGCCTTTTTTCTTTTATAAAAAAAAATAATAATAATTTGTTTAAGCCAGTATGAAATAACATTTCATTGTATTTTAAACTCCCCCACCCCCACCCCCCACTCCTACTCTTCTGGTGGGGTGGGGGCAATTGAAAGAGGGTTTTTCTGTGTAACAGTCCTAGCTGTCCTGGAACTATCTCTGTAGCCCAGGCTGGCCTCGAACTCACAGGGAGGCCTCTGCCTCCCAAGTGCTGGGATTAAAGGGCTGCGCCACCATGCTGGGCAACTTGCCTCTCTTAATGATTAGTGATGTTGACATTTTTTTTTTTTTTTTGATGGTACTGCAAATTCAACCCAGGGTAGTATGCAAACTGTCAAGCATTTCTCATCTTGTTTGGGGAAATATTTATTACATTCCTTTGCATATTTCTTAATCAAATTTATTTATTTTCTCAATGGCTAGAGTTTCCTGACCTTACAAATGACTGAAATAAAACCACTGTTTTTCAAAAATTAAATTATCTCTTCAAATGAGAATGAGATGATTCTAGTAGATTGCAATACAGAAAATGAATGGATTAGAATAAGGTGTGCCATTAAGAATATGGTTTGGGGGGGTGTAAATCTCTGCACATCTCCATTCCTTTTCTTTAAAAAGAAGTTCATTCTACACAATCCTTCCAATATAATAGTGACACACAAGAGTCTCTACTGACAGAACTGTAAGACATAAAACAAAATAAACAACATACTATTGGATTGTTTTAAAAGTTTAAACTTGCCGGGCGGTGGTGGCGCACGCCTTTAATCCCAGCACTCGGGAGGCAGAGGCAGGCGGATCTCTGTGAGTTCGAGGCCAGCCTGGGCTACCAAGTGAGCTCCAGGAAAGGCGCAAAGCTACACAGAGAAACCCTGTCTTGAAAAAAAAAAGAAAAAAAAAAAAAGTTTAAACTTGCCAGGCAGTGTTGTCGAATGCCTTTAATCCCAGCACTTGGGAGGCAGAGCAGATCTCTGTGAACTGGAGGCCAGCCTGGTCTACAGAGCGAGAGAGATCCCAGACAGGAAAACTTGTCATGGTTATTATGTAGGGAATTTTGAGAAAATACTTTTTTATTTAAAAGTTTTCATACAATATATTTTGATCATATTCTTTCCCTCCCCCCAGCTTCTCCCAGATCCTCCCCACCTCCTTCCCAACCCAACTTCATGTTCTTTCTCTAAAGGTGAAAACAAACAAATAAAAATAAGACAAAATGCCAAACCAAACTGAAACACACACACACACACACACACACACACACACACACACACACACACACATTCTGTTTTATGTTGGCCAATTACTCCTGAGCATGGAGCCCACCCTGGAGTGTAGTTGACATACTCAATGTCACCACATTGGAGAACACTAATTCTCCCTTCCCAGCAGGTATCAATTGCAAATAGCTTCTTGGTTAGTGCTGGGACTTTGTGTCCAGGGCCCCTTCTCAGTGCTGGGATGTTTGTGTGGTTAGAATGTGTACAGGTTGAATGGAAATATTTTTAATGACAGCCTTCATATACAGTATTTTTCTCCGATGCTGTATATTTAGAGATAAAAGTCTATTGGGAAAATCACAAAAAAAAACGGTTAATTATTCATGAAATGTTTCCATTTCTCTCTGAAACATAGCATATATAACTGTTGAGAAACAGAGGTATTTTATTTTTCACCACCAAGTGTAGAGATCCCTAGGGTCAGCTAATTCCTTTTTTTTTTTTTTTTTTTTTTTTTTTTTTTTTTTTTTTTTGGTTTTTTGAGACAGGGTTTCTCTGTGTAGCTTTGCGCCTTTCCTGGAGCTCACTTGGTAGCCCAGGCTGGCCTCGAACTCACAGAGATCCGCCTGGCTCTGCCTCCCGAGTGCTGGGATTAAAGGCGTGCGCCACCACCGCCCGGCTCAGCTAATTCCTTTTGATCTTTATTGTTAACCCACTCACATTTTTCTCTCCTCCAATGTCATCAAGCTCTATTCTAAATGCCTTTTTAAGCTTTTTATAAGCAAAGAAAAAAAAAAAAAGAAATGTATAAGCTATTCAAAGTCCAAAGGAAATATCTATGTAAATACTTAAAAGTACATTGGCATGATTCTATAGCATTTTTGCCCTAGTGGAAGATAAAATGAAAATATTTGCATAAACCGAATCCTTGAAAACTACTGCAGCTCCGATCTAATCACTCCATCCAACATTTGGCAGCTTTTGTTTCCCTACAGAAGCTGTTTTATGCATGATATGTGAACATTCTCTACCCACCAAAGACTGCATGCATAATTAATGTGGTTCTCCCTAATCATGTATTTAACCTTGAGTCAATATCACGCATTAAGAAAGGAGGTATAATACACACAAAAACCCATTCCATTAGCCGACAGGATACACAGCATATAAGAACCCAATCCATAGTTATTTAATAGATAGAGCAATCACACCTTTTCATTCTGTTACTGGAGTTTAAGAATGCTTTGGAACCAACCATTTGAGTGAAACAGTTTATTTTCCTACCTACCAGATTTTCTTATGTGGGAAAGGCAAAATAATGTAATAGAGGTACAGGTGGAAAACCCAAGGATCTACAGTGTAGACTATACCAAACTCCAAACTTACAGGACTAAAGGAATTCCGTTGCTACTTTTAGCAATTTATATTATTTGAAACTTTAATGCAATTGATATTGCTTCCCCCAGTCCTACTTCTTGCTAGAAAGTTCTTCCTTGTATCAATTATACTGATACCATATTTCTTGTTAATAGTGGTAGGGTGGCCAAGAACAGTATCTAGGAAATCTTGGGTGAATCTTACTACAAGTAAAACTATGGATAAATGACTTACCTTCATGACACTGGAATTCAAGGTGACATTTTGCTTCCAAACACGTGTTCCTAGGAGTCAGTAGGCCAGCAGTCTAATTCATAATAAGGTGGTACCATTAAGAAGTCCCAACCAGAAGCCTTGATGAATCCCTGGGAAGCAGGCATGTTGTGTGCTACTGTACCACTCCTAACGGCTATGGCCATAGTGGAGATTTTTTCCCGAACCCTTATGGTTTTCCTACAAGAAAACCACCATATCTGTTGAGCCCTGACCCCCGTCCCTTGGGTGGCTGTTGCCTTGCTTGCTGACCTTGATCAGATGTCCTCCCTATGCTAATTCCCTGCCGGTTTCCTTCCTCCTAAACAGCTTACCACGGGAAGTTTCTTGTTCCTTGTTTGCGTATCCTGCATATTGGTGTAAACAGCTAGGATGCAAGTATGTAAAACATCTGTAGTGAACTTCTGCCCTCCGGGGTTCTCCCACTGTACTGTAAGCCTGTATTTAAGACCTCTTCCCTCCTTCAATAAATGGCATTCTACTGAGATGAATGACTTGCTGTCTTGTTTCTGTTTTAATCCATAGCCCCTCACTCGGACATGGTGAATGGGTAGTAGCGTGAGTGCTACACACATCCTCTAGTATTATAAATTGGAAAGAATTTTCAAATAGGCTTAATATATTCCATTACTTTCAAAGTCATCCAGCAATAGCATGTATTTAAAACATTATTCAGTGGTTTTGCCGGTATCTTTTTTTATGAGGCACATGTAGAGTCTGAAGTACCCAAACACTTAGACCACTTATTCCAGCCAACATTTGACAGGCTAGCTCTTGGTATCTTACTCAGAAAGTAGGAATGCACAGTAATCTATTACAGTTTATTTATCTCTGTGTCATTGAAATACAGTTACTCCTTGTGTAATAGTGGCATGACTATTAGGGGATAACCACCCACTTCCTACTTTAATTTGAGGTCTGCTCAACTGAAGGGGTCCCAGGCCTGCTATTGTGAATCTAGTCAAAAGCTCATGACTGCAAAGATCATAGACTCTACAGGAGAACTACCTACCATTGTTTTGCTAAGTGGATATGTTATCAAGCTGCTGTCTATACATTTATGTTTATACCCACAGATTAGTGCTACTCTAAGCCTTGGTTAGAGAAGCTTATTTTTGTAGTAAGAAAAACTTATAGCCCGGCGGTGGTGGCGCACACCTTTAATTCCAGCACTTGGGAGGCAGAGCCAGGTGGATCTCTGTGAGTTCGAGGCCAGCCTGGTCTCCAAAGTGAGTTCCAGGAAAGGTGCAAAACTACACAGAGAAATCCTGTCTCGAAAAACCAAAAAGAAAAAAGAAAAACTTAGAACTGGTCAAAGTGCTTAGAAGAAGTGATTTTTGAGTCCTCAGCCTTAAGAGAGACATCCAAATCAGCAAGGCCCAGGGAACATCAGATATAGAAAGACCGCAATAGCCAGAGGATAGGGAGGAGTCCCGTGAAATGCTGTCTTTGGAACATGACATGGGTGTTGGGACTCATGAACTCACAGCAGTTGTGGTTACCTGAACAAGACTTACACCAAGTCAAGCCGGTCAACATCCCAGCATGGATAGAAGGTCATGAGGCCCCACCCCCAGCTTAGAAGCTATTGGCTGTTGAGGGAGTCATTTCTCTTCAGGAGTGTAGAATACTGTGTTCCAATGGATGACCCCAACCCATGCTTATGCAGGAGGCACTAATTGAACTCAGAAAGTTAGAAAAGAAGAAAAAGGTCTTGGAATTTGAAGGGAAAGAAATGTAGAGAATGTCCAAGAGGAGTAGGGGGTGGGTTGGGAGTGAATATGATCAAAGTCCATTGTGTACATGTATGAAATTATCAACAAACAAATTAAAAATATTCCATATGAATACATATAGAGACATACACATAGATACACAGTTGTTCATTAGCCCTGTATTTATTAGTGCCCACTGTGTTAGTACACTGTGATGGCCATGTTGGAAATCACAAATGTCTGGAAGAAACATTGAGTGGCACAAGTTAACAACTTAGCAGCCATTCTCGCGTGAGCGAAGAGGCACAGACAGCATGAAGGAGGGGGAGCATCGGGAGGCTACTTGTTTTCATATCCGATCATTGAATTCGATAAAAAAAAAAGTGTGTGTGCACATGTGTGTGTATGTGCGCACATGTGTGTATGTGTGTGTGCGCTCGTGTGTATGTGTGTCTGTGTGTGTGCACGTGTGCGTGCATGTGTGCATGTGTGTATGTGTGTGTATGCGCGCGTGCGCGTGTATGTCTGTGTGTCTGTGTGTGTGTCTGTGTGTGTGTCTGTGTGTGTGTATGTGTGTGTGTCTGTGTGTGTGTCTCTGTGTGTGTGTATGTGTGTGCACACGTGTGTGTCTGTGTGTGTCTGTGTGTGCATGTGTGCACGTGTGTGTGTGTGTGTGTGTGTGTGTTTAAAGCCTTGTTAGATACATTGCTTTCAACTGGTAAAATACTGACACCATTTTTTAAAAGATTTGTCCCAAATTTAAACATACAAACGAAGCACAATATTCTTTTCAGTTACTGTGGTTTGATTTTTTTTTTCTCACTCCATCAGGGAATGTTGCTCCCATGTAGAAGACACTAAGAATAATATGCCTTGGCTATAATGAATTAATGATCCGATAAGGAAACAATTAAAATGAGCTGTTTAAAAAAAAAGATTTTTGACCTAATCTTATTTAAATGAAGTCTCATTTTTCCATGACCTGATCTCATTCCTTCACTACCGTCTCTAGAAGAGTCCAATGGTAAAGTCGTGGTGGGGTTTGTTTGTCTGTATTTACTGACTTGCATGTTAATCAACCTCTTTTAGTACTCATCTAATATAGGTTATATACTGTGCTCGGTGGTGAGAGGAATAAGAAAGACAAGAAAAGCAGATGTGTTGCCATCAGTTTTGAAAGTTAATTTCTTCTCTACTCCATTATCTAAATGTCTTCAAAGTTAAAACATGTAAACACTCAGAAAATGTAATTACAAAAGGAAAAGAAGTCAATCTTTGTAAAACATTGGGAGCAAATTAACGATGGAGAGAAATAGAATTTCTCTGTGGGTCATTTGTTTCTATTCCTAGAGTAATACATATTGATGATAAGAAAATTTGAAAAATGTAGAAATGAATACAAAGGAAATAAAATCACCCAGAGATAAACAATATTAAGATGGTGATTATTAAAGTCATGTATTATTATTCCTCATTACAATAGTAGACATTAATTTAACCTGTCTTCCACTTTTGACTCTGAACTTTTATTCTCCATTTGCTAAGAAAAGACCTCTTTATGCATACACACCAAAATGTAAGCATTTCTTCTCTCCAAGAAGACTTGAAGTCCTCCCTGCCTTGGAGAGAGAAGAACCTGTATTTATGATTTCTGAGGGTTTGGACAGGAAACAGTTGTCTGTGACCTACTTCTTAATAGGATTAAGGACTAACACGGGACAACAGGCTACTCAGCAAAGCCATATCTTGGGACAAAGAGTTGCTTGACCGGGCAAACCTCTCATTTGCCAGCTTTTTAAGACTTAACTTCTTCCTATGCTGTATCCACCAATAATAAGCTATTACAACATGAATTTTGCTCAATCCTATTCAGGACTCTGATAACCCTATCAAATTAATAACATGCGCCTGTAGCCACTCCATCCCAAGGTCAGATCATTACTCCTTCAAGGTTACCTTCCTTACTGAACTAGGCAATTAACTTGGCTTTTCTTAGTCTACCAGCTATCCTGAAAATGAGGGGGAGGTGAGCCTGACAGTTTTGGTGGATATATAATTTCTATAGTAAAACTGAGGATGAAGAGATGGCTCAGTGGTTAAGAACATTAGCGACTCTTCCAGAGGACCCAGGTTTGATTCCCAGCACCCACATGATGGCTCGCAACTATCCATAACTCTAGTTCCAGGGGATCTGACTCCCTCTTGTGGGCTTTGAAGAAACCAGACGTGCAGGTGGTACACAGACATACATGCAGGAAATACATACACAAGATTTAAAAATAATTAACTAATACAGTTTGAAAAGAGATCTATAGTAAAATAAAAGAACATGGTTTTGTGTTGTAGGATTAAGAGATAAGGAAGTTTGGGGACAAGCACTCAGAAAATATATGGGTGAGAGAACTTGTGGTTTGTGTCTTAGGGTTTCTATTGCTGTGAAGAGAAACCATGACCATGGCAACTCTTATAAAGGAAAACATTTAATTGAGGTGGCTGCTTACATTTCAGAGGTTCAATCCATTATCATTATGGTGGTAAGCATGGCAACATGCAGGCAGACATGGTGCTGGAGCTAAAAATGCTGCATCTTGCAGGCAACAGGAAGTGGACTCAATGCCACACTGAGGGAAGCTTGAGCAAAAGAGACATCAAAGCCCTCCTCCACAGTGACACACTTCCTCCAAGAAGGCCACACCTACTGTAACAAAGCCACATCTCTTAATAGTGCCACTCCCTGTGAGATTGGGGGGGGGCAATTTTATTCAAACTACCACACTCCAATCCCTGGCCCCCATAAGAATGTAACAATATCATAATGCAATATGCATTTAGTACAACTTCAAAAGTCTCCATAGTCTATAATAGTCTCAACAATGTTTAAAAGTCCAAAGTCTCTTCTGAGATTCATGCAATATCTTAAATGTAATCCCCTATAAAATAAAATAAAAAAAACAGATCACATACTTTCGATATATAATGGCACAAAATGTACATTACCATTCCAAAACATAGGGAAGCAAAAGTGGTGAGGAAATACTGGACCAAAGCAAGTTGTTGGAGTAGGTGTGACCTTGTTGGAAGTGTATCACCTTGGAGGCAGGCTTTGAGGATTCATATATGTTCAAGCCACACTCAAGTGAGACAGATCACTTCCTGTTGCTTTCTGATAAAGATGGGTACGTCTGCCTGTGTACTGCCATGCTCCCTGCCATGATGATAATGGACTAAACCTCTGAAACTAAACCGCCACCTCAATTAAATGTTTTATAAGAGTTGTCACCCAGAAGTCTCCACAGTGAATTAATGTGCCCAATTTGTTTGGATATGTTGAAGAACACCATGACTACAAAGGAGTGTTTACATCAATTCTGTGCAGATTGCATTATCACAGCCCTTAGAAGTGGCAACAAAGAATGCCCTACCTGTAGGAAAAAATTAGTTTCTAAAAGATCACTAAGGCCGGACCCAAACTTTGATGCACTCGTCAGCAATTATCCAAGTCGTGATGAGTACGAAGCCCATCAAGAGAGAGTGTTAGCCAGGATCAACAAGCACAACAACCAGCAGGCGCTCAGCCACAGCATTGAGGAAGGCCTGAAGATCCAGGCCATGAACAGGTTACAGCGAGGCAAGAAGCAGCAGATTGAAAACGGCAGCGGGGCGGAGGACAACGGGGACAGTTCCCACTGTAGCAACGCATCCACACACAGCAACCAGGAGGCGGGGCCTAGCAACAAGCGGACCAAAACCTCGGACGACTCCGGCCTTGAACTTGATAATAACAATGCAACGGTGGCAATTGATCCAGTGATGGATGGAGCTAGTGAAATTGAATTAGTGTTCAGGCCCCATCCAACACTTATGGAAAAGGATGACAGTGCACAGACAAGATACATAAAGACTTCAGGTAATGCTACTGTTGATCACTTATCCAAGTATCTGGCTGTGAGGTTAGCTTTAGAAGAACTTCGAAGCAAAGGAGAATCCAACCAGATGAACCTCGATACAGCCAGCGAGAAGCAATACACCATTTACATAGCGACAGCCAGTGGCCAGTTCACTGTATTAAATGGCTCTTTTTCTTTGGAATTGGTCAGTGAGAAATACTGGAAAGTGAACAAGCCCATGGAACTTTATTACGCACCCACCAAGGAGCACAAATGAGCTTTGAAAAATCATTTCTGAGACTGAACTTTTTATAACCTATTTCTTTAATGCTAAAGATGCACCATCATTACTTTCATGGACAGATCTGGGAGATGTTCAGTTTTCTTTCTGAGCCAGACTTGTTTACACTATGAGGTTCATTTTCCCTTATTTAAGACTCTAGTAATTCAGTACTCCCCTGCCCCTTAATAGTATAAATAAGTTATATGCCACAGAAAGGATAGTTCCTTTGGGGAGGACACTTGGACCTAGGAGGTTTTTGTGGTTTTGTGTTCTTTTCCCCCTTTTTTTCCCTTCCAGTTTTTGATCTTTTGAGACAGGGTCTCATTTTATATCCCTGGCTAGCCTGGAACTTGCTGAGTAGTCCAGGGTGGCCTTGAATTTGGAGTGATACTCCTGCCCAAGTACTGGGATTATAGGTGTGCATTACCACACCTGGCTTAAGATGCAGTTGGCCATCAGCCATCTTTCCCCCTTTCAAAAGTTTTGTAGCCTGAAAAATGTTAGACAATATGTATTCTGACTTTTTTCCCTTGGAGTCTTGTATATTTATAGTTTTCTATATAAACTGTAGTATCGTCATGAAGACCGGGGCTCAAATTTACTGTGCTTAAACAATTCTCATAGGATTATTATTTTCATGGTATTTTCTTACATAATATCTCATTTAAAAAGAGGTTCTTTATGAACTTGGTGTCCATTGTCATGCAATGTTTTTGGGGTTTTTTGTTGTTGTTTTTTCTTATTTGTTTTCCCTATAAGTTTAGAATTTCTGGTCATGGGGAGAGAATCAAACAGAGTTCTTTGAGAACATGGTTCATTTACAGATTTCACCGAAGAAAGCAAAGTTTAGATTGGTGATAAAATGTATTCCTCAGTTGTACATTGAAGAGTTTTTCTTCTGTATTAGTTTTACTGTTCAGTTTCTTTATTGTATATGTTCGATGTTTCTCCCTATTAAAATACCAGAGATACGGAAAAAAAAAAAAAAAAAAAAGAGTTGTCATGGTCATGGTGTCTCTTCACAGCATTAGAGGCCCTAAGACAGAAGTTGGTAGCAAGGACTGAGGTATTGCTGTGATAGGTCCAAGAAGACAAAGCTAGCTCTGTCATAACTTTGCTCCAAATTAAAACCTAATAATAATAAGCAAGCTTCTCTATGTTTTCTACCGATAGTATAATATTCTGACAAATTGTAAGTATGCAAATATTCTGGATCATAAGAGAGGGTTCCCCTAATGAGATAGACTAAATCAGAAGGAGCAAGACCAAAAACCAGCTAGGCAAACTCCAAACTCTGCATCTCCATGTCTGATGGCAAAATGCTCTTCAGATCTCCAACTCATTTCAGCTTTGTTGACCTCAACACACTTCTCTCTCTTGGGCGGGTTCCACTCCCTGCTAGCAGCTCTCCTCAGCAGGTATCTCGCGACTCTGGCATCTCTAACATCTTGGGTTCTCCAAGGCAATCCAGGATTCAACTTCACAGCGTCACACAAAGGCCTCTCTAGGCCTCCATTCAGGGACATCCCTGACACATACCTGGCCTCAGCAGCTTTCCTTAGTCTTGGGGGCAAACTCCATAACCCACTTCTTCTATACTTAACTCTATACCCAGAACCACATGGCTGAAGCTGCCAAGTTCTGCTGCTTGCTGGGGCTGGAACACGGCCCCTTGTTCAACTACATCTTCACCAGCTTTCTGTTTTTGATGGTTACCTTTACTGTCTAAACTTGGCTGTTCTAGAACTTGCTCTGTAGATCTTCAAACTCAGAGATCTGTGAGCCTCTGCCTTCAGAGTGCTGGGATTAAAGGCATGCACCACCACACTCAGCTCTAAACTTTTCCTGAATCCCTTTTCACGAATTGGAAACTTAGCTGGGTGGGATCTTGCCCTGACGTCACCACTTCCTTTATTCCATTTTTTTTAATCCTTTATCTCCTTGAACACAGGACTTAGTTTCATTTCACTTCCTGGTGCTCCTTTTCTCCTCAAGTTTTACATTTTCCTGCTGCTTTTCTTTATAAACCTTCATCAGAGTTACCATTAATAACCCACACAACAGAGTCTATGCTAGGCTGATTTGATGTTCCCTCTGCCAACAGAATTAATCCAAATCTCTTTACTTTAACCTCAGGCAGACTCTTCAGACAAGGGCAAAAAGCAGCCACATTCTTCACCAAAATATCACAAGAACAATCTCTATGCAACATATTAAAATTCTTCTCCTCTGAAGCCTCTTGAACCATCCCCCTACAGCTCAAATCACTCTTAGTACCTTTGTCTTCCTTGCTCATTAAGCAGTGGTTAAAGCATTCCACTGCTTTCTTAAGCCAAAGTACCAAAGTCCAAGTTCCTCCAAAACATGGCCAGACCTATCACAGCAATACCCCAGTCCTTGCTACCAACCTCTGTCTTAGGGCCTCTAATGCTGTGAAGAGACACCATGACCATGACAACTCTTATAAAATATTTCATTGAGGTGGCGGTTTAGTTTCAGAGGTTTAGTCCATTATCATCACGGCACGGAGCATGGCAGTATGTACATATCTTTATCAGAAAGCAACAGGAAGTAGCCTGCCTCAGTGGGTGTGGCTTGAGCTTATATGAATCCTCAAAGCCTGCCTCCACAGTGATACACTTCCAACAAGGCCACAACTACCCCAACAAGTCCACACCTTCTAATAGTGCCACTCCCTTTGGAGGGCATTTTCTTTCAAACCACCACAGTGGATAAGCTTTCATTTGAGTAAAAGATTGCCATTGCTGTATCAAGAGCCTTGGACAGTTGGTCTTCAGCCCATACACTGTAGAAAGTTCATTCCACTTAAAGGATTGTGTGTGGGGCCCGGCAATGTTGGCACACGCCTTTAATCCCAGCACTTGGGAGGCTGAAGCAGGCGGATCTCTGTGAGTTCGAGGCCAGCCTGGGCTACCAAGTGAGTTCCAGGAAAGGCGCAAAGCTACGCAGAGAAACCTTGTCTCGAAAAACCAAAGGGAAAAAAAAAAAAAAAAGGATTGTGTGTGACTAGCTCATTGCTGAGTAGGATGGAAGGATCTTGCTCCTTCTGATTCAGTCTGTTTCCATCAGGGGAACCCTCTCTTATGATCCAGAATATTTGCATACTTACAATTTGTCAGAATATTGTACTGTTGGTAGAAAACATAGAGGTTTGCTTATAATTAGGTTCTAATTTGGAGCAAAGTTGTGCCAGAGCTAGCTTTGTCTTCTATTTTCCTCTCTTCTCTCCCCCCCCTCACCCCTCTCTCCCAGAGAAATTACTTCATCACTGATTGTCATTTTACTTGTTCTTTCTTCATCACTTGATAGCCGAACTCTTTTTTTTTTCAGAGCTGAGGACCGAACCCAGGGCCTTGCACTTGCTAGGCAAGCGCTTTACCACTGAGCTAAATCTCCAACCCCGATAGCCAAACTCTTCAAAATAAAACTCACCTTGCTGACTATTTAGATCTCTTCCTCCTCCTCCTTCTTCCTTTTTCTTCTTCCTCCTCCTCTTCCTTTCTTCCTTTTTCTCTTCTTCCTTCTCTTCTTCCTTCTTCCTTCTTCCTCTTCTTCCTCCTTCCTCTTCTTCCTCCTCCTCTTCCTCTTCCTCCTCCTCCACTTCATCTACTATTACTTCTCTTCCATATCTTCCTCCTCTTCTTCTAATTTCCTCCCCTCTCTCCCTCCCCTTCACCCTTCTTTCTTAGAAACAGAGTTTTAAGTACCGCAGGTTAACCTTGAACTCACTGTGGAGCCAAAGATTACCTTGAGCTCCTGATCTTCCTGCCCTCATATCCACTGTACTGGGTATACTGGTGTGCACCCCCATGCTTTGTTTATTCAGCCTTTAATCTCAGCACTTGGGAGGCAGAGGCAGATGGATCTCTGTGAATTCCAAGTCAACCTGGTCTATCTACTGAGTGAGTTCCGGGATAGCCAGGATTACAGAGAAAAGCCATGTCTCAAAAGACCCCCGCCCCTGAAAATGTCAGACAGGCAAGATGGCACAACTGTTAAAGACCCTGGCCAGCAGGACTAACTGCCTGAGTTCTGTCTCCAAAATACAAATGGTCAAAGAAGAGAGTCAAGTAAGATGTCATCAGACCCAGAAATTTGATCATGCACTGCTCACCCCCATGCCAATAAATAAACTAATCTTTTGTTTTTGTTTTTCGAGACAGGGTTTCTCTGTGTAGTTTTGGTGCCTGTCCTGGATCTCGCTCTGTAGACCAGGCTGGCCTCAAACTCACAGAGATCCACCTGACTCTGCCTCCTGTGTGCTGGGATTAAAGGTGTGCACCACCGCCGCCACCTGGCACAAATATAAACAAATCTTTTCATTGTTTTCCAAAGATTAAAAACAAACAGGTTTTTTGCATCACTTAGTTTTTGCATTCTATAAAACTGAAATCTTTTTTGTGGCTTTTACACCCTTAAATGAACTTTCTTTTTACCATTTTACCATCTCTCCTATTCATCTGTTAGGAAATAATTTTCTGCCGCTATTATAGACAAGAATAATACTTGTCTCTTGGCTTGTTACAAGACTGTGTTTCCATTCTCAAATTCGTCACGGTATATTAACACACAAATGAGGTAGCTATGATCAATAGCAACAGAACTGCAAACCACAACTGCAATGCGTCTCCATTTGACTGGAGATGACAGATTGCAGTTTGGATTACAGAGTATCACAATTCACGCTAACTTGCCAGCAGCGAACATGTTCAAACCTTCTTCGCACTTGTCTTCAGGGAAGCATGAGAGAAAGCACATCGAGGAACACAGATTCTGGCAGAACATGCAGGCACTTGTGAAAGAGATGCAACATCCATTTCTGTTCAAACCGACTTTCATTTCATCCTTCTGTTTTGGAATTTCAAAGGCAATTCTTGTAGCACATTGTTTCATCAATTTATTTACATGGAACCTGTTAATTTGAAGGGAACAATTGCGATAAAGCCTATGAAGATAATACTACTATTTACAAGGAACAAGCTTAAAATATGTCCTTCTTGGACAAACATGGTATGTACTCACTCATAAGTGGATATTAGATGTAAAACAAAGGATAACCATACTACAACCCACAGCTCTAGAGAAGCTAGCTAACAAGGAGAACCCTAAGAGAGACGCATGGATCACCCTGGGAAGGGGAAGTAGATGAGATCTCCATGAGTAAACAAGGTGGGGAGAGGGGGCAATGGCGGGTAGGGGATGGAGGATAAGAACATAATGGAACGGGATGGTTGAGCTGGAACAGGGACAGAGTGGGAGAGCAATGAAAGAGATACCATGATAGAGGGAGACATCATGGAAATAGGGAGAAACGGGGTGCTAGGGAAGTTCCCAGGAATCCACAAGGATGACCCCACCTTAGACTACTAGCAGTAGTAGAGAGGGTGCCTGAACTAGCCTACCCTGGTAATCAGATTACCAAATACCCTAATTGTCATCATAGAGCCTTCATCAAGTAACTGATGGAAGCAGATGCAGAGATCCACAACCAAGCACCAGGCCGAGCTCTAGGAGTCCAGTCGAAGAGAGAGAAGAGGGATTATAGTAGCAAGGGGCATAAAGATCATGATGGGGAACCATACAGAGACAACCAAACCAAACTAGTGGGAACTCATGAACTGTGGACCAATAGCTATGAATCCTCCATGGGACTGGACTAGGCCCTCTGCATAGGTGAGACAGTTGTGTAGTTTGATCTGCTTAAGGGCCCCCTGGCAATGGGATCAGTATCCATCCCCAGCGTGAGCCAGCTTTTTGGAGCCCAGTGCCTATGGTGGGACACCTTACACAGCCTTGGTTCAGGTGGAGGGGCTTGGACCTGTGTAGCTGGAGAGTATTCTCTCCGGGTCCCGCAAGCCCGGGCAGTCTGACAGCCCACTTATAAAATAAACACACAGACCCTTATATTATTCACAAACTGTATGGCCATGGCAGGCTTCTTGCTAACTGTTCTTATATCTTAAATTAACCCATTTCTATAAATCTATACCTTTCCACGTGGCTCGTGGCTTACTGGCATCTTCACATGCTGCTTCTCATGGCGATGGCTGGCAGTGTCTCCTTCGGCCTTCCTGTTCTCTCAATTCTCCTTTCTGTTAGTCCCGCCTATACTTCCTGCCTGGCCACTGGCCAATCAGTGTTTTCTTTAATGACCAATCAGAGTAATTTGACATACAGACCATCCCACAGCAGACCTGCCTCAACTGAATGTACCAGGCTCTGCTGATTCCCCATGGGAAGCTTTGCCTTAGAGGAGGTGGGGTGGGGGTTGAGTTGGGGGAAAGGCTAGGGAGGGGGAAGACAGAGAAGAAGGGGATCTGTGGTTGGTATGTAAAATGAATAGAAACTTTTTTCTTGAGACAGAGTTTTTCTGTGTAGCTTTGGTGCATATCCTGGAACTCACTCTGTAGCCCAGGCTGACCTAGATCTCACAGTGATCCACCTACCTCTGCCTCCCAAGTGCTAGGATTAAAGGCATTCGCCACCACTGCCCAGCTAGAAACTTTCTTAATAATAAAAAAGAAAACAAAAACAAAAAAGCATGCCCTTCTCTACATGAGTTTTTGTACTTGAAATGTATTGTTCATAAAGAGAATATTAAAAACAAATGAAGTGCCTATGACCAAAATTATATAATCTTTGATTAACCATACTTATCTTTTAGCAGGCAAAATAAAGCTACATTTGTTCATATGCCTCAGGTAGTATCAATAGTATGTATGTATTTATCCTGAATTATTATGGAATCAGAGAATACTGGAGGTGTCCTTTGGGAAACATAATACGATACCATGAAACTCATATACTCTCTTCTAAGGTACCAAACTTTATGAATTTCAAGAATGAATTTTTCTCTGCATTGGTTTGCGGCTCTTATAAAGGTTATCATTCTACATGCAATTATCCAAAATTGCCCAATATGCAAGCGCAGAAGGAGGATTAAGTTAGCCTTTTGGTGGTTAAAAATGAACAATGGGGTGCCATTTAATAAGGAGAATTCATCTACAGTGGTACTGCAATCTCCTAATGGAATTCATGCCCTCTTTCTAATTTACTCTCAGAAAGCAATTTAAGGGTTGAGAGAACGGGTTGATAATTAACCTTTTAGAGAACTTCAAGGAAGAAGGATGTTTCTTTGATTTTTTTAGTTGTTATTCGAGCCCCATAAACTAACCATTAAGTATGTAGGTCTTCCCCTCATGTCCCTTCAAGTGTCTTGATCCAATTACTGGTTATGGCTACAAAAAAAAAAAAAAACAAAAAAAAAAAACCAGCAACAATGGCTGTCAATGGCCCCATATTACTAAAGAGAGCCTTTGGCAATTATCTGGGACACTCACTTCTCTCACCAGATTTGCTTTTGTTTTATAATGTAGCCTACCCAATTTCTTTTTTGTTTTTGTTTTTGTTTTTTGAGACAGCGTTTCTCTGTGTAGCTTTGCGCCTTTCCTGGAACTCGCTTTGTAGCCTAGGCTGGCCTCGAACTCACAAGAGATCCACCTGCCTCTGCCTCCCGAGTGCTGAGATTAAAGGCGGGTGCCACCACCGCCCGGCTTACCTATCCAATTTCTTATGGATTACTTATTCCACTTTTCTTCAACCCTGGCTGCAAATTGGGACCATCTGAAAAATTTAAAACTGTATTTCTAGTCCTAAGCAGTACTTCTAGGAGTGGGGCACCAATATCAGCACAGAAACTCTAAATGACTCTAGAAGCCCAATGTGCTGTCCAGTGCTCCACAGAGCTACCTGGTCCAAATGACTCTAACTACGATCAGCATTGAGAACTATGCCCTGTGTGTTCTTTGTATTTTTTCCATTCACTATTTTTGTCTTGATTGCCATTTGGAACTTATTTTAGCGGTAGAGCTCTCTTGAAACCCCCCACCCACCCAAAATGATAGAAGTTGGATTAATCATGACTTTAGACATCTTAAACCCTCATTGCTATCAAATCCTATTGTTAGGCTCTTGGGAACTCTGGAGTTGCACAGAACTTAAAAATCACTCTTTATGCCCTTCAAGTTATTAAAAAAGCAGTGTGTGATGGCCAGTCTTGCTTGCCACCTTTACTACTTCTGAAATTAGCTAAAACCCAATTGGCTGGGCACACCTGTGAGGGTTTTTTCTTTTTTTCTTTTTTTTTTTTTTTTTTTTTTTTTCAAGACAGCGTTTCTCTGTGTAGCTTTGAGCCTGTCCTGGAATTCACTCTGTAGCCCAGGCTGGCCTGGAACTCACAGAGATCCACCTGCCTCTGCCTCCCGAGTGCTAGGATTAAAGGTGTGTGCCACCACCACTGGGCAAGGGTTTTTTTCTTAATGAAATCATTTGACATGGGAAGACCCACTTCTAGTCTGGATCTTTGAGGTGGGAAGATCCACCTTTAATCCAGCTCTTTTTTTTTTTTTTTTTTTTTTTTTTTTTTTTTTGGTTTTTTGAGACAGGGTTTCTCTGTGTAGCTTTGCGCCTTTCCTGGGACTCACTTGGTAGCCCAGGCTGGCCTCGAACTCACAGAGATCCGCCTGCCTCTGCCTCCTGAGTGCTGGGATTAAAGGCGTGCGCCACCACCTCCCGGCAATCCAGCTCTTTTGGAGTAGAAAGATCCACCTCTAATCTGGGCTGACTGCCTATGTAAAGGATACAGAAAAAGGAACCTTGCTCTCTCTTTCCCTGCTTACTCTCACTCTCGATAGCAAGTCCATTCCTTCACCAGCATTAAAGCCTACTTCTTCAGGATTCCAACATATACTGAAGACCAGCTGAGATGTCCAGCCTTGTGGATTGAAAAACTACTGGATTCTTAGATCTTCTGTTGGTAGACAACCATTGTTGGACTAGTTAGACCACAGCCTGTAAGCGCTAAGAAATCACATATATAATATTCATTCTACAAGTTCTATTTCTCTAGAGAACCCAGACTAAATACAGATATTTTGTGCCAGAAGTGGTTCTAGAGCGACAGAAATATAAGGATGAATTTTCTTTCGTTCTTTTTTTTTTGGGGGGGGGTATTTTTTAGTATCTGGAATAGGCTTTCCAATTTGCCAACACCTACAGTTACTGAAGCCTCTCCTAGGAGCTTGGAGAGTATTGGAAGCCCATGGTGTGAACTATTTTCCAAACTTAAGGAGACAAATATATTTGATTACCCTAATTGACCAATTGTGAGAGGCAACAGATTTGGCAATTCTGTATGCAAAACTTTTGACAGATTGTAGAAAAGTAAGGAAAATGATGGCCCCAACTGGTTGCTGCTCCTAGCATCTCTAGGTAAGTGGACAAAGGGAAAGAATTGGCCCCGTGGTAAAATTAAGCAACTTCTAGCAACTCAGAACACGGTGAAGGACAGTGAACTTAGTGTAAAGATGACCAGCTCCAGATGTGCAAACACAGATTACAGTTTCTTAGCATGCCCTGGAAGAGAATCTTCTCTCGTGCAGCCATAGAGCTGAGGTTGCCGAAACTCAAACTGAAGCCCTCATTACGAGGTTGGCTGAATTACAGCAAAAATTCAAGTCCCCGCCGCGGAGGGTGTTGGTAGTTAAAAACGAGGGCACTCATTGCTAAAGAGTGGGATCCTGTCACTTGGGATGGGGATATGCTGAGAACTTCTCCAGGGTTTACCTCACTTGAGGAAGGGGTCTCTCCACCAGGAGAAGTAATCCCACTCCACCCTCTGAAATATTGCCTTTTCTGCCTCTGAATGAGGATATTAATCCTTCATTGTCTATTAAACCATCAGTGACTTTCTCTGAAGGAGATGCAGGGCAATACAATGCTGATGCCCCCTCTCAAGGCCCACCAACAGTTGCTTCTAGACCTATCACCAGACTTAAGGCATCCATCTTTAAAAACCTAAGAAAGACTCTTAGGTTCTGCTTTGATAAATCAGATGCTTATCCTCCAAGTCATATTCAACTGTCATCAAAGTTGTAACATCTACACCTTCTTCAAACAATGAGTAAAAGCTGGATGGAAATTCAAGGCAGTCCAGACAAAAAGCAACTGCTCAAAGTGTCCAGAAGAATGGCTAACTATGTGTAGATTCTGCTGCCACCTGTCCCCGATGCTGGGAGGCACCATCCTCCAGGGCAACATAAGGCCGCCCTCAAGCTTCACCGTTCATGTCCTTCCCTTTTTCTAACATCAGCAACTCATTCTTCCTTGCCCCTTATGGTCCTTGAATTTTGTATTGGCTGTATGCCACCTTCAACTCCTTGCCCCACCCCACCCCACCCCAAGAGACAGGGTTTCTCTGTGTAACCGTTCTGGCTGTCCCGGAACTCTGTCTGTAAACCAGGCTGGATTGAACTCAGAGATCCGCCTGCCTCTGCCCCTCGAGGGCTGGGATTAGAGGCATATGCCACTACATTGGGCCTCACTTCCAACTCTTAAAAGAGGCATACATTTCCAAATGCACTGATTTGAAGATTAAAACCATCCCATCCAGGAGAGAGAACTGAGATTTGGAGGACTGACTGATGAGTTCACAACCTTCAATATGGTCTGAAACAAAACATGTAGCAGAAAGTCTCAGCTGTTTATTTAAAGTACATGTCTACCCACAGCATTCAGTATCTGGGATTATGACTCAATGTGATTTTGCTGCTAAGCCTGTTTTCTTGCCAGCCCTGTTTAACCTGAGGTTCTTTTGAGCATTTCTGTTTGTATATTGAAATGTCTTAAAAGTTCATTTGAGTTTACATGTATTATGATTTGCCTTAAGTATCCTATTAAAAGCGTCATATTATAGATGTCCCATTTAGAGCTGAGTTCTCCAGTTGTGGATCTTTGTATTCATCATCTACTGCAAAAAGAAGTTTCTCTGGTGTGAGTTGAGTGATGGACTAATCTGTGGGTATAAAAACGTAGTAGGGAAACTAGGCATGATGGCACACACCTTTAGTGTCTTGGGAGGCAGAGGCAGGAAGAACTCTGTGAGCTCAAGGCTAGCCTGGTCTACATGGTGAGTTCCAGGCCAGGCAGGGCTACAAAGTGAGAGATCCTATCTCAGAAAAGGAAACAACACTTAGGGGGCAGTTTACTAATGTCTATTTAGCAGAATAATAGTATTAGGTTCTCTCATGACTTATGACAGGTCGTGGCCCCGTTAACAATAGGAGGCATGAGTCCCATCGTGTGTAGCAGGTCTTAAATCCAACCAGGAGAGTAGATGGTTACTCCCATGTCACTTGTGCCACAATTGCACCGCTGGGCACATCTGGCCAGGGCACTCATTATGTACCTCACAGGGTCACAACTGGGTTTGGGTGTTGATTACTCTTCTCCCCTGGTAGCATGCACAGAACATTCCAGCTCTATGAAAGCTAGCTAGTGAAGATGAAGATTGCAGGCGAGCACCAGCTTGACTTTTCCATGTTCTATCTCTCCTGTGTGGTCTTCAGCAATAGGTACTTACCATCAAGTTCCAGAGAGTAACCAAAAGTAGTGACAATAGTCTGCAATGTTTGGGGAGGGGGGTCTGAGACCTCATTGACCAACAACTTGAACAGATGTTGAACAGCTCACACCTGGCACTAGCTTTAAACTTGCTATATAGCCAAAACCTAACTTAAACAACAAAACAACAACAAAACCAATAGTCAGCCTTAAGCAGCATACGAAAGATAAACAATCTAACCTTCCTTAGCCTAGAACTTAAAAACAGAACATGCCCTATGTCCTTTAACAATGACGTAATTGACAGCTTTCAGTAAAGCTCATGTCCTTCCTTTTTTTTTTTTTTGAGACAGGGTTTCTCTGTGTAGCTTTGGAGCCTTTCATGGAACTCACTCTGTAGCCCAGGCTGGCCTTGAACTCACAGAGATCAGCCTACCTCTGCCTCTCAAATGTTGGGATTAAAGGCGCATGCCACCACCGCCTGGCTTCTCATGTCTTTCTTAAATGTTGTGCCTTTACTATTGGATAAAATCTTCTAATGCTGAGGAATTATTCATACTAAATTCCCAGTTAAGGAACATATTCAGGTTGTAAACGAGCAATATGGATTCAATATAGAGTTGTAGTCCAGCTTTTGACAAAACATTTCCTAGCCTAGGAGATAGCCACAGGTCTTCTAAAGGCTCTATTTTCAAGTACTTGATGAGATCATTATATTTACCTTTTGCCAATTAATAAGAATGAAGATGATGGCTTCTCAATAACTACCTCCTAGAAAGCATTTTCAAACAAACAAACAAACAAACAAACAAACAAACAAAAAAACATTTTACTGTAGTTCCTTCCCCAAAGAGCAAACACTTGCATTCTTGTGGCAAGTATTTTATGCACTGAGCTATCTCCCTGGCTCCTTAAGGGTATTTTTTATGTTACAGTATAATAAAGTTAAATCATATAAGGTGCTGAATGGGTAAGTTCTGGGTAAGAGAGAGACTCTATCATGTGTGAGGAGTGATTGTGGAAGGTACCCAATGTCAACCTCAGGCCTCCACATACCCACACACAATGTCCACACACATGTAAACATGCATAGACACAAAAATCATTTTAAAATATGAACAGAAAAATCCAAGGATTTGCTAAACTATTTCTGACTATACCTTCCATTTTGGTAGAAAAGAAAGATATCCACATTTTAAATTAGAGAATAAATTTAGAGTAAACAAACTCTCCCATGTTGCAATCTCCAAAAAGGCCTACTGGATTCAGGAGTGGATTGTGTTGTGTTCTGGGTTACTGTGTGGAAATAACAAGGAAACATCTCTTAAAATAGAAATAAAAAACAAAACCCAAGATTGCTTTTGTTGTTGAAACATGGTCTCATGCAGTCCAAATTGGCCTTGAACACTAAATAGCCAAGAATGACTGAAATTCCCATCCTGTCTGGCAAGATGACTCTGGGCGACTTACAATGGCTGCCAAGTCTGATGACCTGAGTTCAATCCCCAGGACTCATAAGTGGTCAATGGAGAGCACTGACTGCTGCTGGTCATTCTCTGACCTCCACATGGGCACTGTGGTGTGCAGATATGTGTGTGCACACTTGCACAAAATACACAAATTCTGATCCTCCTGCCACCACAAGTGTGCTAGGATGTGAACCACCACGCCTAGTTTAAATAACACTGGGGATCAAATCCAGGGCTTGGTATATGTTAAGTGCTCTACTGAACAACTCTACTGAGCCGCATGTTTTTCTCCATCCACATAACTCCACTTTTTTTTTGTCTTTTGAGACAGGCTGGTCTTGGACTAACAGCAGTCTTCCCGTATCCTGCTGTGATTTCATGTGTGTAGCACCATGCCTGGCTGGGTTTTTAAGTGTTTCTTCTAGGCTTAAAAAGAACCCATAAACTTAAAAACATTTTTAAACAAGCAAAAAATACCTGTTTCCTTACTGTAACGACAAAATTTGGAAATGCAATTTGAACTGAGGGTAAGCACCCTCTTGAGCCTAGAAAATAACTTTATTTTAATCTGTCTTGAGACGGTGTCATCTACAAGACTTTAACACTCTTCCCAGAGCTGAGTGTTGGGGTGTACACCTGCAATCCCAGCACTGAGGAAGGGAAACACAGGTGTGAGTACAACTTTGGCTATACAGAGACCATATCAAAACAAAACAAAACCTGTCTATCTTTGCCTCAAAATGATTTATTATCATTCTATTTACTCCCATCCCCCAAATCTGGTACATTTTCAGCACACAGAATGGGACTACAGGTGCATGGATGATCTCATATCCAGACATACTTGTATAACTCAGATCGTGAACAAAATGGTTCGTAGTTCCCATCTAAAACTACTAGAAAGAAAAGCACTTTGGCCATCTGATTCCCTTGTATGTACTTGCAAACGGGGCAGGCATTCAAATGGAAGGGACAGAAGTCAGATGAGCTGGATCTTTCAACACCTTTACAAGAATACAAGGAAACAGCCATTGGGCACGTACCTGCTCCTGGAATTTCCACTAAAACAATGCATTTGATTACTCTCCAGCACATGCATTTGTGTGAGCACCAGCCTTGACAACGCAGAGAAGCACCTGCCAAGTGATCACGGGGCAAGGCAGCACTCCCCAGGAAGGAAAAGCAAGCCTAGCCCAGACTGACACAGGCATAAGCTCAAAGACGTACACTCTTCTTACCCACCCGTTTCTACCGAGAATGATACCAAGTCTGACTTGGTTTTCCCAGAATAGTTCTTTTAAAAACTCTTACATAAAACAGCCTGAGAGCCGGGTGGCGGTGGCGCACACCTTTGACCCCAGCACTTGGGAGGCAGAGGCAGGCGATCTCTGTGAGTTCGAGGCCAGCCTGGTCTACAGAGTGAGTTCCAGGACAGGCACCAAAACTACAGAGAAAGCCTGTCTCGGAAAAAACAAACAAACAAACAAACAAAAAACCACACCAGCCTGAGAATTGGGTAAGTAGACTTCGAATTCCTTAACGTCACCACGAATAACTCTCTTCCAAAAGCGTGCCTCTAGTTTGTCTTCGGGAAGCTGGTAGGGTGAGAACGGAGCTAGATATAAGGTAGAAACTGCACTCAGCATAAACAAACTCCAGTACACAAAGTACACAGTTTGGCAGGTGAGGTAAACAAAGCAAACTGTCAGTTACTTCTAAGAGCTAAGAGGGGACAGCGGGAAGGGGAAATCTTGAAACGGAAGTTGAAACCTGGGGTAGCATGAAGTCCTACTTCATGAGTACTAAGAATCATACACTTGTTTTTCTTTACCCTCTACCTTTCCCCCATCAGCTACTCTTTCCTTTTACACTCCCCTCCCCCAATAAAACCGCATTCCACGTAAGCCCTAGGCACCAAGTGATAACCACCATGGTGCAGAGAGAGAACTGACTCCCATACATGTGCTGTGAGGCTCACAGGTATCCACACAGACATATACAAAATAAGTAAAGAAATGCAAAAATTATGAGAAAAGAACAGCTTTAAAGGTGTGAGGTATGGTATTAACTTGTGGTCTCTCCAGAAAAGAAAAGGATGTATGATCACCCAGGCTTTCAGCAAAGATGATACCCACGTCCTGGGTAAGGAAAGCAGTGGTCAGGGTCTATCGATGGAGGAGTATCTGTTTAGACAAGAAGCATTTCTGCTCCAAACAGGAACCTCTTGAAAGAACTCAATTTGGGGGTTGGGAGGAAGCTCAGTTGAAGTGTTAGCCTAGCATGCAGAGAGCTCTAGGTCTGACGCCCCAGGACCCCACAAACAGTGTGTGGTACACAGCATCAAGAGGTTGAGGCAGGAGGATCAGGAGGAATTCAAGGTCATCTTCAGCTACATAGCAAGTTGAAGGCCAGCCTTCCCCTCCTTCTATATTATAATGCTAAAATGCAATTGGAAAATTATGCTAAAATTGAAATTGGTTTTCTTGAAAAGAGAAAGGCCATCAAAGTCAAGACATAAATGTAGCATGAACTGTGGTCCATAGTACAAAATGTATTCTCTGTTCCAGGTGTTAATGGACAACAGCAACATAGTGGCCTATGATGAAGCTCAGGGAGTATCAGCTTCAATTATGAAAACCCGGGCAATGAATCTTGTAATTTAGGAAAGTATGTAAAGTCTCTTTATATATGATTGTGAGCTTCCTATTGGTCACTACTATCTACATACACCCTTTCCTGGAGAATCTTAAGATTCAAAATGGTCATAAAGATGTCAAAAGATAATCTGGAAGTTAAAAGGAACAAATTAAACCATATCAAGAGATAATATCATTTATCTTTGCAAATGCCACCTACACTATCTTCAAATAAATAGTGAAGGTCCATGGTGTAGAAGCCCGATAGTATTTATAAAACAGAAAAAATTTAAACTATATACTAAAAGAAATAAACAGTATCACGGTCTATTTCAAATGCTCTAATTATTTGGCACATAATGTGTGTCTTGCCTTATCTAGAAACTATTCGGTGATAAAAAGCAATGTATTTGTCAAAGTGATGATAAACATTGTTGAGTTAGAGAGTTTTATATTTATGTAACTTCTATCTCCTTCTATTTCCTCAACTTTATCTTTTATTACTGGAAACCAAAAAAAAAAAATCATTGTTCTCTAACACCAAAGAAAAATAATAATTTAGAGCTAATATGTAAAAAAAAAGACTTCAATACAGTAACAATCATAACCTTGGGGTATTCTTAGGAGACACAAGCATGTACATTTCATATAACATGATGCTCTTTTCTTTTCAGATTACTGTGGACTCCCAACTGTTGCAGAATACATTTTTAAAAACATTCTTCCATAATCATAAAGCAAAACAAGCAGCAAGTTACTCAATACAGAAATGGTGACTGTATCCTTTAACATAATAATGAAATTAATGACTGTCTTAAGCCAACTTTAGGGTATGTGACATGTATACACTTGTGGAGAGTCCCATCTAGCATCTGCTTTCAATACACACCACCATGCCTTGTGCCTGCTCCTAACAGCACAATTATTAGGGTAGGAACACAGAACAGGAAGGAGACAGTTCCAGGAAACCCTTGCTAGCCTCAGTCCATCGTCACTTTATCTTTCCCTCATACACATGCAGCTGACAGACCGCCCATTCTTCTTGCACGTCGTTCAACTGAAGGTCTTTCCTGCTTCGGAGCACAGCAGGCAGACCGTTATCACCTATCTCTGCTATTGAATTAGCACGGATAACAGGCTTAAAGAGAGAGAGAGTGGAATGTGTGAGACGGCAAAGGACAATACAGAAGGTAGTTTCTACTCCAGGAATAATTACCTGCAACTCCAGAGCAGAGGCTCCTGATACAACTGAGAGGGAAAAACTCAAGCACAGCTTTCCAATGATCAAGTTGAACTTACTTTAATTTCATCTCTAGTTAAAAAACAGTATTCTGCGCAAAGCTACACAGAGAAACCCTGTCTCGAAAAACCAAAAAAAAAAAAAAAAAAAAAAAAAAAAAAAAAACAGTATTCTACTCCATGGAGGAAAGTCTATTTCCTATCTACAATAGCAGCAGGATTGGCAGCAGTCTTTACTATTGAAAAGCCAGAGTGTGGGAACAAATTCTCCAGTGGCCCATGTTTCTGCTGTCCCTTCTGCTCCTGCACAAACACCAACTCCCCAGGAAGCCCGGGATGGCAGGCACAGCACAGGCACCCTGCAGTGGGACACAAATGGAGCTCATTCTCTGCATCTTCCCAGATCTTCAGGCACACAGCAGAGTCAGTGGTTTGAGTATGGTAATGTCACTAAGTAAATAATCTAAAGAGAGGGCTCAGAGAACATAATGCTAAGTTAAATTCCTATTATTTAGATGATAAGGTGTCAAGTCATTCAACTTTCAGCCTATTTGGGAAGGTTTAAGCTATTCTTAAGAATATGGTAGTCTTCGCTCAGTGACCACCACCTCCTTGTATCTTCAGAAATGCTTACGAACTGCGTTACTATATCCTAGAAGTAAATCCAGGGACCATTCCATCTTATCTTACACACAACATTTACTAGTTTTCCAAGCATGACAGAAATGGGAAAATATATATATATATATATTAGAACAAGAACAATTTATGTTAATTTCCACAATCTCGTTCTTCTGTGAGCAGTGCCTGATTCTTTTTTAAATGAACAAACTTCAGTCCAATGCTAAAGAAAAAGAAATCCAATGTGGGACTAATTACAAAATAAACAAGAATATGATTTCATAATAAATCTTTCCAGTGTTGCTCTAACTGCATTACAAAATGCTTCTTCCCACAGAAACTCAGATAACTCTTCTAAAATGAAAAACAACTTTCTATATTCATTTCTGACAAGCAATGACTAATTAAACATCCTCGTGAGGGATCCAGAAGTGCTGCCTCAGGAGCATAACTTACCACTCACCATCCTTATAAATAAGCCCTCGTCAGTGGCTACTACCTGGGACCCCTCTTCTCAGGCTAGTGACCATCTCATGGAAAGCCCGATAGAAAACCAATGCTGCAGAAGTGAACTTGGCATGTTCCACTCAGATCCTTCTAAGGTAACTGTTCTAAAACAAAATTGGCAGATCTTGTTTAATAATAATAATAAAAAGCAAATGCTGCTTTTTGATCTTACAGAGGCAAAAAAATAAAAAATAAAAAGGGAAAAAGTGACAAGAGTAATAATTCAAGTAAAGTATGTGTAAATTGAAACACGCCACTTTCACGTTAAGACAAAGTGAAGGAGGGTAAGGATCGTTATAACAGAGTCAAAAAGCCTAGGTATTATCACCAACAGTTAATTCACTTTACAGTCACCAATAAGACAATTGTATATATTTTTGCACCTTGCGCTTGTAAAAGCAGATAAAATATTTAATATGTAATTTACAATGTATTTTACCAGCTCAGCATACAGGATGTTTATAGATTATATCAAAGTAGTAGACAGTTAGGGGCCTGTGCAAACCCTGCAAAAATAGAACTTCAGGTATCTGCTAATCAAAAACAAGAACAAAAACAGTATGCTGTTTAGAAGTGATACAATTCAAACTACCACAAAATACAAAGGACTGCAAAAATGTATACCATTCCAACATCATATATAAGTTATTAAATAAAGATCTGATTTAAAAGAATATAAATGAAGCCTTTAAGTAGGTCTTTTCTACATGCATATTATTCCTCATTAAAGAAAAAAATATGTAAAAAGGCCATTGGTAATTGCTTTGTTAACATTTGTAGAAAATGCCAATTCTCTGGTCACAAACTCCACTAAGTTTAGCACTTAAGGTCTCTGCAGTGTTATAAACGTAATTTAAAATACTGTTAATTCTAGAACTCCATTGGTAAAATGATGTGACTTGGAATATGGCAGTCTTCATGTTGAGGGCAATGATCCACAGTTCTGTTTTGAGTTTCGTAGGCGTGAGCAGTTATCCAGAAGAACAGCATCCTCCACTGCCGCTCTGGGCTTGAGGTTCGTCGTCGATGATCTGCACGCCTCGCCTGGCAGCCCCCGCTTGACTAGAGCCATTGCCTTTCGCCCTCTCATCCACCTGCGCCGTCTCTATCATTCCTGGAAGCAGACAAGCAGACGTGAGCACAGCCCAGGCTATGGAGTTTCCTCTTTCTGCAACTTCAATACTCTGCTGTGATAACTATTCCCGACCTTCCAGCAACAGACATGGTACACAGCAACTACTATGTCAACTCAAGACAACTCTTTAAAAACCAGCATGTGGAAAGTGTAACAGCTGGTATTACAATGGCCACAAAGTAACAGAGGAAAACAGCTATTTTTATGTTTGAATAATATACTGTGCACTACTGTAAGTATAATCTCAAGATTTTTTCAAATGTATCAGAAACAGGTTAAAGTTCAAGTTATTCCTAGCATAAGAGATTAAAATTAGGGCACAGGACTTATCTGGAAGCTAAGAACACCTCTGACTTCCTCCAACACCCATGTGCACATACCCACACATGGACACACACTCAAACACATGTGTAATAAAAATATATATTAAAGTAAATGATATCTGAAAGAGTGAAAAGAACTTAGGGGGTGGAGAGAGGTTCAGCAGTTAAGAGTGCTTGTTCCAAAATCCTGAGGACTGGGGTTTGGATCCCAGCACCCATGGAAGGAAGTGGGTATCCCAACAGAAGCCTGCCGGCTTTGAGGGGGACAGAGACAAGAGGATGGCTTGGCCTTGCTGCTTCTCACCCTAGCCAAGAAAATGCAGTTTCAGTTCAGAGAGAGACTCCTGACTACCAAGAAAAGGGGGGAGGGTGACAGGAAAGAGGACACCCATTGTCCTCTCCTGGTCTCCTTGTGCATACACATACTGACACAGACACACACACACAAATGAACCTTTAAAAAGAAAAGGATGAATGAGCTTCACTGACCGTTGAAGTAACTTATACACATATATGTATATTTGTGAGAGAGAGAGGAGAGAAATATTCATGTGCATGATACCTAGTATTAAACTACATGAACTGCGTGTAGTGGTACAAGCCTTGAATTCCAGCACTTAAGAGACAAAGGCAGGAAGGTCTCTGTGAGTCCTAGGCCAGCCAGAGTTACATGGTGAGAAATAAACAGACAAAACAACACATCAAAACCCACGAGTCCTAATGGTGAAAGCTGGATGCTGGTAGCATGTGCCTGTAATCCCACTACTTGGGAGGTTCCGACAATAGGATTAGGAGTTCAATGACAGTCTCTGCTACATAGAATTCAAGGCTGATCTAAGTGAGATTTTATCTCACAGAAGGGGACCAAGGTGGAGGGGAGGAATTTTTGTGATTTGGCTTAGACAGGTATTTCCTATAGAAGACAAGAGTCACAAATTCATAAAATAAATAATTTTTAAAAACCTGACAAATTGAACCTTATTGAAAAGTAAAACATCTCCTTTTTGAGAAACGGTTACAGGAATGAAAAGTCAGGACACTGACTGGGAGGAAACTTCTGCAGAACACTTAGTCAACAGGATGAAGGAAGAAGAGAGGGAGTCCTTGAAACAGAAAGCGTCCTAAAGCCTGTGTCTGGGGGCAGCTCATCAAGAACAGTTCTCAAGTGGGGTGTGCCAGACATTGTAGTGAGATGACAGACAGTACAGATTCTGCTTCTACTTACTTATTCAGCCTTTTCAAGTTGTTCATTTCTAGGCATGTTTCACAATGGATGAAATGGATTCATGTTAGCAGTCCTGTGTTACAGGACTTGTAATGAACACATGGAGAATAGATATCCCTAAAGCATGAGGTTTATCCCAATCTTCTGTCTCAAGTATGGTCTGAGAACTGCAAGCTTCACCACTCGTGTGCTTGTAGAACGGGAACTTGAGGACACGACAAACCTCCATCAAACGTGTTGATTTACGCAGATCCCCGTGGTCGTACACAGCAACTGTCACGCAGTTCGCTGGTTCTCAGGCTGAGTGTGCAGCCGAGTCACATGGTGGCTTCCTACAGCACAGACTGCCTGCTCCAGACGTTCTCGTCCAGCAGGTTTGGGACTGGAAGCTGCCTTTCTAGTAACCTCAAGCAATGCTATCACTGCTGACTAGCAGGAGACCTCATTATTCTAAAGGAATTATGAATGACTTCAGAGTCTTGAGTAAAATCTACCCCAAAGTTTGTGTATACTTATTTTTTAGAAAGCAAAACCAGTGTCATCAAATCCTCAAGAGAATGGGCTCCACAGATTTAAAGACTGCGATTTGACAATCCTGCACTATTATTCCATAGGCTAGCATTCTCCTAAATATAAGCATTGTAGTGGCAACATGAGAAATGGACTTCAGGCTATATTTATAAAGAAACTTGTTTTTCTTTCTCTAAGAAAACATTTCAACATGAAAATTTCAAGTATGTAAAAAAGAGAAAAAGAGCCTAATAAAAACCCATCCCCTCATTTTACCCACATTCTATGTGTCTCTACCACTATTTTGAATCAAGTCCCAGACATATTTTATTCATGGATTCCTTTAATATGTATCTCTAAAAGAGACCTTTTAAAAACTTAACTACATCCTAATGACACCTAAAAAGACTAACCTTTATATTTTATTTTTTATTTATTTTTTGATTTTTTGGTTTTTCGAGACAGGGTTTCTCTGTGTAGCTTTGCGCCTTTCCTGGATCTCGCTCTGTAGACCAGGCTGGCCTCGAACTCACAGAGATCCGCCTGGCTCTGCTTCCTAAGTGCTGGGATTAAAGGTGTGCGCCACCACTGCCCAGTTTTTTTTTTTTTTTTTTTTGAGGGGGGGGTATATTTTAATAACTTCAGTGCACATTCACGGACTGATTGTTTCCAAAATATTTTTCTTCACTAATCTGTCAATTAAGATCCAAATATGGCCCACCACTACAACAAATTGTTATGGATGTTAAATGTGGGTTCTTCTTTTTCATTAAAAAAAAAATGTAGAACAGAAATCAACCTCAGATGCCATCCACCTTATCATTTGAGAAAGGTTTTTCACTAGGTTCTGAACTTGCTGATTTGGTTAAGCTAACTGGCCAATGAGCCCCAAGGATCCAACTCCACAGCTTGGGGTGGGGAGGGCTGAGAAACACGTGCTACTATGTCTGTGGGTGTTGGGAATCAAACTCAGGCCTTACAGCTGAGCTATTGCCTCAGCCCCTTGAATGTGTTTTAATACATATATTCTCCTTTCTTTTTAAAAAATAATCATACACGCATATTTTAAATACATTTAGCATACATCAAACAAGTGATTTCAAAACCATTAGTTATTGCTTAAAACAGATAAAAGTGCGTAAGATTTTAAAACATGAACTGAATAAATACCAGGTAAAAACAGTACATATAGATCTAAAAAATTTCCTGTTTATATTACAGAAATTGGCAAAATATCACTTTAGAAAAATTAACAATGCTTTTTTTTTTTTTTTTTTTTTTTTAAAGGCAGGGTCTGGGGCTCATTTTGTGGACCAGGCTAACCTCAAACTCAGAGACCCACCTGCCTCAGTCTTTGGAATGCTAGGATTAAAGATGTGCACCACTACTCCTGGCTGGAAACATTAACAACAGTTTGTAAAAGCCATTTGTAAACGTGCTAATGTGAGTATACGTACTTTTACAAAGGTCAAGGAAGAGTTCCTCAATTCCTTTGTTTTGTTTAGCGGAAGTATGATAATGTTTAGCTCCCACAGAATCTGCATACCTTAAAAAAGAAAAAAATATCGTTCACTGACAAAATCCTTCAAGCTTTCTACAATAGCAATTTTAGTGACTAAATTTACCTTTATTGACTTACTAACTTACCCAATTTTCATTACATCAAGATTATTTAGATATTTAATTTCTCTATATTCAGAGAACCAAATTTAGAAAGAAAAAAAAAAACACAAGATTTGAATTTTTTTTTTTATTTCGAGACAGAATTTCTTTGTGTAGTTTTGGTGCCTGTCCTGGATCTCGCTCTCTAGACCAGGCTGGCCTCAAACTTACCAAGATCCACCTGGCTCTGCCTCCTGAGTGCTGGGATTAAAGGCATGCCCCACCGCCGCCGCCGCCGCCACCACCACCTGGCTAGATTTGAAATTTTTATACACTAACTTGGACTGAAATACTTTAAAAGGTTTTGTGATCTCCTGACATTTAATCTTGATAGCATTCTTTCATTTTTAGTGAAATCAAAAGAGAAATGGAAAGTGAACTATCTTACTCTTGACAGATGTCTAGCACATCACAGTGCAAACATGCTTCCTGAGAACAAGAGTGGACTGCAAGAGGTTTGTGTACACATTCTGAGGAGGTTACATCAGCTAACTTGTCAAAGCCTACATGAAGCGGCTGCTGTCACTGGGGAGCAATGGGAGGTGGGGGAGCATGACACTTACGATTCTGCTTCTTGGATGGAAACATGTCTCTCCTTTTCCAAGTCTATTTTATTACCTAATGTGAAAAAAAGTAAACATTGATCTTAATACTGATTTATTTTTAATAAAATTAGACAGTACTAAATATATAACTGTGATTATTTGAAAAAATAACAGGAATGCTCATCAGATTTCTAAATGTCTTAATCACAAAGATGTGAGGGCTGTTCATGATCACTGGGCCTATGCTTCACCCTCCTGCAACAGGTCAGTGTAGACACGCTTGAACTTTCAACCTGTCAGAGGCAAAGAAATCTCTCTTCCAAAGAGAAGGGCGTTGAGTCTTGTATATGGGCACAGCAGGCCTGAGACGCACTAGGAAGTAGAGTGATGTTTTATTAAAGTATATATGCATGGTTTATAAACGCAAAAGAGGCTCTAGCCCCAGTCAACTTAAAACCAATCAATAAGTAAGTGTAACTATTGATTTACTAAAATATAGCAAGCTTGTGTCTTGGGCACTAAAAGGGAACTCTTTCCCTTGATGGCATGAACTAGTTAAAGTAAAAATTTTAATTTTGAATTTTTAAGTACTCCTCCACCACAGAGAGACTAAGTATACTGTTTATGAAGCAACTTTAATGAACTTTCAGAACTTAATATATACATGTCATGTAGATTTAAAATTACCAAAATAAGTTTAGTCTTCTTTAAACAATATAGTTAAGCCAAGATTTCCCTAAAAAGCAAGCAGAACCAAAATCAAAATACTCCAAAAACAGACTCCTCCTTGAGTACTGGACAGGAGTTAAAATGACCTGGGCAGATCAGAGTAAAGGTTAGAGAAACAACAAACGAATGGGGGGGGGGGACACAAATGGTTTAATTTCTTCCATTTTATCTTGCAGACAGAATAAAGCAAAGCATCCAAGGAAAGATGAAATGTTTATCACCAAGAAGTACAAGTCAAGAGGTGCTATATATTGAAGACTGAAAAATAATCTGAGCCCTTAACTGCCGGCAGCTGTGGCAAACTATCTGCCCGCACTGCCCAAGGGCGAGGGTGTGAGAGGCAACACTAAGTCAGTGAGCTCCGACCGATGCAGCAATGAGCCTGATTAGCTCAACAGACATGCTCCAAGTCCTACATTAATCTCACTTTCTACCGTTATAGCTTGTCAGTATAAATTCAATCCAGTAAATGTTATAGCCGGTACACTGAGCAGTAATCAGATAAAGCAAGATGCTTTATTCTACAAATGCAAGCACCACCACCTGGTGTCAGGTGTCTCCTATAAAACTTCATACAGGGCTGCAGAGATAGCTCAGAGGTTAAGAGGGCAGCATACTGCTCTCCCAGAGGACCCCAGTTCAGTTCTTGCACCCACATTTAACTCCACCTCCAGAAGGTAAAGGGCCCGTAGGTACCTGCACTCACATGTACACACACACACAGAGAATTAAAAATAATAAATCCAGCTAGATGTGGTAGCATATGCCTTTAATCCCAAAATTCAGAAGGCAGAAGCAGGTGGATCTCTTCTGAGTTCCAGGCTAGGCAAAGCTACATAATGAGTGTTATTTGTCTCTCTGTTTCTCTTGCTCTACATATGTGTATATATTATATATATAGTGGTGCAATAGATCGTATATGTTATATATATTTTATATGTGGTATATTAATATAGTACATATATGGTTTATATATTACATTATGTAACATATATAATAATATATGTGCACGTATTTTAAATATTATATATGTATACATGCATATTTAACTAACTTCATTCTATTAAAACAAACTTGGGAAAAGATGACTGACCATTAAGTTAACTATATAAAAAGTGATGCGTTAACAAGACTGTTAAAATATGTAACCTTGAGCTGGGCACATTTAGGACTATAATCTCTATAATTCCAGCATTTGTGGGAGTCTAGCGTTGTACCTCATGATGAACCTACAGCCTTTGAAAGCCTCAAAAACAGTTGTGGATTTCAGTGCGACAGTGATTCCTCCGGAGAAGTGGAGAGCAGTGGAGAAGCACCCCACTTATCACAATGCAGGACTCAGAGGGCAAGGGTAGGCACCATTTTGAAAGAACCTGTCTGAGAACCAACCGAGAATGGGAAACATCCACAAGATAAGAAGCTAAACTGACTCTATGATCGCCCACGGCAACAGAGCCCCCTCGAAGGCACTGCAGCAAGAAGGGCCAGTACCCAAGGCGGGAGGCTCAGTCCAGGAAGGAAAGTTCCCAGGAAAAAGCAAGCCCACCCTCAGTGGCCAGAACAGATCTCACGTGCCGAGAAGACGCCCTCAGTTTCACAGAGCCCAAGGAGCCAAGGGTGGTGGGCAGACCAGCCTCGGGAGCCCCTATCTGCAGCACGGCTACAGTCTGAAACGGGAGCTCCGCTGGGCTGGCTGACACCCATGCTGCATCCTGCCAGCCCATCAGTGATGCTTAAGATGGACACACAGGTGCTCAGACTTTGCAGATCTCAGTGTTGTAGCTGCTTCCTATGATCCCAACACACTTGGGCGACAGTCCTCTGCTAAGACAGCCACCCTGGGGACTTTGTGTTGGAGAGCCAAGAGATCCTGACCAACGCACAGAATGCAAAGCTAAGTGTTGTTAGCTGAGGGCCATCATACACAGAGACCATGCAGGTTGACATCAGCACCAGTGAACATCAGACACTTGTCAGTACAGGCTCAACACCAGCCTAAAGAGCAGGAAAGACAAGAGCCCGTAAGCTCGACTCAAGTCCCTCCTCCCTTTAGAAATGCAATTATTTACTTTTTGAGAACCAACAAAGAAGCCGCTCCAACGTTTTGTTGCCATTCATACCTTTGTTTTATTACATCTTTTGAAAAGATTTAATTATTTATTATGTGTATACAGGTGTGGCTGTATTAGTTCATGTGCAGCCTGTGTGCAGGTGGCCGATGCCCACGGAGGCCATTGGAACCTCTGGAACTGGAGTTACAGGTGGTTTTGAGCTACTGAGATGGATGCTGGGAACCAAACCTGCATTCTCTTCAAGAGCTGTTAAGTATTCTTAACCACTGGGCCATTTCTCCAGGTCCTCTTTTTATTACATCATAAGCAGTGTTTTTGCTGTCATATTTCTAAAAACTTTTACATTTTATTCTCTTCTACACGTCATCTATTTTGATTCATTCATTCATTCATCACTATTGGCAACATTGCTCCACCCCTTTCTGCTCCACCCCGCCCTACTCTCCCCCAACACACGCTTTTTCTCTCTACTATACTTTTAGTAGCATTTTGGCTTCATCTTATTGGGGGTTTTATGGTTTTACTTTATTTTATTGTTGGTTTTTGCTTTACAGAAAAACTAATGCTTTTACCTAATTAAACAAAATTTTCTATCATATGTGTATAACGCATGTGTGTGAGGAAATGTACATGCTCCAGCAGACATGTGGCAGCCAGAAGACAATGTTGTGGAGTTGAACATGGGTCCCAGGGTTGAACTCAGGTTGTGAGGATTGTGTGGCAAACACTTTTATCTGCTAAGCCATCTCAATAGCTCATGTTTTCACTTTTTATTCCCCTTCTCACACTATTCAAATTTGCTTCCACACTTTTTCATTATTGGGAAGCTTTTTGTTGTTCTTATCTTTCTTGCACTTTTCTCTTCCCTGACACTACATTTTTCTCCTTTTCCTTTCACTTTTTTTTGTTTGTTTGTTTTGTTTTTCGAGACAGGGTTTCTCTGTGTAGCTTTGCGCCTTTCCTGGGACTCACTTGGTAGTCCAGGCTGGCCTCGAACTCACAGAGATCCGCCTGCCTCTGCCTCCCGAGTGCTGGTATTAAAGGCGTGCGTCACCACCGCCCGGCCTTCCTTTCACTTTTATATTAGCACACTCTTAGATTAATTTTCTTATTTTCTGGTTTATGATCACTGCTGAAATGCTAGTGGACTTTTACATATATTTTAATATCTTGCACAGTTTGATGCTGTGGCTATAATAGTTTGTTTCATCAAATAGTGGTCCTCAGAACTGAACCCTTATGGACAGGCTGCTCAGTAAGATCCCAAAGCAAATGACATGCAAACTGCATTACAGAACACAGACAATAAGACATGACCCCTACAGAATACTGACCTTCTACATGACTTCTACAAAATACTGAAGCAGGTAAACACTGGATAAAGGTTGTAAAGTTTACTAGTAAACACGATCAATGACCTCAGAGGATACAAATAAGCCAATAATTCAATCCAGGATTTGAGAAGAAAATGAGCAACACCGAGGACCGAGTTAAATTAGCAATAAAGATGAAAAGGCTCCACCATGGAAGAAAGACAGCACAAGGGAACAGAGAAGAAAAGAAATGAAACTGTATCAAATAAAAACCACCAGGGAAGACCACCAAGAGATTCAACCAGGCATATGAAGGAGTGTCCGAGGTGACGACAAGGACAAAGAAGTGTGACGCTCACACCCCAGCCAGAGAAGAGGAAACAAGCATCATCACAATATGATCAAAAACCCAAAGCTAGGGCACATGGGGTAGAAAAGCAGTGAGACAGAAACCACAGGAGGAGGAACTACCACTACCATTACAGTAGAAGCCTTCAAAAATCTTAATGGACTTCCAAATTCAAGAGGTATTGAGAACCCCAAATAGACAAGGCAATGAAAGAGTTAAAGGACAATGAGCGGGGAGCAGCTCTCCAGTCAGGGGCCGAGGAGAAAAACGAGGAAGTAGTTATATATGACACGAAAGCTCCAGTGGGGACATGCACATGGGGAGCAGCAAGGAGACAGCAGCAGCGGGGAGGGGGAAATGGGTAAGGCCGTGAAGGAAGAACAGGAACACGGTGCAGAATCACATACACAGGAAACACCACTACGAGCCCCACGACTGTGCACGCCAGCCTCCAAAACATACACGAACTTGAAAACGAAGTTCCCGTAAAAAGAAGTGGGGGCGCACATCTGCATCGCTGGCCGTCAGCAGGCCGAGGCAGGAGGACCACGTTACGTTCAAGGCAAGCCTGGGCTATCCAGCTAGACTTGGTCTCTCAAAGCCTGAACAGGCAGGAAGCACGGGTCCCAGGGATAAGGAGGTACATGGAAGAACACAGCAGCGTCTGCAGGAGAGTGGAGATGATGGAGGGAGGATTCTGCCACTGTGTCAGGTCGGACGGTGCTGCAAGGATAGAGCATCCTCAGACTAGAGAAGTGCAGTGCACGGCCTGCCACAAGAAACCACTGGAAACATCTGGGGACAGTATGGAGAAGGATGGAGGACCAGTTAACCAAGTCCTGTCATGAGCATCTGATTTAATATACCCTCCCAACCCCCTTTCAATCTTTTCAAGTTCTCCTCCTACAGACAAGAAACCACAGGAATAAAATGGGAAATGCATCCTTAAAATTATTCTCAATTTTATGTCTAACTTGCCAGCAGATAGGAAGACTTCTATTTCATGTTCTACATTAATAAGCTCTACGTTATATAAAGGTTACTCAACTTCCGTAACTTCAATGTATATGAAAATAATTTTGCTCTTCAGAGAGTAACAAAATATCAAAAAAAAAAAAAAATTAACCTTCAGTTACTTACTTACTGTGGTCACTCTAAACATGGTAAACTCCATATACTACAGAAAGCCACACAAATCTCATTAATAACTAGCTGCAACTTGGGCCTTCTTTGTGATCTATTACTCTAGCGTTCCTTTCTCAGATATCCGTGCTGGACTAATTCCTCCTATCTAAAATAAAAAGGAGCAAGTCATTTCCCTACTCTCTTTCCTCAGACTCATACTTTGGTATGAGACCAAACAGTTACCAATCTAATAGGAACATGCATGAATGGTAAGTTCCAGTTATGAATAAATTCCCAGGGCTAAGAGCAGCGTTTTCCCACACACATCATTCCACTGCTTCAATCCCCCAAACAATCATCACTTCCATCCTCCACTAACCTACCATGCCTTCAGGGTGGCAAGATGACTCAGTGGTTAAGAGCCACTTCTTCCAGAGAACCTGGGTTCAACTCCCAGCATCCACGTGGTGGCTCATAACCACCTGTAACTCCAGTTCTAGGGGATCCTATGACATGTTCTTATTTCATGGGTGCCAGGCATGCATGTGGTGCACAGACACACATGTAGCGTATAGGCACACATGCCGGCAAACACCCAGAGACATACATTTTTAAAAAGAAAGAGTTAAGAAAAAAAGGTTTGTGCCACTGTGCCTGGCCTTGTCACTTAAAAAAAGAAAGAAAAACAAACTATTCTGATTTTTCTCCAAGCTCAGTCTTATTATTATCAGCCACAAAAGCAGGCAGCAGCATCCCTGACAGCTGTTTGGTGCCAGGTAAGAACATAGGTATGCCCAGGACTTTCCTTCCTGCACTTCCCTGTGATGCCCAGGACTCTCCTTCCTGCACTTCCCTGTGATGTCCAGGACTCTCCTTCCTGCACTTCCCTGTGATGCCCAGGACTCTCCTTCCTGCACACTTCCCTGTGATGTCCAGGACTCTCCTTCCTGCACACTTCCCTGTGATGCCCAGGACTCTCCTTCCCTGCACACTTCCCTGTGATGCCCAGGACTCTCCTTCCTGCACTTCCCTGTGATGCCCAGGACTCTCCTTCCTGTACTTCCCTGTGATGCCAGGACTCTCCTTCTTGCACACTTCCCTGTGATGCCCAGGACTCTCCTTCCTGCACACTTCCCTGTGATGCCCAGGACTCTCCTTCCTGCACACTTCCCTGTGATGCCCAGGACTCTCCTTCCTGCACACTTCCCTGTGATGCCCAGGACTCTCCTTCCTGCACACTTCCCTGTGATGCCCAGGACTCTCCTTCCTGCACACTTCCCTGTGATGCCCAGGACTCTCCTTCCTGCACACTTCCCTGTGATGCCCAGGACTCTCCTTCCTGCACTTCCCTGTGATGCCCAGGACTCTCCTTCCCTGCACACTTCCCTGTGATGCCCAGGACTCCGCTTACCTACACACTTCCCTGTGATGCCCAGGACTCTCCTTCCTGCACTTCCCTGTGATGCCCAGGACTCTCCTTCCCTGCACACTTCCCTGTGATGCCCAGGACTCTCCTTCCCTGCACACTTCCCTGTGATGCCCAGGACTCTCCTTCCTGCACTTCCCTGTGATGCCCAGGACTCTCCTTCCTACACTTCCCTGTGATGTCCAGGACTCCACTTCCCTGCACACCCGCAGGGTTATAAGAATTTTATAACGCTGTCTACTGAGTACACATCACTATTTCTAGTATACATTCCCTGCTCAGTAACTGTCAAATTGGAGATACACTTTTTTAAAAAGTGATCTGAAGAGAAAGTCTAGAAGTCTGTGACTGGTCTTAGAGGTCTTTATTTTACCACCCCAGAGTCATGAACTACTTGTATCCTTGAAGTCAAAACTGTTCTCAACTAAAAAAAAAATGGGTACAGTTAAGTGTACACAAAAGGACACTGGCTTACTTAAAGCAGTTTTATACTCTACCCTTTTTCCTTTTTAAAGAGCTAAAACTTCTAGTGAAAAGGCAAAAGTTGAGGCAAGCCTGGGACCCTCACTGGTTCCTAGGGGTATCCCTTGAAATACAGGGCTTGAGTCTGCTGGAAAGTCAACCCCAAGTCTGAAAGAGCAGTACTATAATGTCATAATTCTCCCTTCCTGCTCTCTCTCTTAAAAAGAAGTACTTGTTTATTTTGTCTTTAGCAATCAGGAGAAAAAGAAAGGACTTTAAAATAAACCAGTGCTAATACTTACCAACTATACACAAACAGATTTCATTTCCCAACATTTTCCGAAGCTCTTTGACCCAGTTTTTGACCTGTACACACAAAAGAGCAAACATTATCGGCGTTGGTCCCACAACACCCAAAACCTATGGGATATAAAAATGCACCTCTAATTACACATTTTTATCATTTTTTTTTTTTCATATATCCAAGCAAAGCTATTTGCCAGAACAAAACTTTGTCAAGTCCCGATCTGGTATTAAGATACTTGTAACAGAGTTACTTTGGATTAAGGAAGGAATGGCCGTACTCTTTTTTTTTTTGGTTTTTCGAGACAGAGTTTCTCTGTGTAGCTTTGTGCCTTTCCTGGAACTCGCTTTGTAGACCAGGCTGGCCTCGAACTCACAGAGATCCGCCTGCCTCTGCCTCCCGAGTGCTGGGATTAAAGGCGTGCGCCACCACCGCCCGGCCATACTCTTTTTGATCAAGCCCTAATTGATTCCTAATAGATAATTCTACGTTACAGACTTGAGGAGAAAAAAATAAAAGTATATGGGTACTAAAATGGTCTTTGTTGTGAGGCCAGTCATGTGTAATACATGACCATTTAGCAAAATCTCTGGCCTCTCCCAAGTGAAGCCAGCATCATTCTCTTATGGTGTCAGCTAAAGATGTCTCCAGATTTTTGTCATCCCATGGTGAGAACCTCTGGCATAGGATAACCATCTACTAAGGAAGAAGCTCAGCCCTGGACATAGTTGGACATACACTGGAATTAACGATACTAATCTTTTAAGTATTGTAATACAATAATGGGATCACAATCAAACAGCATAATAAGGAGCAAACCAGGACACCTGCTTTCAATTCTTTCAGTGAAATTTAATTTATATGCAATCAAGTCTCATAAGCATATATAACCTCCATAAAAACTACATGTTTGTAAGTTAGATAAATTCCATTAGTATGTGGTAAGCACTTACTGTGCATCTGGACCTATGAAATGAATATTCTACACTGCTATTCTCTACAAGATTGCAGAGAAACTGTCTTGATTAATCCTTATAAAAGCAAAGGTAGACTGGGCGGTGGTGGCGCACGCCTTTAATCCCAGCACTCGGGAGGCAGAGCCAGGCGGATCTCTGTGAGTTCGAGGCCAGCCTGGGCTACCAAGTGAGTTCCAGGAAAGGCGCAAAGCTACACAGAGAAACCCTGTCTCGAAAAACCCAAAAAAAAAAAAAAAAAAAAAAAAAAAAAGCAAAGGTAATTATTTTCATCTTATAATAAACCACAGTTTTCTCAGTACAGTTCAATTTAGTTGATTTCACATGAGGAATATATGACAGAATGGTAAATGTACATCTTCAATATGAACTAAATATTTTGGTAATTCATGGTCACCATTTATGCTCCATTCACCATTTATACTGTTTAAAAACTAGTCATTAGTGAATGCAAGCATATTAATAGAGACCCCCAAACAAACAAAAAACCCAGGATGGTTCTTCTAATTCAGTCATCTACCCAAAGAATACCTTCTGAAAAGAGTCTTCATCCGTTATATCATAAACTAAAATAGCTCCGTTTGAATCTCGGTAGTAAATTGGACCCAATGCATGGAATCTCTCTTGACCTGCTGTATCCTAAAGAAGAACAAATGCTTATCAGATCAAAGGAAAAAGATATGGCTGCTATTTTAACTACAGTGAACTTTAATTAATTGGAAAGCAGGGCATATACCCACAGATAACTCCAAAAACAGTATTAAAAGTAACAAAACAAGTTACAGAAAAACCAAGTGTTCCTGTGATGCTTTACTGTTGTACTCTTCCTCCTGAGATCTCCCATCCCCATTAAAGATCAGCTCAGTTGCTATTAAGGCAGTGGGAACAGTTCCTGCCCTAACCTGAGTATGTTCACAATGCAGAAGGAACAGAAGAGGGCACATATCAGGACTCCTGTACATGCCTGGTCTCCTCCAGGAAAGAGGCTACAGCCAGACTGCCCCATCAACCCTGTCCCTTCTGCAACTGAAAAAAGTATAACAGCAATATTTAGCTAGAAAGCTGTATTCCAAATTATTAATTAGATCTTTAGGAAGGTTTTAATTAAGAAAATGGCTTTTGCTAACTAGTTAATTTATTTATGATGTCAATGGCAGCAGGAGCAGCAGGTGGGAATGTGAAGTTCAAGGTGTCAGCCCACCAAGAGGAAACTCCCTGATGGGTGAATGAATCTCTGTTAGGTAAGGCCCTGAGACCATAGACTCCAGAATGTCTTTTGCTTCTGATGTGACTTTAGTTTGCTGCTGTCATCTTTCTCTGGTATCTGGCATGATGTGAATGGATGTGGGGAGATCGCCACTGCCTGTAATGTAGTGTGTTTATCTCATGGAGACATCCTGACTACTGGGCATTATCATTACCTGTGGATTATTATGAAGATGATTCCTCCCTAAATTTTACTGTCTAACTGATAATAATAATGTTTGCCTATACAGAGTTTTGATGAATAAAAATAAATACAAGGAAATGTTACATAGTTAGGGCCTATGGGTTTCACCTAAGGAGCTGCATTAGATCACAGCTCAGGTTAATGATTAAGAAAAACAATTGAGTCTCAAAAGCCAGGCTGGCTCTCAGATTTCTTTAATCTTAATGCAGTCACAGGTTTCAGTGTGCATCATTAGCTGAAACAAAGCTTTAAAAAACTTCAGGTTAGATCAGATGCTTTGATAATACCTTTAAAATGAAAAACCCCAGAAAACAACCTAAAGCTCACAAGGACACATAGCCAAGGTCAAAAGTATGAAGCAGCCCAACAGTTACTAGCTGACATACTTTCTTGCTAGGGTTGGTTGATGATCAAAGGTGATGATTAATTCCTTGTACCCATTCCTGCTCTCAATTGCCTGATATAAGAAACTACTGAAGAGTAGGTATACACCCTAAAGATTTAAAGTACAGCTGACTGATTGTTTTTATGTATAAAAAGTTTAGGTTTGTGATTCCTTTAAGCTTCCTTATAAGATTACCTTTCAAGTTAAATAATAAAATGATTCTTTCTTTGTAACTGCAATATGCAGCCTGCCAACAAAAGAGGTGGCTCGGAAAAAATACTTTCTGCTTGCTCACGTTCTGTTAATCTGTAACAAGTTACTTAGATGTAAATAAATGTATGTGGGTTATCAGGGTGCCTTTGTTTTTAATGACATAATGGAGATAACAAAAAAAAAATGTTTTTACCTGTACTCATTATAATCATCCATTTGAAAAATAGAATGTTTTTCATTGCATTGCAAATCCTATATTGCCTGAAAAATTTTGTTGGGGTATGTAAGCTGTAGAAAAAAAAGTTTACAGTAAAAAAAAACAAAACAAAAAAACAGAAAGAATACAGAAGAATAAAAAGTAAAGAATAAAGAAGGAAACCATCAAGAGAGAGTGTGAGTGTCTTTTTCCCTAACCCTTCAGATAGAAAAGTCTAGTACACATTGACTCTGTGCTGCTGGAGGCTGGCCCACAAGACAGCAATAACTTTTAAAAAACAAATTCTGAAGTCCAAATTCCTGTTCCTCTAGTCAGTTAATTCTGCAGCCAGGCACAGTGGTGCACACTTTTAATCCCAGCACTCGGGAGGCAGAGGCAGGTAGATTTCTGTGAGTTCGAGGCCAGCTTGGTCTACAGAGTGAATTCAGGACAGCCAGAGCTGCACAGTGAGACCCTGTATCCAAACAAACAAACAAACAAACAAACAAACAAACAAAACATTTCTGAATACTTACCCATATGGCGAGGTTTACTCTTTTCCCACCAATATTTAACTTCTTTGTTAAGAAAGATGCCTAAAATAAGAGAAGTACATGTTAAATAGTGCTTCATATAAAATAATGCCCCTCACTCTAACCACACATGAATGAAAGAATCATCTTCATGTTAAAGTTAGGTTGTCTGAAAAAAAAAGACAATTTCTGAATATTTAATTTATGGCCAACTATTATTGTTGTTAAAGACAAAATATTATTCATATTCTAAGAAAAACATATCTTGTTTTATGAACACAAATTATTAAAACTGTAAGAGACCACAAGAAACGCTGAGGATGCAGCCTGGTGACAGATGAACAGTAAGAATCACCGGGAGACAGCTCAGCAGGTAAAGCACTTCTCATGCAAATGTGAGAACCTGGCATGACTGGATTCTCCTTCCCAGAACCCACTTAACCACCTGCACAAGCAGCAGCATGCAGATCTACAATCAAGGCACCACTGAGGTAAGACGGGCCGCACCAACAGGAAAAGCCCAGCCTCTCTGTGTGGCTGGTCTGGCCTGCACAGTAAATACTGACAAATACGATTTCAAAATGAGGTGAAGTCAAGGACTGACAAGTTTGTCTACGCTTGTCCTCTGACTTCCACACATACATTGCGCTACACACACATGCATGCACACAACAAACACATATTCTAAAAAAAAAATTGAAATAGCATCTCGCTGGATAGCCTTAGCTGACCTAAAACTCATTATGTGGACCAGGCTAGCCTTTAACTCACAGAGATCTTCCTGCTTCTCCCTCCCAAGTGCTGGAATTTAAGGCATATACCACCATACCCAGACACACACACACATTTTACAAAATAATAAAACACCCATAAACACACTAAATGAAAATGGTGCCTGCTTTCCCTCACGCTTTTTCCTCTCTATATATGCAACAAATTTTTCCTAGAACATTAAATTTAATGCAGTCTTCCTTATTTACTGATTAAAAAGAGTATCTAGAAAATTTCTGAGATACTCAACATTGCTCAACATGGTTCTGTGCCTATAATTCAACTGTTTAACATGCATCTCTGTCACAGAAATGAAAGCCCCAAGCTTTCCAGGGGAGCTTAGTCTACTAGGGAATGAATGTACAGAGCATACAGTTTTTGTCATACTGACTGAAACAGAGGATCCTGTCAAATACACTCTAAGGGGCATGCTGAGAAAGGAGGTTCAGTGCTTGCCTGGAAGAGTTAAGGTAATGAATGATCATTCCATTAGGTGTAGTTGGAATTTTTCCTAACCATAAACAAAGCCACTGAAACCTAAAACAAATGAAGTCACCCTCGGGAGAGCTTCAAGTTGGTATGGTTAATGTCAGAGTGTGACCACATACATGAACAAGGGCTAAGTCAAAAGACCCTAGGCTCATGGCTCAGAGCAGTCTCAGCAAATCAGAGTAACAAAGGACAACCTGATTCAATCCCCAAGACTACATGTTAGTTTTTTTTTAAGATCCTATGAAGGAGCTGGAGAGATGGCTAGTGGTTCTTGCAGAGGACCTGGGTTCAATTCCCAGCATCCACATGGTAGCTTAAAATCATCTGTGACTCCCATTCTAAGGGATATGACACCCTCTTTCGACCTCCATGGGCACCAGGATTGCATGTGGTACATACATATACCTATGAGTAAAACACCCATAGACATAAATAAATCTAAAAAACAAAAAAAGAAAACCTTTTTAAATACCCCGAGTATGAACTTTACCTAGTAAACCTTCCTTTTTCTCTTTGGAGACAAAGGCTCACATATTCCAAGCTGGCCTCAAACTCACTATTGTAGACAAGGATGACCCTAAACTCCTGATCCTCCCGCCTCTATCCCCCATGTGTTGAGATTACACATGTATGCAACAATCACCCTGGCTTACACAGTGCTGATTATCAAACCTCAGGTGTCAAGCACTCTACCAAATGAACCACATCCTAACTCCCCTATTGATCTTAATAAAACCTGTCCCCAAAATACTGGACCCCCCCCCCAAAAACACACGTCAGGTACATTTGGAAAATGGTATATAATGCTTTCTGAATAGTCAAATATACACAAGCATATTACAATTCTGTCAAAAGGAAGGCTGGCTGGCTGCATTCACATAGCATTCCCCTGTATCAACTGCCTTCTCTCACTCGAGTTTCTTCTATGGAGAACTAAACTAAACCTAGGAAGTATCTACCGATCCTAAGAAGCACCTGTTAAGACAGAGTCCCAAGCGCATGGAGAACCACTGAAGAATGTAAGACCTGGGAAACACGTTTATCTTTCCAGAGAATGACTGTGGGGTTGGGGGTTGCATTAAGGACGGGACCAGACTGGAAAACAGAACTCTACTATAGAGTCAAAGACAAAACCACGCAGAGCTCAGACAACGAAGGTGACACAGGTCAGAATCAAGAAGAAATGACCACAACGGATAAATAGGAGCACGGGCCTGTAACCTTGGTTCCTGACAAGGCTGAGGCAAGTCAGCCTGGCTACACAGTGAGAGCCTGTCTCAAATAGAACAACTTATCAAACAGGAACTATACCCAGAGTCCAATTTAAATGTCTTTAAAAGGAAGAGACCGGCATTCAGAGCTGTGGCAAAGCAATCACATGCAAGTTTATCTAGAGAGGAAAATGCAGAAGGCCAAACAGGAGCACAGCAAATTTCTGGCAAGGAGAAGAAACGTGTATTCCAAGTGTGCTGTGGCACACCAAGGAAGACCGGAACCCAGAAGAGCCTTTGAATTCAGTGACTGGTGTGTCCATAGATAGGACAAATGGCAGAGCTGAGGTAAACAGGAATAGCTGCCTCCAAGAGACAAGCTACAGTATTGCAGATAGTTTAAGTGAAACAGATTATACTGAGAAGGATAAAAAAAAGAAAAAAGAAAAAAAAAAACCTTAAATGGCAAAATAGCAAAACTTGGAACATGAGAAGACCATAAGTTAAAATAAAACAAATAAAAGATTTCTCCCATTTTGTAGTAGAGAAGCTAAGAAAATGACTTTTTGGAATCTCACTTTGCTCCTTACTCGCGATATAATTCACTTGAATTCAATCCTTCCCAATATGGTTTAAATATCAGTGCCTTGTAGAAGAAATGTCAACTCTGAATTCTAGACAAATTCTGTTATTCTTTTTCAAATATATCTAAAACTAAATTAATTGATCTTCCCTGCAAACCTGGCTTTCCAACTTCAATATTTTGATCACATTTTCCAAGTCACTAAGGCTAATCCCCCAGCCCCCAGTCCTGGTACACATGTGTGCATGTGTACACGTGTGTGCACGAGTGTACATGTCTGAAGATAGGGTCTTACTCTACTGCACAGGTTGGTACTGATTTCTGACATCATCCTTAATCCTGAGTTCTGACATTATCTGCTCCTCAGTTTCCTTAGAGGCAGTGACTACAAGCGCACACCACTGTGCCCAGCTATCTCTAAGGTTTAGAATCTTAAAATCATCTTCCTTCCAGTCAATATCCCTCCCCCAAACTTCCCAAGTCTAGTCTTCCTATTTTCTGTGGAGTTCTGACACCTTGGCCTCATAGCAAGTCCTTTGGTCTCCCCTTATAAACTGACACTGCCCTGCATGTAAAATTATCTTCCCCACGTCTCCATATATGATTCACGTATTTCTCAGTGGATTCCTCTATTCTGTACTTTTTGGGAACCTAAGTTGTGGCAAGTGGAATAGAGTGTCTTGCACCACAACTTATCTCTTTATGATATAAGAGTTCTACTAGCTAGGTTACATCCTTTATTCAGTGTAGCTGGAGAGTTTTTTCTCCGGGTCCCACCAAGCTCCAGCAGTCTGACAGCCCACTTATAAAATAAACACACAGACGCTTATACTATTTACAAACTGTATGGCCTAATGGCTCAGGCTTCTAGCTATCTAGTTCTTACATCTTAAATTAACCCATTTCTATAAATCTATACCTTGCCACGCGGCTCGTGGCTTACCGGCATCTTTACATGCTGCTTGTCATTGTGGCTGCTGGCAGTGTCTCCCTGACTCAGCCTTCCACTTCCCGGAATTCTCCTCTCTCCTTGTCCCGCCTACTTCCTGCCTGGCTACTGGTCAATCAGTGTTTTATTTATACAGAATGATATCCACAGCAATTCAGTCTTTTTAGACTAAAATAAAATAGGCAACATTTTAATAGCTCTCCAAATTATTACCTTACTTAATTTTCAAAACACGCCGTGAGTCATAGATAATTACTACCCAAATATTACAGGCATGGAAATTAAGACTTAAGGAGAGTGTCTTGCCCAAGGTCACACAACAAGTACCAAGTAGGAGCTATAGTCCGGAAGTCTTACAACCACCGGACCGTGGTACCTCCTGGGCTGCCATCTGAACTGACACTGCTCCAGTACAAGGGTTAGAGGGAGACATCTAACCAACCCCTGCTCCTAACAAACACTCGGGGAGATGAACACCTCCGCAAACATGCCCAGAAAACTGGAGGAGCTAGACCACAATATGTGCAAGAAATGTGTTCCTAAAAGTTTCTTTATAAACTAAAATTTAAAGTGTTTTTTTTTTTTTTAATTTAAAACTTTTGGTTATTTTTGTATTTTTTTGAGACAGTTTCTCTGTGTGGCTTGGATGTCCTGGAACTTGCTCTGTAACCCAGGCTGGCCTCAAACTCACAGAGATCTGCCTGCCTCTGCCTCCCAAGTGCTGGGATTAAGGCATGGACCACCATGCCTAGCAAATTTAAAAGTTTTTTTGTAATTTATTTTTACTGTGTGTATACATGATATGTGTGGGGGCCGGCATGCCAGGCCTCAGTACCTTTAAATGGTCCTCCTATAAAGGCCTCACAGGTTCTCGGGATCAAATTCAGGTTGCCAGGCTTGGATAGCAAGTGCCTTTAGCTGCTGAGTCACCTCACCGACCCATGAACTAAATTATCTTACTCCAAATAGGAGATGCACTTGTAAAGCATATTACCAAAGTAACCTTTTTCCCTTCGAGTTAGCCCTCATTTGTGGAAAAATTCCTTCTGTAATATAAGTCATCTCATTTTACCACATTCTCAGTTTTCAATATTCTATATGTATTGTTAAGAGCAAACACTTTTTAAAATGCAATTACAGGCTTACTGTAACATCAAAATAGCAGCAAATAATCAAAGGCCTGACATTTGTCTGCTTAAATCAGCTCCACAAAAGCATACACTTAATTTGGCCAGATTATTAAACTACCCTTTGTGGCTGTAAAATACTGGGGCAGCATATTTCTTACTTCTGTTACACGGTAGGAAAGGTGGATCGAAGAACCATGCCTATGCTGAAAACAGTCTCCACGTTTCCAGGGGATTACACATGACTGGCAACTCCTCCTCACAGAGCCAGCAGCACCGGCCAGCACCGTCGGCCACACCAGCACGGGGAGGAGCAGGCAACAGTAGTCATTCAGAAGGCTCCAAGCCTGGGGGTGGGCCTTCCAGACTCTGCATAAAGCTGTGCGCGTCCAAGTTCTCATTAATGCTTACAGCAACCCTGGGAGGTGGACAATGAGCCCTATTTCAGTTATAAATCTGAGATTTACAGAGATACCATGGCTCAGCCAAGGTCAGATCATTAAGGTGGATGCGGCAGCAGGCGGGATCCTGTCTCACTGCACAGCGCCCTTCCCATTGCACAAAGCTGTCCAGCCAAGAAAACACACATCTCTTAACCTGGCAGTCCTCCACTGGGACAGTAATGTTCCCGGACACCAAGTCACCTCCCCAAATCCTCTCAGGGTAGGAAAAACATAGCAAAGACCAAAGTAACGGCATATTTTCCACCCGCTTCCTCCATATTCCACGTCTCTTCTAGTACCAACTATTTCATCTTCCAAACTTTAGGAGTACTAAAAATTAACAATCTTATTATTAGCTCGGATTGTTACTTTTACCTGGTGCCTACTACCCCACATCTTATCCAAAACCTAGTAAATGAAGAAAAAAACATGGACTATTGCAGGGGTTGGGTGGTAGAGGGTGTGGGGGACTGGCGGGGGGAGGGGGCGGTGAAGAACAAATAAAATGCCCAGTGAAAATCTTTCCATGACTTGTCAATCAGTGTTTGGTTCTTTACTAGGTTCACTGACTTCTGGAGAGCCCTACAATAAGCATACACAGTCTGTGAAAACATGGTACTGAATCACGAACCAACACGACCCAGTTTCTATCTGCTGACTATGCTAGACACAGAACTAGTCACATTATTTTGCTAATCCCTAATATAGCTGTAGACCTCAGTATAAACTATCTATTACCACTTCCAGACTTGAGATAGGACAGAATTCAATTTATGTAATTTTATAATTTATATAATTACCCTTCTGTAGCAAAAGGATAAAAATTACTTATCAGAAAAGTCACCTGGGCTCTTTAGTATTTTTTACAGTCCTTTTTTTTTCCAGAGAGAGAGAGAGAATGGATACTGATTGAGATTTTGGTACCTGTTAGGTCTCAGAAACCCAGGACAAATCACATATAGCAAATTAAGAGTACCAAGCGGGCTTTCACAGGGAAAGTCGGTCATTTCTGCGGGATATCACGGTGCACGCCTCTAATCCCAGCACTGGGGAAGCTGAAGTAGGTCTGTACATCTGAGGTGGGCCTTGACTACACAGCAAGACTGTTTCAAAACAACAGAAGAATCTAAAAACAACTTAAAAAAAAAAGTAACGTCTAAGAAGCAGATTAAAGCACAAAGGAGAAAATGATAGATATGAAACCCTTTCATGCTTCAAATTTCTGACCAGAGGTCAGAAGAAACTTGTTAAAAATAGGTATTTCACTTTATGTGTATGAGGTTTTGCCTGCACACATGCACATACTCTATTTGTGTGTGGTGGCCTTGGAGGCTGTCAGAGCCTGGAATGCGTTATGGATGGTTGTGAGCCATCGTGTGGGTGCTGGGAACCAAAGCAGAGTACTCTGAAGAGCAGCCAATGCTCTAATCTCTCTAGCTCCAGAAACTATTTTCTTTGAAAAGAAAACAAACAAAAATCAACCTGAGCATGGTCACACACATTTAATCCCAGCATTCAGGAGGCCAAACCAGGGCCACCACGAGTTCGAGGCGTCTATGGGTTGCTATCCGAGACAGTGCCTCACACATGAATGAATGAATGAATGAATGAATGAATGAATGAATGCCCCCCAATCTCCTCTGGCCTTCCTGGGGCTAGCCGTAAACTAGTAAGGAAGTAAGGACTTTAAATACTGTAGCTACTGTGTAGATAAGATAGATAGACGGCTAAACAGCCACATGGTATCCAGAGCTCCTTAGTAGCTTCCATGGATTCAAAACCATCTCACAAACAAGAAAAGTAGGCTTCCTGGAAGAGGACCATGATAGAAAGCAGAAAACTGCAGAACCTGAATACCACGTTTACTGAAAAAGTTTACAAGCTTTGGCTTAACAAAAGTGGCACACCGTGTTTTCTATTTGCGAGACATTGGAAATCTAATTAAATCTTAGTTGTCTCAGGTGCTTAACGAACTATCAGGATCAGTCTCTGATCAGCCAACCCACCAGCCTTAACTTACTAGTCAAAAGCCAGGACTAACCCAGGCTGCAGGGGTGGACAGGTGGAATTCCACAGTCACCCCCCAGAAGGAAAGACGATGGCTCTGATATAAATACAAACATTGCTCCTTTTCAAGAGATTAGTTAAAAGCGATCGAAGTCACCTAAATTGCAGTGCATAATCTTTGATAAGTACCTTCAGTGAGGACACACAGAGCACAGCTAAAGAAAGGAAATGGTCACCAAGGAGCGCGGATACAAAGACCACACAAAGGCAGAAGTAATAACCGCAGAGACGGGTAATCACCGCAGAAATGGCGAAATCCTTTCAAAGGCGGGAAAGCTGCCTGATGGTATAGCACCTTCTCATCTATCTCCAGCTAGTACGGTGTTTTAACACACAGTAGGTACAAATAAGAATATCTCTTGAGCTGACGACATGATGGTTCAGAAGGTAAAGGCACATGCTGCCGAGTCTGATGGCCTGAGTGTGTGTGTGTGTGTGTGAGAGAGACAGAGACAGAGAGACAGAGAGACAGAGACTCATTCTGTGCCCAGGCTGGCTTTGAACTTATTCCTACCTTAGCTTCTAGCATCCTGAGATGCAGATGTGTGCCACCACAATCAGCTTTTAACACACTGTGGGGTTGTGTTTATATTCTGGGGGCAGGGGGTACATGTTTGTGCATGCTGTAGAGGCCAGGGATTAATTTTGGGTGTCTTCCTCTATCTCTACCTTTTTAAAGGTGTGTGTGTGTGTGTGTGTGTGTGTGTGTGTGTGTGTGTGTGGTGAAGGTACCCATAGAGACCAGAAAAGGGTGTCAGATCCCTTAGAGCTGGGGTTACAAGCAGTTGTGAGATACCCAACATGGATGCTGAGTACTGAACTCCACCCTCTGCAAGGCCAGGAAGTGCTCCTAACACCTGAGCTATCTCTTTAGTCTCCTTTACCTTACTTTTTGAGGCAGGATCTTGCACTGAGCCTGGAGATTGCCAATTTAGCTAGAGTAGCTGCCCAACAAGCCCCAGAGACCCTCTTGTGTCCGACTCCCCAGCACTGGGATTATAGGCATGCGCCAGGAGGGTGTTAGGATCCAAACTCAGGAACTCATGCCTGACTAACGCCCCCTTCCCAGACCCTATAAATGTAGTGACTGCTCAAAGACAACATGGGTTCTCAACATATTCCAAGTCCAGTGATTCCCATTACCTTTTCTGACTATCATTAAAGCAACAGAGATGAAGTGGTATTCTTAATGAATGAATAAGTTTTCATTCAACAGCACGTAACATTTATTAACATTTCAACATTTATTAAACAAACATGCACCAGGGATGGGGCTCTAACTCAGTAACCGCCTAGTACAGCCCTGGTCTGAGCCCAGAACCAAACAGTGTTTGAGACACTGTGTTAGGAGCTCCGTATGATACGGCTGTGCGCCATGTAATCCATGTTAAAGGATCTATGAAGGAAGCATCCCCATGTTATAGGTGGGACAGTTGATTGCCACAACCATTCTCTAATTCAGTCTAACTTCAAAGTCCTATTATTTCTTTCCATTGTATCACACGACTCCCTGATAGAATTGGGTGCTGCTCAAACACAGTGTATTTTGTTATCTACATCTGACAAAGATCTCGTGACAAGCCTTATGGGCAAGGCTACCATAGGGAGGGCAAAAAGTTAGAGCATCAGTGCTGAAGTAACTGGTGAAACTTCACTGAAGGACTTGTGTCTACTGTATGTAGTAGCCCATAAAGGAAAACTCCATTACCAACTGATTCCCACTCCAGGAGAAGAGGAGGGGAGATATTGGATGTTCTGTGGAAAAAAAAAAAAATCCAATCCTAAGACACTGCATGGCTAAAGAAAAACCCCTCTCTGGCCATGCATCACCAGAGTGTACTGGAGCTGGCTACCAAGCTTTGCATGTGCCCCTCACTCTATGAACTGAAGAGAACACTGAACGGATTTTTTTGTTTGTTTGCTTGTTTGTTTGTTTGTTTGTTTTAAGACAGGCTTCTTCTATATAGTCCTGGCTGTCCTGGAACTCACTCTGTAGACCAGGTTGGCCTCGAACTCAAGAGATCCACCTGCCTCTGCCTCCCAAACGCTGGGATTAAAGGCGTGCGCCACCACTGCCCGGCTCATTGAAGGTAATCTTACCAAATCCCCAGGTTAGAAAATTTAAAAAAGCAGCTAATCTAGACAGTAGGTTCCACATTCTATTCTTCTTTGCAGAACCCAGTCCAGAACACTGGCTTAAAATAATGTGCGCGCACATATGTGTGTGTGTGGGGGGGGGGGGGGTTAAATCAAGACCAAAAGGATATACATTAACAACACGTCTGTCTGTTTCCTGACCGTAGGTGCGATGTGGGCAGCTGCTTCTGCATGTTCCCGTCACCATTCTCCCAGCCATAACTGTACCACCAAACTATGAACTGAAACTTTTCCATCCTTAAAAAACAGTGAAATAAAATGAAAACCGACAAGCCTTAAGGACTGGTGCGAATCCAAGCCAACCTTTAACAGGCCAAGCACACTGTGGGGGAGAAAAGCTTTATTATAAAGTCAACGAATAGAGAATCTGAAGGACATACACTTTTCTTGAGACATAAGGCAGATACTTAGCGGACAGCAAATGCCGCAGTGTTATCAATGTCAGAACTAGCCCACTCACTCACAGAATCTGTGGACTCTGGCGTTAGAAAAAGAAGGGGAGGTGACAAGCTGTCCCGACCTCTCTGTTCAGTCCAAGCCAGCCTGGAAGCACAACCGTTTCTACAGCTCAAATCATCTCAAAGAAGAGGGGGACATCACCGGGCACCAGGGTGGACATCTGTGCTCCCAGCTACTCTGGAGACTGAGGCAGGAGGATCGCGAGTTTCAGGCCAGCTTAAGCAACAATGGAAGAGGTGTGGGAAAGAAAGGAAGGAAAAGAAGAGTGCACTGACGGCACAATAGGGAAGAGGATGGATCTTAAATGCCACTCGAGATCCAGTTAAAGGACTAGAGCTGTTTACTAGACAAGACGCAAGAGGTCATGATATCCATCTCTAGCTACCTCAAGGAATGTCATATGAGACCAAGATTCAGGGGGCAGAACTGAGACCAAAACAGATTCTGGCTCTCCAGAGAGGAAAAACTTGTTGGACATGAGACATAAAAGGGCATGGAACCCCTCCAGGCATAGTAAGCTTTCTGTTTTCAATGGTATCAGTTCATTTTACCTCCAAGTGAACCCGGGCTTTGGGCGTGTTAAACACTCAGTTGTATGCCCAGCCTGTGACCTCCAAGATGTCTGCAACAGGCATGGGGGTGCGGATCAACAAATGGCCGAACAGCGAACCACTCTCTATGGTTCCTGTCAGTCCCGCAATTTTTTTTTTTAATGTTTCTCGCACACCTTTCAAAACACTAAAGTGTTTTGAAAACGCAGTACTTTGAAGGGTACTTTAAACACTGTACTTTAAACACAAAGTACTTTACGAGGGTAAGTAGTTTGTGACGTTATTCCTCTCCTACCTTCTGATGCCTAATCGCCTCCTTTTGGAAATTAAAACAACACAAGGTTGTGTTTTACAGATGATACAAGGCAAACTTCTCGGGGACAGAGTGTTGAGGAAGAGGAGATGAACTGCTACCCAGGAGGAAGGGATGAGAGTGGTGTTTCCTTGCGTTAGTACACAAGAAGCCCTTCAGTTCTGTAATGAAATCCAGACGCGGTTTCCAGCGAGTTACATAAAAATCTAAGCTGGGATGTTCTTGGTACTGAGGTCCGCCAGAGCTTCACCTTTCCTGCGTAGTTCACAGTGGCTTCTTTCACAACGTAAAAATCTTTCATCACTGTTAGTTCTGAGGCTATCTTAGAAATATATAATCTAAGTGCAACTTCTTGTTTATCCGTTTGAGACAAGGTCTCACTGGGTGCTCTAAGGGCCTGAAACTCGCAGAGACTTGCTCGCTCTGCTTCCTGAGTGCTGGGATTAAAGAAGTGTGTCACAGCACTGGACTCCAAAGTGCCATTTTTAGGTTGAAGAGCTAAATTCATTTTTCATTTAAGATTTCAACTGTGATCATTTTCTCTTACATCGAGAAAAAAGGAAAGTGTAGAATAAAATGTTTTTGGCTCTCCAGAGGCAGAGCAGAGATAACGGCTCAAAATCTAAAGTCAGGCCTGAGCAGGGGCTCCACTGAATCACTAGCTTGGGCATTATCCCCTGACATTCCCTTCTTCAGATGGTTTGCTTTATATAGACTTGAAAACAGAGGAGTAAAAATGAGACATGGATCAGAACCAGGGCATCTTTGTAAACTCTACACTCAGGAGTTTAATAATAGCACCCAGCATCAAATGTCACACCCATTAGATTATGCATTCCAGCAGCATCCGTGTTCTTCACAATTACTAATTAAGATCTATTGTACAAGCTGGAGCAGTAATAAGTAATAGGACTGTTCACCCCATTTCAGGTCCTAAGTGCTTCTCCGTATCTACCTTGACAACCCTGTGTGCTAGATATAATCATTATGGCTACTGCAGCTGGAGAAACCTAGGGACACACAACACAGGTGAAGGAATTTACCCAAGATCACGGTCTGGTTATAGAAATAAATGGAAGTAGGATGTGAATCCAGATGACCAAACTCAAGTCCACTAGCCTTTTCAGTCTCTGGACAATCTGATCAAACCACATTGATAGATTAATTTCCTCTAACACGTGCAAACTGATGATTTTTTTTTTTTTTTTTTAAGAGAACAGGGAGACCGCAGCTCTTTCTAGCGCCTGGTTTCACTCTGAATTACATTGTAACACTCTTCCAATATAACTGTAAAAGAAAGCCAGCCTTTTATGACCGTAAAGAAAATGTGTAGCAGCAGTCCTTCGGGTTTTAGTTTGAAGACCAATCGCTGGCCAATCAATATACAACATGATGTTTCAACGTGGGTAGACGAACCTCACAGAATAAGCGACCCACAGGTCAGACTCAAGAAGGCTGCCATGAAACTGCGTAACCGGCACCAGCAAGCGGTCGTTCCAAAAACCCTTCCAGAGACCAGTGTTTTGTTTTGTTTGTTTTTTAAACCACTCCATTTACTTAAAAACAGGACAAAATGGAACTTGCATAAACACTTAGTCATCAGGACGCTCTGAAGTTACAAACCACCTCGTTCGCAAATTCTAATCCGCAGCTAAGTTCCTACTTCTCAAGGGGGAAAAAAAAAAAGGAGCTGACACTCAAGACCAGAGAGTGCAAACACCTGGGTACCCCAGCGGAAGCGACTCGAAGGGGAAAACGAGCCCACAGACGGGAACTCCCCGACCTGCACGGCCTCCACCGGGAACTGGGGGGGGGGGACTTTTCCGGGTCCCTCCCCTCCCTTCTCCTTTCCCACTGTCGGGTCTTGACATCTACAGGCTGCCGGGACCCCGCGTGGTCCGCAACACCCCCCAAAAAAAAAAACAAGCAATCGGCGGGGGTGGGGGGGGTGGAGGGAGGAGAAAAGGCCATGGGGAGGGGACGGGGGTGGAGGCGGGGTGTCAGGCCCGAAGGCAGAGGAGCGGGGCGCAGGTCCCCAAGCCGCGCATCCCCCGGGGTCTGCACCTGCAGGGTGGTGATGTGCTTGTCGTTGAACTTGTTCTCGCAGTAGCGCAGCACCAGCGACGTCTTCCCCACGCAGCCTTCCCCGAGCAGCACCACCTTGAAGGAGTAGGCTCGCCCTGCCGCCGCCCCGCCGCCGCCGCCACCACCACCACCGCCGCCGCCGGCCGCAGCCATCCCGCCGCTGCCCCGCACCGCCGCCGCCGCTACCGCCGCGGCGCCCGCTCCGCCCCGGGAGGGGGGCCCCGGCTCTGCACGCCCCCTCGCCGAGCCCGGGACCCGCCGCGTCCTCCGGAGGCCCGAGAGGAGGAAAACGTCCCAGCGAGGATGGATGGGGTCCCCGGCGACCACGTCAGGCACCCGAGGGCCAAGGCGAGCGAGCCCTCTCCTCCCTCTAATGGCGTCTCCTTCCTCCTACGTCACCGCCCCGCGTCACGTGGCCGCGGAGGGGCGGGGCCGGGCCGGCGGCGGTGGCGGCGGCGGCGGAGGACCCAGCCTGGCTTGGGGCCTTGTTCCGGCGGCCGCCGCCACCGAGGCGGGGTTCGGGGCTCCTCCGGGGAAGCTGACGGCGGCGGTGGTGGGGAGGAGCTGATCTTTGGAAGCCGACCCGACTCCGGTGGGATTGAAGGCTGGAGGACGTGGGCGCCTTGACCCCGAGGAAGGTTCACCAAGCAGGGGTCATCCTTCCCCAGCAGGGGTCATGTCCAGCCAAGTCCAGCCAAGGTGCCCTTGAGTCTCTTTTTTTGTTGGTTTGTTTTTTTCCTCCGGGATCTCAGATCCCGGCTATGGCACGTTGGTTTCAGTTGTCCACACGGCCGGGCTTCTTCTGCTCGTCTTGCAGGTCTCAGCTTAAACCGGAAAGGCTTCCCTGACCACCCAGTCCTTCCCACATCCTTCCATCCCTCCTACTTAACTTCCCCCACTAAGATATTTCCTAACAATGGTGTGCCTGCTTTATCGGCGCTTACCACACTCGGTGGAATTCCGATGAGGCTGGAGGTTTAAGGGCAAGGATTGCGGAAGACTTAACCTCCCTCTCTATTCCCAGCTCTAAAAGCCAGGCTGAGAATGAATGGTGTTTCCTAAGGGATTAAGCCCTGCCTCCCCGGTATTTCTGTTTTCTATGCTCAGTCCACGTTGATGGGTCTGGTTTATTTGACGACTGCTTATTTTATTTCATGTGCCTCCACTTTATTACATGAAATACACTTTCCCCAGAAAGCAGCCTGGTATTTCTGAAATTTTGTAATTTGGTGTCATTGAAGAGAAATTTGTTTTACTTCATCAGACTTATTTTACACTTCAACTTAAAAAAAAATAATAAAAGGCAGGCCGGGAGGTGGTGGCGCAGGCCTTTAATCTCAGCACTCGGAAGGCAGAGAGAGGCAGGAGGATCGTTGTTTCGACGCCAGCCTGGCACCTGAGGCTGTTACACAGTGAAATCTTGTCTCGAAAAAAATAAAAATAAAAGGCAGCTTAGCCTATTCATTCATTGAAGGAGTATGTGACTACAGCTACTACTTGCCATTCTCTGCATGAGATACAATGTTTCCGTCTTCAGCTTTTTATCCAAGGAAATAAGACAGTTATACAGTGAATATTTCTAACTTGAAGCAGTTCAGAATAGTTTGCAAACATACATAGGAAGCTAGCTGAGTTAACATACTAGAAAAGCTTCCTGGAGAAAAGCTGCCTTTTGTTAGGAATATTTTAGGCAAAAAAAGAGAGGCGGGAAGAAGGAAGAAGCATCTAACGTTGAGCCAGAAATCAGACAAGAAACCACAGTCAGGAACATCACCTTAAGTTCAAGGCCAGCCTGTTTTGCATTGTGAGTTCCAAGCTGGTTGGAGCTACATAGCAAGATCCCGTTCCAATAATGATGATGATAATCAGGAAAAGAACTTATGATGAAACGCCCAAGGAATCGAGGGGACAATTCAAAAACAGCCTTTCATCAGGTGCAAAATGTTACCAGGTCTTTCTTTTTACAAAATTACTCTGGCTATAATTAGGAAAGTGGATTACTTATTATTACTTGTTATTTATCTAGAGCCAACCATTTACAGGATTGTCTTGTAAATTATTTTCATAGCTGTATCTGAGATTATATTATTTACCTTACTTCTTGTGTTGGTTGTGTCAACCAGACACACACTAGAGTTATCTGAAAGGAGGGAACCTTAATTGAGAAAAGGCCTCCTTTAAGACCGGGCTGTAGAGCATTTTCTTTATTAGTGATGGATGGGGGAGGGACCAGCCCATTGTGGGTGGGGCCATCCCTGCGCTGGTGGTCCTGGGTGCTATAAGAAAGCAGGATAAAAAAAACATGTCAAGCAAGCACTCCTCTGTGACCTGTGCATCAGCTCCTGCCTCCAGATTCCTGCCCTGTTTGAGTTCCTGTCCTGACTTCCTTGGATGATGAACAGTGATATGGAAGTGTAAGTCAAATAAACCCTTTCCTCCCCAACTTGCTTTGTGGTCATGGTGTTTCGGCACAGCAATAGAAACCCTGACTAGGACACTCCTTTACTTACCTCCCACTAGGTCTTTCCACAGTCATTTCCAGAATTAGAAACAACAACAACAACAATAACTTTCTTTGGGAAGTATTCTTCTGCAGTCCATTCTGCATTATTCCTTATAATGTGTTGAAATTTGTATTTCTCAGCCTACACTTTGTTATTCGAGAATCAAGTTACACAGCATGCATTTAATCCTTACTCTCCGTGACACATCTTTATACAGAAAGCTACATGAACTTTCTTTTTTTTTTTTTTTTCTAGACTGGCTTTCTCTGTGTAGCCCCGGCTATCCTGGAACTCACTTTCTAGACCAGGCTGGCCTCGAACTCACAGAGATCTGCCTGGCTTTGCCTCCCGAGTGCTGGGGTTAAAGGCGTGCGCCGCCGCCGCCGCCACCACCACCGCCCAGCTACATGATCTTTCTCTCTTCCTTCAGCCAGCCATTCAAATGTCAGGTATCCCAAATGGTTTAACAGTGTGGACTTCTTAAAGCTTCATATGTAGCACTTTGCATTTGCCAACAAATCAAAATTATTTAAACACTCCTATAATAAAATAAAACTTAATGCCAAGATAATTGTTCCGATTTAGCTTACAGTGTGACTTAAGGCGTGCATATAAATTTTCATGGACTTCAATAAGTAGGTTGTCATACTTTTGAATTCACATTGGCAAATATAGATGTGAACTGCTGTTTGGTATTGACCTCAAAGATATTAGACCCTGGTTCCTAGGGCCTGTGAGAGCCTCTTTAGGTTTAATTAAAGACAATGAAGTGGGGAGATTGCCTGGTATTTGCAGTGGGCCTACACACAATCAGGAATATGAGAGGCAGATTCTACACACCCAGAAGGAAAGGCAATGTGACCCCAGAGACAGAGATTGGAGTAATAGCACCACAAGAGCCACCAAGAACTGGAAAAGACACGTGTAACCCTAGATCCTGCGTGCGAGTGCAGCCCTGCCAACAAACTAATTTGGGACTCCTGATTTTTAGAATTGGGAGAGAATTAATGTATGTTGCTTCAAGCTACCATGTTTATAATTTGTTACAGAGCCGTAACACTGATACATAGGAATACTGGAGAAGAGAATATTATCTTGATGTGCTGCATTTGTTTTTATTAATGATGTCTTTATATCATTAACCTTTAATGATACAAAGGTGTTTTACATTTGTTTGATTAAATAAAAATTAACCTGGGGCTGGAGAGCAGTTAAGGGCACTGATTGCTCTTCAAGAGGTCCTGAGTTCAATTCCCAGCAACCACATGGTGGCTCACAACCAACCATAATGAGATCTGGTGCCCACACCTGGTGTGCAGGCATATATGCAGACAGAGCACTGTATGCATAATAAATAAATGATTTTTTAAAATAAATAAATAAATAAAATTAACTTGCAGTCAGGAGGCTGAGTCAGCAACCAGCTGACCTGAAGTGGTGGGGAGGAACCAGGTGGGGCAAGGGCTTTTAACTGGGGACTGAAAGAAGGACGCAGGGTTTTTTGAAAGACGCCAGCAAAGGGAGAAGGTTAGCTACTTTCTATTCAGACTCTCTGAATGAGAAGAATTCAATTTCAACCTTTGAATCTTGAGTTTTTTTTAGAGGGATAGGGATTTAGCTAAGTTCCCTTAGGAGCTTTGAAAAAGTCGGTGCCCACGGGAACAGAATTCCCTCAGGCTGCTGCCCTTGTGGCCAGACCACGTCTGGTAGCGGAGTTGCAGCTGCTGATTAGGACAGCCATGGCTTAAGAAGCAGCCACAATAATAAAGAAAAATAATAACAGGTGATTAAATAGTTACAATAAAGTGGGGTAAATGAGACCATAGATCACATACATGGCAAGTCTAGAACATCATAGGAGCCATTCCAGGAAAACATACATCAGGTAAAATGAATGCACTTCTTTATTCCCAATCTTCTTACCATTTCAGCAGTGTAGGCTCGTCATATGGTCTCCTAACTTCCAAGCCATCAACATTTTGTTCTTCTTTCCTGCTTCCTGAGCTGCTTCCTTTTCAACTCTTCTGATTTCCTCCTCCATTTTCAACCCCTAACTGTTGAGACTCGGGTTTCAGGTCTCCAAATAAGTAACTTTCCCTGGTGATTCAGTTCACTCCCGTGGCTTCACATACTCTCTGCAGGTGAACAACGTCCACATTTATGCCTTACCCCTGATGTCACTCTTAAGCACTGGATGGATGTCAGTCACTGGCCAGATATTGAGTAGACATTCCAAATGTATGTTTAAAATGCACCTCCAGATTTCTAAATGTTGTTCCTCCCCTGGTTTTTCTTGACTTAGTAATAGTTCCATTGTACATGCATTTACGAAAGATAAAATGCAGCCAATGTCTTTTTGTTCTAGAGATCAAACCAAGGTTTGCACATGCTAAGAAACTTTGATATGACTGTACTTAAGTGCCAACCCCTATGGCAAGTACTATATGTTGTCCAAACATGTCAACCTCTCCTGCTTTACCTTTCTCTAATATAGAAATAAAAAAAAAAAACCCTTGAATTCATATTCTTAGAGTTACAGAAACAATTTGTAATGCAGGAAGGGAGGGAGGGAGAAAGAGAGAACAGACGAGATATGCTTGGAGATGGCTCAGTAGTTTAGGTGCATGTTTTCAAGTGTGAGGACAGGGGTTTAGATTCCCAGAATCCCTTGTCAATGCTTGGTGGGGATAGTGGCCTGCCTGGAATTCCAGCATAGGAAGGTAAAGACAAGATTCCTCAGAACAAGCTGGCTAGCCAAACGAGCCATATCTGTGAGCTCTGGGGTTCACTGAGGGACCCTGTCTCAATGAATAAGGTAGAGGAGCAATGGAGGACAGTTCCTGACATCCCTGCCCACCACACAGGAACATGGGAAAAGAAAAGAGATGCAGTCACACAAAGATGGTATTGTATGTAAGGGAGGGGTTCAGGGGGGCCTAGGATAGGGCCCTTGAAAACTCAGACTTCTTAGAAATAGCCAGAGGACGAGGAGCTGAGAAGAAGGGCCCATGCTGATCAAAGGAACACTAGAAGTTAGTTATTGCTGCCATGAGGACCAGCCTCCAGCAGCTCAGGGGTTGAGGGGGAGTCTGTGGAGTTGGGGGGCTATCAATCAACTTGACTTTTCTATGCGAGTGAGTGAGTAAAATTTAACTCTCTGGGGCCACTGGACAAGGGAAACACACACACACACACACACACACACACACACACACACCTCTATCCAGATGTATCCCTCTATCTCTCTTGATTACAATGACAGCATGTTTTCCATATCTCTTACATGATTGAACATTTTATGTATTACAGGTGAAAATCAAATTATTCCCAAGAACCCATTTATACCCAAACAACTTGTTTTAGATTAACAGAGTGTAAGCAAGCAAGGTGTTTGTTTGTTTTTGTTTTTCAAGACAGCGTTTCTCTGTGTAACAATTCCTAGATGTCCTGGAACTCAATTCATAGACTAGGCTGGCCTTGTATTCACACTGCCTCCCAAGTGCTGGGATTAAAGCCATGCACCACCACAGCAGGGCTCACACGCAAGTTATTTTTCTTAGACAGTTCTTTTACTGGCAGGCTGAACTTTGCTGTTACAAAGAAAGGACCCATCATTTTATTATTTATCTCAAAAGGTAATCTTAAAAGAAATCGTAGAAGAATCACAAATCTAAACTTTTATGTATGAAGGAGAACCAGTCAGCTCCATTTTAAATCCTCGGGGTGCATACCCACTCATCAACAGTTTTTCGTTTTTTAATATCAGGAAGCTGAGGGCAGAAATGGGTTCAAGGAATTAATCATCATCTTTGATCATCAAACAATTCTAGCAAGAAAGGCACGTCAGCTAGTAATAATCGGACTGCTTTGTTCTTGTTCCCTGACCTTAACGAGTCCCTCACTCAACTATGTGCCTTTCTAAAACTTTAGATGGTTTCCTTGGGTTTTTCACCTCAAAGTTATTAACAAAAACATCTTAATCTAACCTTAAGCCATTTTGTTTGTTTGTTTGTTTGTTTTGTTTTGTTTTTCAAGACAGGGTTTCTCTGTGTAGTTTCGGTGCCTATCCTGGAACTCACTCTGTAGCTCAGGCTGGCCTTGAACTCGCAGAGATCCTCCTGCCTCTGCCTCCCGAGTGCTGGGAAGAAGGGTGTGCGCCACCACCATCCAGCTAGCCATTATTTAAAGCTCTGTTTTAGCTAAGATGCACACCAAAACCTGTGAACACATTCTCCCAACATTAAGATGAAAAGAACCTGAGCTAACTTAACTTCTGGGACTCAGTTCTTTCTCTTAATCACTAATTTAAGCCACAGTCCAAACTGCTCCTCGACAGAAACTCATGTGTTCTAGCTGTGTGATAGTTTCTTGTTTTATTTTTTTATTCTCTGCAGCCTCTGCTGTATCAGGGACAGGGGCAACATTTTATCTTACCTTTACCTATGTTAATTTTCCATTAAATTAACCTCTATCATAATCCCTTACTATATTTGTTAAAAACCCTCAAGCATCAAAATCCTATGTAGGCTAACACTATTATTGTATAAAATCATTGCTTCAGTTCAACAGTGCAGTGTAGGAGGAAATCATCTTCATAACAATCCACAGGTAAAATAACCAATAGAACAGGACATTTCCATAAGATAATCATACTGCATTAAAGGCAGTGGGGAGCTTGCCACACCCATTCACACCATGCCAGATCCTAGAGAAAAGGGGCAGCAGCGGCCAATATGCAAAAACTCAGCAGTAGCAAGAGACATCCCGGGGCCGAAGCTCTCAGGGAGCTTTGCCTGTCTGAGATTCATCCATCAGAGCTTTGCTTCCTGATGGGCCTGTTCCCCTGAAGTCAGTTGCTATCTCCTGCTCCTCTGACATGGCCACCAGCATTTAGTGTCAAGGGATAGACAAAGGAAAGCCAGGCATGGTGGCACATGCCTTTAATCCTAGCACTCAGGAGGTGAAAGCAGGAGGATCTCGGTGAAGATCTCAATCTGGTCTATATAGCAAGTTCCAGTCCAGCCAGGGCTACGTAGTGACGCTCTGTCCCTCCAACTCCTGAAAAAAAAAAAAAAATACAGCAAACAGCCCAATCCAAAATGTGGATGACAAAATTAAGAAACCCTGCTTCCAGGCTGCAGAGAAGGCTCAGTGGTTAAGAGGGTGCACTGTTCTTTCCAGCACCCGAGTTCAGTTCCCAGCACCCATGTGGGCAGCTCACAGCTTCCTGTAACTTCAGCTCCAGAGGATCTGATATCTTCTCCTGGTACCTGCACTCATGAGAACATACCCCCTCCCCCCCAATAATTAAAAATAAGAAATCTTTAAAAAAAAGAATCCTTGCTTCTGCCCAAGGAAGTATGGAGTATGCATGTTTCCCAGTTCATCACAGTTATAAACCTCACGGAAATATTAGAGACAAGCAGAAGAGAGTCGATTCTACGCTACCATTCTACAAACAGTAGAGAGAATGGGGAATTCAAGAATTTAAGGCTCTAGTTCCAACTTTGGCGTTGATTTCTGTGCATGCACTGGGTGCTTTCTCATCTCTCTCTGTGTAGAACCATCCTCTACTCGCATGCATTTTTTAAAAATTGAAAATAGATTCTTCTCTCATACTATACATTTTGACTACAGTTTCCCCTCCTCCTAACACCACTACCCACCCCTTGCCTCCCCCAGATCCACACACCCCCTCCTCCGTTTCCTCTTCAGAACAGAGCAGGCCTCCAAAGGCAGCCCAACAGGACAAAACAAGATACAGTAAGACAAGGCATGCCAAGCGGCGCCGGCGGTGGCGGCGGCGGTGGCGCACGCCTTTAATCCCAGCACTCGGGAGGCAGAGGCAGGCGGATCTCTGTGAGTTCGAGGCCAGCCTGGGCTACAGAGTGAGATCCAGGAAAGAAAGGCACAAAGCTACACAGAGAAACCCTGTCTCAAAAAACCAAAAAAAAAAAAAAAAAAAAAAGAAAGAAAAATAAAGACAAGGCAAAAGCCCTCAATCGCGGCTGGACAAGGCAACCCAACAGGAGGAAAAGAGTCCCAAGAGCAGGCAAAAGGGTAAGAGAAGCAGGAGTCCCACAAAAACACCCAGCTAACAGCTAGAACATATACGCAGGGGACCGGCTGCGGACCCACGCAGGATCTGTGTCTGCCATTTCAGTCTCCTCTCATGGCATTTTTAATTCTCCATGGAACACTGGTTCCTGTCAGCAATGTTACAGGAAAAACATTTTATCCTAATTAGGCTTTTTCCTAAGGGAACACAGGAGAATTCAAAACATTTCTATAATTCCTTAAGAGAGAGAGAGTACTTACAGATGCCCCGTTTCTGTGGAGGTTTTCTACAAATTCAAGAAGTTTGGGCTAACAAACTGTAACAAGCAACCACTTAGAAAATAATAAACTGAATAGTAGGGAATGTGGTGGAATGTTAAAACAGGCGTACATTAAGAGAAAAAGGAACCCGAAAAAAAACAACAAACAAAACATAATTCCTATAGCTGCCGAAGGGGGCGCTGAAGTTTAGTGGTTACCAAAAAGGCACAGAATTTGACTATAAACCAATTTGTCTTCCTTTAAGAACTTGTATAACTTCTCGGGAGCCATGGAAAATGTCTTTCCACCCCATATAGGGCACTAACAGCAGACTAAAGAAATGAGTCTGCCGAAGTCTAGCTGGGGAGCCACTGAGGTTGCTGTGGTTACTTACGGCAGCATGGATGAGGGTTACTTGCAGGAGGGTGGCGATTTGGCAGGCAGACGGATCCCTGATGGGTTCCAGCATGGACTGCGGCCTTGTGGAAGCTGCATTCCTGAAGCTTTCTCCCAGCTCTGTGAAATGTACTCCATCAATTACTCATTGCTTATATAACCGCTCAAGAGATCTCATGGCTCTTGGAACTTTCTGAACGTTCTGTGTCCTGTAAGTTTCCTAAACTTGATAATTTTTATTGGCTGCCCCAGTCCTACGAGGCCCACCTCCAAAAAGGAATTATCTATCTTTGTGACAGGCTCTCATTGTATAGTCCTGGCCGGCCTGGAACTAGCTGCGTCGACCACACTGGCTTCAAAATCATTGCGATCCACCTGCTTTGCCTCCTGAGTGCTGGGATGAAAAGCATGCACCACCACACCCAGCAGGGATTTTTTTTGGGAAAATAACTACATATCAGTGTTAGCACTGTGTCTATCATATATTTGCATCCTTGATTTCTGTAATGTATTGAGTTCTGTAATGTAGGGCTCTATTAGTATGGGTTAATTGAAGCAACTGAATGAAGGCTCAGTCTATAAAAGACCCTGTATTGGACATGAAATTTCAGAAACGGGCTTGGGCATATGGGGTTTTGACATAAAATCTTCTCAAAGTATTTTCCATTGAAAGTACATAATTAAGAGTAACAATTGACAATAATAGTTGTGGATGAATGTGAACTCTACAGACTTCAATATTTTACTTGTACTGACTTCTCTTTTTTCTTTTATAAGTGCATACTCTGGCGTGGGAGGCAATAGGTAAAGAATTGGAATAAGATGTGGTGGCGGTGTTTGATGGCAACCCAGAATACACATCTGTGGTAGTTTAAGCGTAATTGGCCCCCAGAAGCTCATTGGAGGTGATGCTATTAGGAGGTGTGGCCTTGTTGGAGTAGGTGTGGCCTTGTTGGAGGAAGTGCGTCACTGTGGGGGTGGGCTTTGAGGCCTCTCAAGCTGCACCCAGTGATACAGTTCACTTCCTGCTGTCTGGGCGTCAAGATGTAGAACTCTCAGCTCCTTCTCCTCTACCATGTCTGCCTGCACGCCGCCATGTTTTCTGCCATGATAATGGGCTGAACCTCTGAAACTGTAAGCCACCCCAATTAAATGTTTTTCTTTATGGGAGTTGCCATGGTCATGGTGTCTCTTCACAGCAACAGAAACCCTAAGACAGCGTCCTTTCGTCTTTCAATGAGAATCAAGTACTTGTCTGTATTTTCCCTTATAGTGCAGCTCAGAAAACTATAGCTTCTAGTCTAGTGGAGTCTCCTCACATCCCTGAAGGTCTTCCTGGCTTTCAAAAGCCACAATTCCTCCACCTTTTCCACCACAGCTTAACTAGCAACATAATTAAGCTGCAAGTGTGAGGACTGGCCACAAGAGGGCACCAGCAGCTCAGTGAAATTTACCAGGTTAGCGTGAATTCTACGTTCTCACTTCCGTGGTTCTTCAACAGTAAAATTAAGGAAACCACCAAAGATTTTCCTCTGAGTTTTAGAAATAAGACTATTCTAAGAGCCATAGGCATAGAAGAAGGAAGAAAGTACAGTTCATAAGCCCTTTACCTCTAAGATGTTCACAACAAATGGTCCGAGAAATTTCAAGTATTCTTCTCAAAGAAGGAATTTAACTTAACATTAAAATGCTCAGCCCTTACCAATTTTTTACTAAAAATATGCCAGCAACTAATAATTTAAATCTATTTTGAAATAACCAGAGAATTAAACCTGTCTATTAGGGGCTGGAGAGATGGCTCAGTGGTTATGAGCAGTGGCTGCTCTTCCAGAGGACCTGAGTTCAATTCCCAGCACCCACATAGCAGCTCACAACTGTCTGTAACTCTAGTTCCAGGGGATCTGACACCCTCACACAGTTGTACACGCAGGCAAAACACCAATGCACATTAAATAAAAAAAAAATAAAGAAAAACCAAAAAAAGAAAAAAAAAACCTGTGTATCAGATGGAAACATTGTATTGCCTATTTAATATGTTGCCAAATTATTGGCAACATTGTTGCATGTTGGCTGGTTCTAAATTACTAAACTCAGTTCAGAAGTCAGTCTCACTGAGGTAGTCTGTAGCACGGCCATTTCCTGTTGCTCAATGACACTAGAAATTCTAAAGAGATCTCTGTAAACTAAGCCTGAATGATTATTGCGGTGGTTAATATTGATTGGCTAGGAGACAAAAATCTCTGAGCATGTCCGTGGGGACGTTTTTAAGAATTTACAGGGGTAGGAAGATCCACCCTAAATGTGGGTGGTACCGTTCCAGGTGCTAGAGTCCCAGATGGGCTAAAAAAGGAGCTGAGTGATACTTTTCTCTCTCTGCTTCCGGACAGTGGATATGAGGGGACCAGCTGCCCTGTACTCTCGGCTCTGGGGCTTCTCCACCATGATGGACTGTATTCTCTATGGACTGAAATAAACCAGATCTTCCTGGAGTTGCTTTTGTCACAGCCAGGAGAAAAGCAGCTAACACACCTCCCTTTTCTAAAGAGAGATCCTATTTGATTTCTTTCCTATGAATGTCTTGTCTGCATTATGAACGAGTACCACATGCATGTCTATTACCTGCAGAGTCCAGGAAGCATCATCAGTACCTTAACTACCAGAGTTACAGACAATAGTGAGCCACCGCTCGGGTCCTGGGAACCCAAACCAGGTAGGTCCTCTGCAAAAATAAGCAAGTACTCTTCACCCTGAGCCACCAACCCAGATCCAATTTTCCATTTTCTTTTGGAAATAAATCAGTATAGAGAATGTAGACTCTCAACAGAGATATGCTTAGGCCTGGTGAAACAATTTGGCTGAGAGTTCTTTTACTTTGTGAACACTAATGAAACAGTGTATTTTTGCACGTGCAGTGTGTGTGTGTGTGTGTGTGTGTGTGTGTGTGTGTGTGTGTGTGTAACCTAGAGGACAATATGTAGGAGTCCGTTCTTTTTACCATATAGTGTAGTAGAATATTATTTTAAGGTGTGTTACTTTATGTTACCTTTGTTTAACTCTGTGAAGCTGTGTTACTTTGCCTGTCTAAAACACTTGATGGTCTAATAAAGAGCTGAGCAGCCAACAGTGAGGCAGGAGAGAGAAATCGGCGGGGCTGTTAGACAGAGAGGATAAATAGGAGAAATCTAGGAAGGAAGAAAGAAGGAGCCAGAGAAGGAAGAAGACATCCAGGGTCAACCACCCAGCTACACAGCAAGCCATGGAGTAAGAGTAAGATTTACAGAAGTAAGAGAACGGGAAAAGCCCAGAGGCAAAAGGTAGATGGGATTTTTTTTTTTTTTTTTTGAGACAGGGTTTCTCTGTGTAGTTTTGGTACCTGTCCTGGATCTCACTCTGTAGATCAGGCTGCCCTCAAACTCACAGAGATCCGCCTGCCTCTGCCTCCCAAGTGCTGGGATTAAAGGCGTGCGCCACCACAGCCGCCTTAGATGGGATAATTTAAGTAAAGAAAAGCTGGCAAGAGACAAGCCATGCTAAGGCCGGGCATTCTTATGTAAGAATAAGCCTCCGTGTGTGATTTATTTGGGAGCCAGGTGGCGGGCCCCCCAAAAGAGTAAAAAAAAACAAACAACGTGGGTTCTCCAGATCAAGCTCAGGTCCTCAGATTTGGCCACAAGTGCCCTTATCCGCTAAGCCATCTCACCAGCCCAGTTTTGATGATGGCATCGAGAGCCTTTCCATGGCTATGGTCTAGTGGGAAATTTCTAAGTACAGGTAAGTACTGACTGAGGATATATTAGCTCCAGCACAACTTGAGTGTTTCCTTGTGTTGACTACTCATCCCTACCTGGCAAAGGTCTGTCCAAATCTAACCGTTCTTCTGTGCTATTGAGAAGTCTTTCCTACCAGTCATAGTTAGCTATTTGCCAGGGCAAAAGCTGCAAGCTTTATCCTCGCAGGGATCTCTGCCTTGCTTCACAGACAACACACAGAGTGACTGGAATATTATAGAGGCAAACTAAATGAACTTTCTAAGGACCAGCTTTGTCATGACTTCATTTCTACAAACTGTCCGTCCCTTAAACCTTGGAGCATGGTCTTCCTCAGTCCGGCTATTTCTCCTACTTCCAGTTCCCTTGTGTCCCCGCACTTAGATGCTATTGAACATCCCAAACCTCTCTTTCTAGCATCTCTGATTTTTTTTTCCCTCTTCTGTGTAGATATGTGTATTTGTTTCATCCGTGTGCACACTTGTGTGTGCATGTATACGTCCACTCATGTGGAGACGAGAGGTTGACTCTGAGCGTCTTCCTCAACCGTTTTATCTTTGGGACTGGGCCTCTGAACCCGGAGTTCCTTATAAGCCACAGGGATCCTCCTGTCCCTGGCTTCCCTGTACGCAGATTATGGGTACATAATGTAGGTGCTGGGGATTGAATTCAGGGCCTCATACTTGTGTGGTAAGTATTTGACTCATTGACTCATCTACTTAGCTTCCTGTGATTATATATGTGTGTGTGATTATATTTCATATATATATATATATACACACACATATATATGTATATATATATGTACACACACACATATGATATATATATACTTGTATTTCCACTCTTGTCGTAAAACATTGACCACAAATGAACTTTCAGAAAAATTCTCTGAGCCACCTGGATTTTGTGCAAAGTACAAATAAGTACAAATCCATGGCCATCAACTCCTTAACCTTGACTGTCCACTTTGTGGGATCTGAAGACACCACGAAACGAGCCTCTGGGCATCGTCTAGGTTAACATCATCATCTTGACTGTGGGTGGCACCGTTCCAGGGCTGGGGTCCTCCTAGACAGGATGATAAAGAGGAAGGGTGCTGGGTGAGCGCATTCACCTCCCTCTGCTTCCCTATGGCAGACTCCACGTGACCAGCCGCCTCCTGCTCCTGCTCCAAGACCTCCAACCTCGATGGACTTCCCCTCGAGTTTAAGACAAAGTCCCTTCTGGCACTAAGTTGCTCCCCTCACATATTTTGTTGCGGCAAATAAGGAAAGTCATTAAGACAGGGCTACATGTCAGTGCTTTTATTCTTCCGGCCTAAACTTCGTCTGTTTCCTTTCTCGATATTATAAGCTTTGCTCACTATACTTCTGGTCCTATTTAGAGTGTTTATAATGTTCCTTTATTAGCCTTTAATGTTTATAGTGATTTATCTTTTGTGCTGATATTAATTAATTAATTAATTATATATTTTTTTTTTGCATTCTCTTGTTTTTGGCTAGCATGGCTGGAGAGTGTAGTCAAATATTTTTCTGGGAATCATTTTGTTTTATTAATTTTTTCTCCCTTATTTTTTAATTCTTTATGGATTTTTCAGTATTTATTACTTTTTGTCTTTGGCTTGTTTGGGGTTCCATTACCTCTTCTTTCCACAATCTCTTAAGGAACAAGCTCAGATAACTGATTTAAGATCTCCATTTTTGTTTGTTAAATGTATTTACTGTTGCACATTTCCCTCTAAGAATTCGTGATTTTGGCGTCATGTATTTTCATTTCCATTCCATTTGTGACACTTTTTTCTTAAAGATTTATTTATTTATGATGTATACAGTATTCTGTCTGTATATACACCTGCAGGCCAGAAGAGGGCACCAGATCTCATTACGGATGGTTGTGAGCCACCATGGGGTTGCTGGGAATTGAACTCAGGACCTCTGGAAGAACAGCCAGTGCTCATAACCTCTGAGCTGTCTCTCCAGTCCTTTGTAACACATTTTACATTTCCCCGGAGACTTTGTTTTTGACCTACAAGTTGTGAAAGCAGCATTAACACCGCTCCCTATCTGTTCCCAAAGATTTGCATCCGATTCCAGAAACCTGTGAATTCTGGATTACATAATAGAACTAAAGCTGCAGATGGAATTAAGGCTACTAATGATTGGACTTAAAAGAGAGCTATTAGCCAGGAGGGCCCAAAGTAAGCAGGAGGATACTTAGAGGAGGGGGTGAGAGCCAGAGATGTCAGTGGGTAAAAGCCAAGACAGAGCAGTGTGGTCCATGGTTGCCAGAAAAGGAACCATGAAACAAGAAGTGTGGGTAGCCCCTCAGAGCTAGAAAAGGATGGTTCTGTGGGTCTTCCGGATTGGCACGCAGCCAGGCAGATTCATGTGGATGCTTACAGAACTGTGAGAGAGCAAATCTGTATTTTAGGCCATGAAAATAAAGGTATTCATTACAGAAGCAGAAACGGACCAAGGTAAGAGGTTTGTTTGCCTGCTGCGTCCTACATGCTCACACCAGCACCTGATGCCTCCTTAGTTTTGTTAGCCGGCATCTATTATAGTACCTTTTGCATACTGGAAGCATCAAAAATTGTTTGTTAAGCCAGTAAATAATTGAAAGCCATTTGCTGAGAGTGGATCTATTATTTGTTGTCACTTCCTAGGACAAACAAACACTCTTAAAAACACAGATTTTGTGTACTGTGTGATTTATTATGGCTGAATTAGATATTAAGCTCGGCTAAAACTCAACCATTCTTCTCTTCTCCAGTGGAAGCCCTCGGGCTACCCTGTGTTGGGGAGGGGAGGAGGAAATCAGCTCATTTGTCTCCTTTATGGCCTTATAAAAAATATCCCCGGTGTGGCTTTCATTAGGAGAAGCATCTTTCTGTGAACTATGGGCCCGACCACACTGGCAGGAATTTTACCATCTTCATGTTCCCAAGCTTGCCTGGGGGGAGTTTTCATCACCCGTTTTCAGACACTGCTCTGCAGGTTCAAGAAGACCAGGGATTGCTGCACCACATCCATTTGGTGATTAAATAAAACTGGGGCTTCTGCTTCTACACATGAAGGATATTAACCACTCTTGGGCATCAACTCCCAACCACCACCCCATCCCCAGCTACAAACGCTAGAACCCAACCCTGCCTCTGAAGGGGGTTCCCATCAAGTTCAGTAGCAGCCAACGTTCTATCCAGGGGCAGTTTCTCCCTAGACTATCCACAGAGACAATCCGAAGGGAAACTGAGGCCCAGGGATTCTAAGGGTGTGACAGTCTGTGGGGAGGGGGTGAGGGAAGAACTCCAGAAGTTCATGCAGGGGTTCCCTTTCTCTCAAATTTTTGAGACTAAATTCCAATCTGTGTGTGGGGAGAGAGAAACGCTGTCGTAGCGTGAATTCTAATTGGTCTTAATAATAAAAACCCAGAGTCAGATATCGGGGTAAATGCTGAGAGATCAGAGAAGTAAAGGAGCCAGCCACTAAAGAGACTTCTTACCTCTACTGAATCCTCAGACTGAAGAGGGGCTGAGCTCCTGTCTCTTCTTGCCTTATATTCCTCTCTCTGCCCAGCCATATCACTTCCTGTCTCCACCTCCCAAGTCCTGGGATTAAAGGCAGGGCTCTGTTTCTCTTTTAGACTGGTTCAATCAGTGTGTAGCCTAGGGTGGCCTTGAACTCCTGATCTTCCTGCTTCCTCCTCCCAAATCCAAATGGGATTAAAGGTATGCGCCACCACTGCCTGGCCACTGTGGTTAACTAGTGGCTAGCTCTGCACTCTGATCTCCAGGCAAGCTTTAGTTGTTGGAGCACAAGCAAAATGTCACCACACTGCAACGCGCCGAGCAGAGAACAACTTGCTGGGTCAGGAATGTTCATAGAGGAGTTGGCTCACAAAAGCTACGGCATCACGCTAATCCCATGAGACAGCATGGAGAGACCTCACCGAGTAAACCGGTCACTCAGTAAACATCTCGTGCACCTAGATGGCTGCTATGGTGCAGAATTACCTAACCTCGACTTCAACACTTCAAACCAAACCGTCAAGACATGAAGTTGATCCACCTAGTGCTTAACCACCCCTAAGAACAAAGTGTGACTCTTTAGGAATACTGTTAAAAAAAAAAACAATACCAAAAAGCTTTTGGCGCATGAAATGGCTCAGCAGGTAGAAGTATCTGCTGCCAAGCCTTGTGGCCTGAGTTTGATCTCCAGACCCCACATGGTGGATGGAGAGGGGTGACTCTAGCAAATTGTCCTTGATTCTACATGTAGTATGTCACAGTCTGCATGCACATGTACACACACACACACACACACACACACACACAAATATCAAAAACAAATACACTTTAAAGTTGAGGGTATAATTCAGTGATAAAGCATTTGCGTAGTACATATACGAGGCTCTGAGAGTGAGCCTTGGACAAACAAAAGGAACACACAAAAGATGTGTGTGTAGCCAGGCAGTGGTGGCGCACGCCTTTAATGCCAATACTCATGAGGCAGAGGCACAAGGATCTCTCTGAGTTCGAGGCCAGCCTGGTCTATAGAGAGAATTCTAGGATAGCCAGGGCTACACAGAGAAAGTCTGCCTCAAAAAAAAAAAGTGTGTGTGTGTGTGTGTGTGTGTGTGTGTCAGAGTCGAGGGAGACTGAGGCTGCTAGAAATAGTGAGACAGAATTGGAGCACAGGGCATAGCATAGACTTGTACAGAGCTGTAGAAGGGCCCTCTCTGTGGGAGCCCGTTCTGGGGTTCCTCGTGGCTTTACCCAGCAGGTCCGAATAGAGGATGATCAGGACCACGGGCCTGAGGGCAGGTGTCTGAGATGGCCTGCACTTGGCTGTGCTGGGGGAGGAGGTCTTTTGCTCCACCCCTTGGCGTCTCTATAAAAACCCTGGACCAGAGACAGTCCGGGCCCGTTGGAATAGGTTCCAGGCCCTCTCGAGGCTATCCTTTATTTTCTATCTGTTTATCTCCGCAACATTCTCCGCTATAAATCCTTCTATCTAATATTTCCTGCTGCTCGCACTCAAGAAAACTCTGGGAAGCTGTGGGGGTGGTGGGTAAACGCCCCACAGAATGGCGCCCGAACAGGGACTAAAGAAAAAAAGGGAACAAAAAAAGGGGTGACTAAAGACAAATGAACAGGGACTTAAGACAAAGTAATAGGGACTAAAGATAAAGGAAAATAATAGTTTTATTACAGAGTTTTTGGTGAAAGTGCTGAGTCAGCCCTGCCAGTGGAAAGGCATGCCGGTGTTATGAAAAAAATATATATATTTTATATATATATTTTTTGGTGAGGCAGGGGTTTTATCCTCGAGAGAAAAGGAAAGCGGACTGGAAGGATGTCCGATGCTGCAGCGAAATTCTCTTCTGTCAAAATTTTCTATCTTCTATCCCTTTCTCAATTTCTATCTGTGATAAGTATAAGATATAGGGTAGTAATATAGTTAGGAAAAACTTAGAAGTGTAAGATTGTGTAGGAAAAAATAAGTAAGGCAACTAGACAGAAAAACTCTTCAATTTTCTAACTTTGGGGGCTTTGAAAGCAAACTGGGGAAAAAATCTTTCTTTGGGCTTTACGGGTAGTAAAAAAGCTCTTCTTTGAGCTTATGGGGAAGAAAAAGTTTCCTATGGAAGCTTTTGACCTGGGGACAGCTGAAATGCCAAGTCCAAGCGGCAGGAGAAAGTAATTTCTCCCTGAGGCAAAAATGGGGGTGTAAGAAGTCAAAGTTTAAAGTTGGGAAGTTTTGGGAAAAGTTGGTCTTTCTCCTGGGGAAAAAAAACCTTTCTCTTAAACTATAAAGCTTTTCTTGGAAAACTTGAGGGGAAAATCTCTCTAAAAAGCCTTAATCTTTCTCTCTTAAGAAACTTAGAAACTAAAGCCTTTAACTTTCTCAGAAGGACAAAAATTAGAATCACCTGAAGATATTAGTATGGGGACCACCTGTGATTAGCTCTAAGGGAAAACAACAAACTTAAGACAGCAAAACCTCTAAGTTCTCTTTCGAGCTTTAAAAATCCTCCCTGCAATGCAGGAGGCAGGGACAAGTTCCTAAAAACCTCTTTTAAGCTCTGTCTCTTCAAGCTAGTAAAAGACAGTGGGTCAGAGTATCCTGAGGGAAACACTTGGGGAGAGCAAGGGTGAACAGCTACAGAGAGCCCAAAAGGGCAGCAAACTTTACCTGAGAAAAGCAAAAAGCCAAGCTTTTCAGTTACAGCTGAGCTGAGGCAGCAAAGGTTTTGAGTGAGCATTTCAGAATGAAAAGGTGCTCCTAATCCTCCTAATACAAAGATCCCCTGAAGCAATGCAAACTGTTAGCATTGAATCCTCGCTTCTGACCAAAAACCCAGAGGTGACTGGCCAGCATCTGAGTTGGAGTGCATTTCGGGGATACTAGGGTTCCTGCAGTTGTAAACTTCCTGGAGCACAGAGCTGAGGCAGGAAGGTGCAGGACCCAGGGGAAGATTGCTAATGAACAACCAAAGCTAAAGCCGGTGGGAACGGCACAGTTGTCCACTTTCCTACAAGTCCCGGGTTGAAAGGTCCACAGCTGCAAAAAGAAATCTGAGAAAAGCTTTCCTATCAGAGTATGGACCTTTCTGGGAAAACAGTAAAGCTGAACTGTGTCTGAAGCAGTTGTGCTGCCGAGTCAGAACGCTGTCTGGGGAAAGAGCCCAGCCAGGGCAGAACAGAACTGTCCAGGAAGTAAAGCTTTCTTTTCTGTCAGAGAAAGCATCTTTTTGAGAAAAGCTTTGTTTTAACTGACTTCCGTGAGATGAGGGAGTGTAGCCCTGAGGGGTAATTGCCTCTGGCATAAACTCTGTCCTTGAGCACCCAGACAAGCAAATGCAACCCACTGGGGGACTGGGCCAGGTGAAGGCCTGATGAGGCAAAGCACCTGTCCTAATGGGAGTTTAGAAACAGCAAAAAACCTCTCTTGTTAGATTTTCAGTCTGTACGCAAACCACACAGACCCCGAAAACAGAAACGGACAAAAATCCCCTACCTTCAGGAGCAGGGAAAGCCGCCGCTGTAGTGTCGGAAACTGTTTCTGGGGTAGATGGGATAATCTGAGACCAAACTGAGAACTGTCTGGGAGAAAGACTCTGAAGAAACAGAGGGGACAGATTCCTCCCCAGAAAATGCATGACCTGACAAAGCTGCTAGAGTTTGAGGCTGATTAGGGGGAGAAAAAAAAGCCCCTACCTCGAAAGGCAGCTAGCAGAGGAACAGAGCTGCAGACAGATAGCTGAAGCTCTGCATCTGGGGGGGAGGAACAAGCAAAATGAGATAAATCAGTGGGAAAAAATCTCTAAAGGAGCTATGAAAAAGCTCTGTTGCAAATGATCTTGTTTTTCACTGACTGGCTAAGGCAAGCACAAGCCCCGAGGAAAGTTGCTATCAGAAATGCCAGCCTCAATGCCGGCTAACGAGGCAGGTGTAGTTCTGATTCGGGGGCCAATGTCTGATGAAGTTAAAACACCTGTTAAAGCCAGTTGAGAGAATAGAAATCTCCCAATGTGCCATAGCTGAAAATGTAAAATGCTTGTTCAAATCTCCCATTGCAAAAGCAAAAAACTTTGTTCAAACCTCCCAGGCAAGAATTTGTAAGCAAGTCTGGTAAAAGAGAACCAGTTGACTCTCAGACCCAAAAAGAACTATGGGAAATGATATATGGGAAATGATATAAGGGACTGATATGGAACTGATATTATTATGGACTGATATAAGGGAAATGCATTCTGGGAAAGGTAGTTTTTCCGCTAAAGATGGCGACATTCATTGCCCTGAAACACTTTTGTCAGCTCGAAAATACGTTCATGGTAAACTTAAAATACAGCTTTTAAAAGAATGAGTAGGAAAATCGTCTAAGAGTTTGGGTGTCAGTTCCAATGAAAAATTGAAAGAATATGGAACTAGGTGCTTCGCGGTTTGGGGCTCCGTTGGTAAAATGCCTTATTTAGCCTAATAGCTGTGCAAAGTTTTTACGGTAATTGGATGACAAAAAAGCTACCTATAAGAGCAAACAAGTCACTTTAAAATCCTTAAAATATCACCTAATAGCTGTGCAGTATTGACTAAGAGCTTTACAGAAGCTAAATAAGATAATTTCACCCTCAGCGTAAAGTTTTTCAGTAGGACAAACCAAAAGTACTGCTGTGATAGAAACGTTTGTTTGAATTGAAGCATTTAGGGGAACTACTATGAATTTGGGTGAAGGGACAGCCTCTAGTTAAAAACCGTTTACCGCTGACAGTGCATCTCTGCCGGTCCGGAACGGCTGAGAGAACTGGCAACTTTGGAGTGTGGCTTCATCCCGAGAAGGTTACAAACCCCTAGCAACAAGTATCACAACTCTATAATGACAACACTCACTAAATCCCAGTGCTTTATAACAAAGCTGACTATGAACTCTAAACTTTAGAAATGATGTACGTACTTCCTGTCTAGTTAAGAGAATCTTTATAATAGAGATAGTGATGATAATTAAGAGTAAGAAGTAGAGAGACGAATAAAATTCTGTCTTGTTATATCTGTGTTAAGAAATCTTTAGGTGTTTGCTAAGTTAGATATATGCTAATGGTAGCCTATATAAGTTTGTAAAATAGATCTATAGAGTTCCTTTAAGAATATAAGCTTGCAAAAAGTAGCTAAGGTAGTCTTAAGACATGTAGTAATAAGCTTGTAAGATGCTAGTTGTAAATGTAAGTTTAAATAAGAAATAAGATGGAATGAATATAAGTATATAAGAATTAATAGGAAATATATTTGCTAAAGTAGTTCTATAAAGTATAAATAAGTAGATGTTAATATGTTGTATGTGAGTTTGTAAAAACGTGTAAATGTTGAATATGAGTCTAAATGCTTTGCAAGGCAAAAAATGTTATATGTGAGTTTGTGAAAAAGTGTAAATGTTAAGTGTGAGTCTATTAATGTATATGGTGAAAACACCTGAGACACAGGAGATAGTGTCCTAGTAGACTGCAAGGTAGGCAGTCTGAATGGTTTCAAAAGCTCCAGAAGCCGCTAAGAAGCTAAGAATAGCGGACGCCAGAACCAGCACAAGGCATCCGCAGCTGAGATCCGTGGAATATCAACGCAGCACAGAAAAACCTGAGCTAACAGCAAAAACGGTGCGGTTTAAAATCTTACTATAACTAAAAAGGTCTGTCTGTGAGAACAAAAGTTGCAGAGACGCTTGTTTGAACAAAGATTGTTAACAGCAAAAAGTTTTGGTTGTAAAACATCTCTTCATATTTGGAAGTGAAAGCCTGATACCAGAATTTATTTCTTGTTTGAACTTTTTGAACTTAAAATGAGATAAAATTACAAAAACATTTTGGTTATGGATTTCTTCAAATTTGGAAGACTAGTACCAATATTTATCATTTGAATTTTGGTACTTAAATGGAATGAACAATAGAGATTTCATTGCAATGGGACAATTTTGAGCTTACTTATAGTAATGACCTAGGAACGGTTTTCTGGAATTGGGTTAAAAATGAAACTGTTTAAATGAAGAAATGTATTTCTACTTAGAATCAAGATGCAATTTTGTGTATGCGTGTATGCTTTATTAACTGGAGATTTATGAATTGTTTTGTGGAACTGTTTATGTAAAAATGGAATTACTTATGGAACTGGTTTTGTGTTACAAATGGAACTGTTCAAACAGATAAGTTTGGGTTCCTCTAACTAGGTTTGAGACTTTGTTTAAAAAATTATAAAGAAAAGGAGGAGTTATGAGATTGAATTATGTTCGCAGAAACCTATTGATATTAATGCACCCTGGTTTTGTGGAGTTAAGAAAATGTTTAAGTTTGATGTGAATACATCGAAGTTTTTCCTATGTTCTGTTAACAAGAAAATTCGAATGAGTGAGTTAAAGTTGTAAGACGGAGAAAATTGTTAACTATATATAGCACCATATATGCTAATTCTAATGGTTCTGTTAAGAGTTTGCTTTGAGTTGTAAGATTGAGAGAATTGTGACTATGTATAGCAATATTTATGTTAACCTGTTAATGGTAATGATGAAGCTAAGGGATTCTTTAAGTTTGTAGTTGCCTTAAGAGTTTTGGTTTAGAAAGGGCTTGAGACAGCTAAGACAGCTGTGGTCACCTTGGACCTAATTCAAAAGAGAAATGCCATTTATATCATCCTCTACTTCCATACTGGGAGGTGTAACAGCTATGGAGATTGCTGTAAGCCATTAATAGTTATTTTTTTATATATTAAGAAGGGGGGACCTGTGGGAGCCCGTTCTGGGGTTCCTCGTGGCTTTACCCAGCAGGTCCGAATAGAGGATGATCAGGACCACGGGCCTGAGGGCAGGTGTCTGAGATGGCCTGCACTTGGCTGTGCTGGGGGAGGAGGTCTTTTGCTCCACCCCTTGGCGTCTCTATAAAAACCCTGGACCAGAGACAGTCCGGGCCCGTTGGAATAGGTTCCAGGCCCTCTCGAGGCTATCCTTTATTTTCTATCTGTTTATCTCCGCAACATTCTCCGCTATAAATCCTTCTATCTAATATTTCCTGCTGCTCGCACTCAAGAAAACTCTGGGAAGCTGTGGGGGTGGTGGGTAAACGCCCCACACCTCTCCAAACACGTGACGACATAATTGTGCTTTGTCCGTGAATCTTGGACATCCACACTGTAAACAAGAACAGTGCCTGGCAGGGAACAGCGTGTGTTCTCACTGGTCAGGCCTTCTCCGCTCAAGGCACTGGGAGCTGGACGCAGCCCTCAGAGGAACTGCAGATCAAGAGTCCAGAGCGGAGCCTTCTCTGGATCCAGCAGAACAAGGCTCACGGAGACTGGGCTGACCCTTCCGGGTATTTAACTGAGCATTAGAACAAGATTCCACACTCCTCTCCAATGTGAAGCCAGCAATGTCCAGGACCAAAAATTGTGACCTGTAATGGGGGAAAAGTAGATAATAGAAATGATAAAGAGGATGAAATTGGCAGACAAAGATGTTAAAGTATATATTATGAATTAAAGAAAAATATGATTAAAAGGAGAAAATAGGAAGATATTAAAATATATTAGTACGGGCAAAGGATGCAGCTCAGATGGCAGTGTCTAGCATACACAGGATCTGGGTTCGATTCCCGGCACTGCATGAAATGGGAGTGGAACTTCCCTGGAGTATTAGCAGTTGGGAGGTGGAGGCAGGAGCATTGGAAGGTCAAGGTCAGGGTTAGAGAGATGACTCAGCAGTTAAGAGCACTGACTGCTCTTCCAGAGGACCCAGGTTCAATTCCCAGGACCCACATGACAGCTCACAACTATCTGTAACTCTAGTTCCGGGGGATCTGATTCCCACAGACACACTTGCAGGTAAAACACCAATGTATATAAAATAAAAATAAAAATTTTTTTTTTTTGTTTTTTCGAGACAGGGTTTCCTTGTGTAGCTTTGCACCTTTCCTGGAACTCGCTTTGGAGACCAGGCTGGCCTCGAACTCACAGAGATCCGCCTGGCTCTGCCTCCCGAGTGCTGGGATTAAAGGCGTGCGCCACCACCGCCTGGCAAATTTTTTTTTTTTAAAAAGGTCAAGGTTAGTCTCACAGCAAGGTTGAGACTGTATGAGAACCTGTCTCAATAACAGCAATCAATAAATATGTAGTGCTGATTTTGGGGGTATAAAAATACAATAAATTAAAGATACACTGAATGGGATTAGTAATTTATTAAAAATGCAGCCAGTAAACTGGGAAGCAAAGGCGGAGCCGTAGCAACTATCCAAGATAGAGGGAAAAGGGATGAAAAGTAAACTGAGTCACAGGACAATATCCAGTGGTCTAATGTATATTTATGGAGTCCTAAACCATATGAGATGGCCCGATCTATGATCCCAGCACTCAGAAGGCAGAGGCAGGAGATTGTGAGTCCATCTAAGACAGACTGGACCACATCAAGAGATTCAATGTAATTAACCTAACAAGCCAACCAATAGGCAAACAGGATCTCAGAGAACAGAGGAGTAAAAATGCTAGAAAAAACGATTAAGCGTTTTCTGCAGTTCATAAAATGATTAATCTACAGATCTAAAAATTCCATATGGGGGGGTTTAATATGATCAAAATACATTGTACAAAATTCCCAAGGAAGTAATAAAAAAATTGAGGGAGAAAAAAACCTGAAAAACAAAAACAAAACCAACAACAACAACAAAACAACCCTCAAATCCAAAGTCGAAGCAGCATAAACAAAACTATGTAAAGACTGGTTTCAAAGTGTGTGAAAACAGATGGATAAGAGAAAGCATCCAGAGGGAATATGATTGGTTTTAATGTTAAAATTGCATGTGTGGGGGTGCCCATGTGTGTGCACCAGTCCACGTGTGCACACGCTACAGCGTGCATGTTGGGGGCAGAGAACAGCTGGAATTAGTCCGTTCTCACCTCTTACCATGTGGGTTTGGGGATGTGAACTCAAGTTATGAGGATCGAGGGCAGGCAACATTACCCACAAAGCCATCTTCCCCGCCTAAGAGCTTTTTTTTGTTTGTTTGTTTTTGTTTTTTCGAGACAGGGTTTCTCTGTGTAGCTTTGCACCTTTCCTGGAACTCACTCTCTAGACCAGGCTGGCCTTGAACTCACAGAGATCCGCCTGCCTCTGCCTCCCCAGTACTGGGATTAAAGGCGTGCGCCACCATTGCCTGGCAATTTTTTTTTTTAAGTGACAGTTTTCTTATGAGAAACTATGCAGGCGATAAAACAATGGGATCATGTATTTCAAGTGCTGAAAGCAAAGCCATTCGGTTTATAGATTCTTGTGCTATAATTGGGGCTTGATTGGGTCTAAGATCACGAGGGAGGAGACAAGCTTCAAGGCGCGCCTGTGGAGGGTGAGCTTCTTTATGTTGTTCAGGAACATTCCCTCTGCTGGGGATCTGGAACTGCAGGAAACAGAGAAAGCCAGCAAGGCACTAGCATGCATGCATTGCTCTTCGTGTTCTGATTGTGGGTATCACGTGACCAGCTGCTTCAGGTTCCTGCTGTCTTGAATTGGCACCACGACGGGCTGTTGTACCTTGACCCTGTCAGCCAGAATACACCCTTACTCCCTCGGGTTGCTGCTGTCAGAATATTCGCTCACAGCAACGGGAAAAGAAACCAAGACAGTTCTCAACTGTGAAAAGACGTTTTTCAGAAATTAAAGCTAGGTATATGTCCCTAGTCCCAATGCTTAAGATGTAGACCGCAGGGCAGCAGCCTGGGTTGCATAGCAAGACTCTGCCACCATAAAAGAGAAAATAAAGGAACAGAAAAAGGAGAGACAGAGAGATAAAGAGACAGAGACAGAGATAAAGAGACAGAAAGGGAGGCACAGAGAGGGGGACGTAGAGAGAGACAGACATAGAGAGAGACAGAGGCAAAGTGTTGGTTTTATGTGGCGTTTTTACCCTTCGAGGAAAAGTCATGAGGCACAACAAAACCAAACTCACTAAGAGATTTTTGATAGGAGAAGGGACAGAAAAGACTGTCATCATCGGATTCGCCTTTTATGGACTACCCCCCTGTGCAAGCACATATGGGCCCATGTGGCTATGCCACGCATGCGCACAGATAACGTGATCACAGAGTACACCGAATAGGTAGGATGTACGGCCCCAGAAATGACTAGGCAGAAATAACTAGGTGTCTCGCCAGGGCGTGCTCGGCCATGGGGGCATGGTTATAACTGCTCATGTCACAAAGCAGATATAATTCGTGGCAAGCAGAGTTGCTCCTACAAGGAGGGTTGTTTCAGGCAGGAGAAATAGAAAACTTTAAATTTTCTTTCTAAGATTTATTTTATTTTTAATTATGAGTCTGTGTTTGCGTATGGATGAGGACATCAGTGACACTGGAGTTGGAGTTGAGAGCTACCTGACCTGGGTGCTGAGAACTGAACTCAGGACCTCTGGGAGAGCAGAACATACTCTTAACTGCTGAGCCATCTCTCCAGCCTGGGAAAATTCTCTTAATGATACAAATTAGAACTAACTCAAAAAGAAAATGTGTATGAACAGCCTTATAGCAGATAAACGAAATTAACTTCATTTGTAAACTTTAAGCAAAGAAAATTTAAGGCCCAGATTGCTTCACTGGTTAAATTTTTACCAAATTTTAAAGAATAAGTAATACCAATTTTACACAATCTGTTAGAAAATTAAGAAGGGGGATCATCTCTTACTTTATGGTATCTGTATTACACTAATACTTACACTAGGCAGATATATGAGAAACAAAACACACAGTTCAACATTGGTGCAATATTCAATCACACCCGTGAAAATGTGTCTCTGTCCTTCCTTGCCTGCCTAAGGCACCTTCTGATTGGTTTAATAAAGAGCTGAATGACCAATAGCTAGGCAAGAGAGGATAGTCGGGACTTCCGGGGGAAAGAGGAACTGGGGGGCGGGGCTTAGAGAATCAGAAAGGGGACTTAATGCCAGCAAGATTTGGAAGTTGGACAGACAGTAAGGAGGAGAGTTAACAAGTCATGTGGCAGAATGTAGATTAATATAAATGGGTTATTTTAAATTATAAGAGTTAGTTGGGAACAAGCCTAAGTTAAGGCCAAGCTTTCATAATTAATAAGAAGTCTCAGTGTCACTATTTGGGAGCTGGCAGTCCAAAGAAAGTCCAACTAGATGACATCACTCAGAATATCAGACATAAAAATGATTTTCATATTGTCAAATTAAATGAAGTAATATTTTAAAATGATGGCCAGGCGGTGGTGGCACATACCTGTAATCCCAGCACTCGGGAGGCAGAGGACGGCTGATCTCTGAGCTTGAGGCCAGCCTGGGCTACAGAGCTAGTCTAGGACAGGCTCCAAAGCTACAGAGGAACCCTGTCTCGAAAAACCCAAATAAAATAAAATAAAACGATGGTACATCATAATTAAGGGGACTTTATTTCATTAGTGCAAAGTAGACTTCTACTCATATCCAACCCAGGGCCTTTGCTTGGCAAGCTTCTTATCACTGTATTTCCACTTATCTTCCACTTCCTCTTATCACTAGATAAGCTATATTTCCACCCCTAAAATAGGTATGCTATTAAAAAAAACACCTGTGATTTATTAAACTATAATAACAGGATCAAGGGGAAAGTAATATAATTTCAGTGGGTTCAGGAGAAAGCCAAACTTAAAACCTAACGTACATTCATGATTAAAATTCTAATCAAACTATGAATAACAGGCAACTTCTTCGATCTGCAGAAGAGGAAAGCTCTAGGTAGTTGAGGTGGGTGGTGTACAGCCGTGGAAGTAATCCTGGCACCTGGCAGACTCAGTGGAAGAGGATCAAAGGTTCCATGTTCCGGGCTGGCCCAGAACTACATAGTGAAATCTGCTTGTTTAAAAAGGGGGGAGGGGCACTAAGATAAATGATAATGAATAAGTAAACATTTTTTTTTCCTTTCAAGATGGGAATCAAGGGCCAGCAAGATGGCTTACCTTTTATGGATTGTTCTCTGGCCTTCACACATGAATGCAGTACACACACACACACACACACACACACACACACACACACACCTCACACACCAAATAGATAATTTTAGAAAAAGTTTATCTCAGGACTCAGGAGGCAGAGGCAGGCAGACCTCTGAGTTTGAGGCCAGCCTGGTTTATATAGCCAGTTCCAGACCAGCCAGACATAGAGTGAAAACCTGTCTTTCACAAACAACAAAACAAACCCAAAATGTTTAAAAATAAATAACAATATTGATTTTGTTGTTGTCAGTTTTTGTTTGTTTGTTTTCCCAAGATATGGTTTCTCTGTGTAGGTCCACCTGTCCTGCAACTCACTCTGTAGACCAGGCTGGCCTCAAGCTCAGAGATCAGCCTACCTCTGCCTCCCAAGTGCTGGGTTCAAAGGTGTGCACCACCCATGGCCAGCTTTAACAATATTGATTTATTAATTTTTTTAAAAAAGAGAATAAGCCGGGTGGTGGTGGCGCACGCCTTTAATCCCAGCACTCGGGAGGCAGAGGCAGGTGGATCTCTGTGAGTTCGAGGCCAGCCTGGTCTACAGAGTGAGTTCTAGGAAAGGCGCAAAGCTACACAGAGAAACCCTGTCTCAGGGAAAAAAAAAAAAAAAACTAAAAAAGAGAATAATATTTATTTTGGGGACTGTGAGATGGCTCTGTGGGTAAGCATACTTGCCACTAAGCCTGATGACCTGAATTGCATTCCCAGGATCCAACAGTGGAGAGAACTGGTTCCTTCAGGTTGTCCTCTGACTGCCCCTTGTATACAGACACACAGAGCTACAAGTCAATGAAAATTCCATTTAAAAGAACAGAAACAGGGAACTGGAGAGATGGCTCCTCTTGGTTTGTGTTTTTATTGCTGTGAAGAGACACCATGACCATGGTAACTCTTATAAGTGAAAATATTTACTTGTGGTGACTGGATTATAGTTTCAGAGGTTCAGTCCATTATCACCATGGCAGGGAGAATGGTGGCCTATGGTGATATTTTATTTGTGCTGAAATGTGATTTTATTTGTATGTTAATAAATAAAGTTGCCCGGGGGTCAGAGCTAATAGCAAGCCATAGCAGAAGTCTGGCAGTGGTAGAACATGCCCTTAATCCGATCACATGGCAGGCAGAGTCTGTGTGTTCAAGGATACAGCCAGTTTGGTGACACATGCCTTTAATCTCAATACCAACCATAGAGACCTGGAGGTCTGTATAGACAGGCAGTGATGAAGAAGTCATGTGGTTGGGTTTAGAACCAATGAGAAGGCAGAACAGCAGCGGCTGGTAAGCTAAAGGCTATTCGCTAGTGCTCTGACCTCTTGGGCTTTTAACTCTTTATTTGGCTCTGTGTTTCTTATTTAATAAGACCGTTTAGAATTACATCTACAGTGGCCTGTAGGTAGATGTGGTGCTGGAGCTGAGGATCCCACATCTTGACTCAGAGGCAACAGGAATTTGACTGACTGTCACCCTGTGTGAAAGCTTGAGAAAAGAGACCTCAAAGTCTGCCCCCCCCACAGTGACACACTTCCTCCAACAAGACCACGCCCACTCCAACAAGGCCACGCCTCCTCATAGTGCCACTCCCTTTGGGGGCCATTTTCCTTCAAACCACCACATGGCTCAGTAGGTAAAGGCGCATGCCACACAAGCCTCATGATCTGAATTCCATCTCTGGGACCCACAGTGGGAAAAGAACCGACTCTGAAAAGTCCCTGGCCTCCACATACACACTGTAGCCTGTGTCTCTCTCCTCTCCCACCACCCCTACCACACATGCAAACAATAAAAACAGAAATACATTTAGGGCATTTAGGGCTGGAGAGATGGCTCAGGGGTAAGAGCATTTGTTGCTCTTGGAGAGGATTCGGATTCTCAGCACTAATATGGTGTCTCACAACAATGCAGTTCCAGAGGATCAGATGCTTCCTTCTAACCCAGTGGTGCTCAGCCTTCCTAATGCTTTGATTCCTTAATACAGTTCCTCATGATGTGGTGACCCCAAACCATAACATTATTTTGTTGTTACTTCATTTCTGTACTTTTGCTACTTTTATGAATTATAATGTAATACCTGAGTTTTCTTATGGTCTTGGGTGACCCCTGTGTAAAGGTCATTTGACTTACCCCAAAGGGGTGGAGATCCACAGTTTTGTTCTGCCCAGATCAGGACCCCCAAAGAGAACACTGGAGACCCAAGATGTCCAGAATGCAATAGCAAGGTTTATTTGACCTGTTAGTTCAATCTAGCAAGGAACCCATGTCCACCACACCTGACGCCTCGAGGCAAGGAGGAGAGTTACTCTTTCTTGGGGAAGTTAGTTTTTATAGGCAAAACCCACAAAATTTCTTAGAGAGGAGGGGGTTAGTATGGGTCCATCCTTGATTGGTCCAGTTTTCCCCGGGGCCTGGACTTTGTCTTATTTCAACTTATCTGTTTGCCCTGTCAGGAGTTTTACAACCCATCTCTGGGGTCTGGTCATGTTATCTCCGGAGAGGGGCATCTCGTGGTTAATCGGTCACCACCAGATACTCTGACTTTGTTCTTTGGAAAACACCTGACTTCACCCTCTCCAGGAAGGGAGAACTGACTCAGTTCTGTTTATTTTTAAGATATCTCTTCCCTCAGCTCTTTTAGGTCTCTGGGGGAACTGTGTCTGGGCCTTTGGTGGGGGTCTTTCAGTTTGAACCACTGTTCTAACCTCTGCAGGCACCAGGCATGTACATATGTACATATAAAATGTGCACACATGCGGGGCAGCGATGGCGCACGCCTTTAATCCCAGCACTCAGGAGGCAGACCCAGGCGGATCTCTGTGAGTTCGAGGCCAGCCTGGTCTACAGAGCGAGATCCAGGACAGGCACCAAAACTACTAAGAGAAACCCCCGTCTCGATGTGGGGTTGAAGATTTAGCTCAGTGGGTTTGGTCCTCAGCTCCAAGAAAAAAGAAAAAAGAAAAAGAAAAGAAAAACCAAAATGTGCACACACATAAAATAAAAATAAATCTAACATAATACATTTAGAAAAAATGTATATGGAAAAGATATGTTGTGACGGAGTGGCCAAGAGACCAATACCTATAATGTACTTAGTGATGGGAACCACAGCCAACAGCACCAAAAATGGCTCAGAGCTACGCCCCTCCCTCTCAACAGGCTGGTAAGCCTCAAAAGCACTTTGGGTCATCATCATGTTCTCCAAAAATTCCTAAAATTCCTAAAAACCTCTCATTTAATTTTTCTTCATTTATCTTGACAGAAGTAAAGTGCTGTGGTCTTCTGTGGGGCTTTGGAGACATTGGCCCAATCCTTAATGGCACCATTCCTTTCTGGACAGCGAAACTTTGTCTTTCCTTATGAACTCGCTGCAGTGCCTGAGATAGCATCCTCTTTTATTTGCCCATATCCGTCCCTGGATCTCCCTTTCTGCGCAGACTCAGGTCGCACCCCTGCTGCCCTCTCAAGGGCCCAGGGACCAAGTGAGGCTCTTTCTTTCAGCTACACCCTGCGTTCCACTTGAGTGCCCCCTTCAGGCTCTCTACCCAGGAGAAGGAGTGGTCCGTGTACATTCCCAACAAAGAGGGTTGTACGTCCTGTTCCACGGTTCACTCTTACTACCCCACTCCATTGTAAGCAGAAAACACGAATCTGCGGAGGGTGTGTAACTACGGGCCACTTTTCACTCTCCCTCCTCCATCAAACAACCCCAGGACTCAATGTCCCTGACGTCTCCACCCTGCAATAACCTTGCCTTTGCATTTCACTCAATTGCCAGGGCTCTGTCAGGCCACACCCTGCTTTTTGAATCAGTTTTATAAAGCAGATTCACCACTAATCACTAATCCAAACGGGGGCTCCCACTGGCTGGGGTTAACAAGGGTTCTAACCACGTGACTGCTTCAAACAGCATTCAGAGAACCTCTGATTCCGGCACCCTGGCTGCAGCTTTATCAACGACCTTAGTCTGGCGACTAAAGGAAGCAGATTTATTGCTTACAGATAAGTAGCCAGAGACCAAAGCCTAGGATGTTCTGTGAAACGCTTCTCTGTGGCTCAGAAAGCTGCCCTGAGGCAAGTGGAGTCTCACATACGTGTATCCCAGCTGGGCTATACACCCCTGGGGAACCCTGAAAAGAAGCCAGCTCTGTGGTGCACATCTCTGGGCAACGTGACTCACTGAGTAACATTTTGAGCGACATCGTGTTTTCAGAGAAAGGAGGAACAAGGACAGGCTGTTCTGGAAAGTTCCTCTGAAGCCACAATAGTGAACAACAATTTTCAATTTGGCAATCACCACATTTAGCTAAGGACTAATGTTTTTACATTTATAGTAATTTATCTTTGTGGAACTTGCATTTTATTAAAATTTTAATTAAAGACATTCAAGTTATTCTCATTGGAGAAGGGTTATTTTATTTATAATTTTTCTTTCTGCCCTCTTCTTTTTTTGGGTGTGTGTGTGGGGGGGGATGGTTTTTCAAGACAGGGTTTCTCTGTGTAGTCCTAGCTGTCCAGTCTGTAGCCCAGGCTGACCTTGAACTCAGAGATCCACCTGCCTCTGCCTCCCACGTGCTGGGATTAAAGGTGTGTGCCTCCACTGCCTGGCATTGCTTCTTAGAGTTCCTTCTTAAAAATTGAAGTCTATGTAGTGGGATTACATGTTAGACCTTGAGCCGTGTTTTGCCACCTCAGCCATCCATCGGAACCTGTCTTCACAAAGCCCTCCTGCCTCCTTATATTTGATCAATGAGACCAAACCTCTCAAAGGAGAGAGAAGGTAGTAAGGGGTTCAAAACTCCCTTGGCAGTCCCATGAAGACCATTGCTTCAATGCCACTGGAAACACGGTTTTGCATTTATTCTGCCTGCACGTATGCCTGCCCACCAGAAGAGGGCACCAGATCTCATTACAGATGGTTGGGAGTTACCATGTGGTTGGTTGCTGGGAATTGAACTCAGGACCTCTGGAAGAGCAGTCAGTGCTCTTAACCTCTGAGCTACCTACCCGTTACCCTGGCTTTGGGGTTTTTCAGCTGCCTGTTTCTCTCTAGTCCCAAACCTCCACTTTGCCCTTACCTACTCTCTCTCAGAAAAATATTCATAACCTTCCAACAGAACCTGGCCCCTCTTGGTCCCTTTGGGATAACCGCTCACCAAGGTGTGACTTTTCTGTTGCTGTGATTCCCGAGCACGGATCAAGGCAACTCCCGGAAGAAAGGGTTGGTGGGGTTTAGGGTTCCAGAGGGATAGGAATCGGTGATGGCGGGGAGGCGAGGCAACAAAGCAGCAGGCATTGTTGCATGGACTGGCTCACATCTTGAACCACGAACATGGAGCAAAGAGAGCATCTCAGAGTCCACCCTCAGTGCCATGCCACCTCCAACAAGGTCACCCCTCCTAAACCTCCACAACAGCACCACCAACTGGGGACAGGGTATTCAAACACTGGAGCCCGTGGAGGGGGCATATTCGCCTTCAAACCATCAACCAGCCGCAGGGTTTCTATCACACTACGTAATTATTCAACTGTGCGGTAACTCCTAGTAATCTACAAAAGTCATTTATTTTCCTCTTCTTTGTCTCAGTGCTTTATGCCTAATTATGCCCTACACTCAGTTTATGAGCGTTGTTAAGTATTAATTTTGATTACTGATTAAAAGATGGACATGTAGTTGGACCTGAGAGCACACATCGTTAGTCCCAGCACTCAGAAGGCAGAGGGAGGCAAATCTCTCAGTGCTAATCCAGCCTGGGCTACATAGAGAAACTGCTAAAAAACAAACGAAAAACCAAATAGAAGCTGAGCATTAAAAAGAGTTTTTGCAGCCGGGTGGTGGTGGCGCACACCTTTAATCCCAGCACTCGGGAGGCAGAGCCAGGCGGATCTCTGTGAGTTCGAGGCCAGCCTGGGCCATCAAGTGAGTCCCAGGAAAGGCGTAAAGCTACACAGAGAAACCCTGTCTTGAAAAAAACAAAAACAAAAACAAAACAAAACAAAAACAAGAGTTTTTGCGAATGGCTTTAATCCCAGCACCCGGGAGGCAGAGGCAGAGGCAGGCGGATCTCTGTGAGTTGGAGGCCAGCCTGGGCTACAGAGGGAGTTCCAAAGCTAGACAGAGAAACTCTGTCTTGAAAAAAAAAAGTTTTTGATATCCGTTCCAGATTGCTTGTGGTATTGGTGAGGAAACAGATAGCTGGATGAGTGTTTAAAATTATCCAGCTAATTAATAATGGAGTGTGAGAACACTTAGGCTAATTTCTTCCATTTTTCAGTCCAGTGAATTTTTTATTAATAAGTTATATTTGCTACTATGGACATAAAATAAGAAGGTTAAAAAGTAACACAAATATGTAAAATAAACAAAGGTTTATTACAATTATAATAACTGTATATAAATAAAGCCACTGAGACCAATGACTTTACTGCACACTAATCTAAAATTTATGAACACTAGAAGCTGTAAGCTGGCCCAGAGACCCAGGTTACAACCAAAAAAAAAAAAAAATCAATGGAAAAAAAAAGTCAACGGAATGATTCCTAATGATATTCTGCTATATTCATAGAGTGGGGCCTAGCCCAGCGGTCATGAGAGAGACTTCATCCAGCAACTGATGGAAACAGATGCAGAGACCCACAGCCAAGTCTTGGGTGGAGCTCTGGGAATCCTGCAGAAGAGCGGGAGGAAGGATTGTAGGAGCCAGAGGAGTCAAGGACATCACAAGAAAACTCACAGAATCAAGTAACCAGGGCTCATAGGGCCTCACAGAGACTGAACTGACAACCAGGCAGCCTGCGTGGGACTGACCTAGGTCCTCTGCGTATACGTTACAGTTGTGTAGCTTGGTCCTCTTGTGGGACTCCTAACAGTGGGAGCAGGGCCTGTCTGACACTGTTGCCTGATTTCGGGACCCTTTCCTCCTATTGCGTCGCCCCGTCCAGCCTCAATAGAAGAGGAGGTGCCAAGTCTCACTGCACTTGATGTACCATGGCTGGCTGATCCACAGGAGGCTCGCCCTTGTATGAAGGAGAGAGAAGTGGATGGGAGGGGGTGAAGATCAAGAGGTGGAGGAGAGGAGGGAGGGGAAACTGCAGCCAGGATGTAAAAAACGAAACAACAACAACAACAACAACAACAACAAAAATAAATACAAAAAAGATGCTGTAAGCTTTGGCTATAATTTGAGTTTGTCACCCAGGACTTTACCTGTTAAAATGTAATCCCCACTGTGAGGTGCTAAGAGGCTGGAAACTTAACCCGACTATACTTTAGAGAGATGGACCTTTGGGAGGTGATGAAGGAGGAGAAGGCACAAATAAATCCTGGCGGCTGATGAAACAGAGGAGACGGGAAGAGAACGCAGGCGGCAGGCGCATGTGGACCCATGCGCAGGTGTGTTCTGACGCTCTACGTCGGGCTACTCAATGTCTGGATTCCGCCAGCAAGAAGGCCGTCAGTAGACGGGACCTCTTAACAATGGACCTATAGCTGGGCGGTGGTGGCGCACGCCTTTAATCCCAGCACTTGGGAGGCAGAGCCAGGCGGATCTCTGTGAGTTCGAGGCCAGCCTGGTCTACAGAATGAGATCCAGGAAAGGTGCAAAGATACACAGAGAAACCCTATCTCGAAAAACCAAAAAAAAAAAAAAAAAAACCAAAAAACAATGCAACTATAGAACTATGAGCCGAATAAACCTCTCTTGTTTAGAATGTAGCCAGTGTGATGTTGTTTTATTAATAACCGGAAATGGCTGAATGCAGAAGGTATTAGAAAGGGAGCTGAGTTAGCTCTCCAGTGGCAGCAGAAGCGAGGAAATAGAGGTTTGGGTTGACTGTTGTGAAGGATTGCTTGCTCATCTTTGCTCTACGTTATACTGAGATTTGGAGCATGCCCAGCTCCTCCCCAAGGACAGGAGCCACCTCCACTCACTGATTTCACCAGACTAAAAGTTTGACTCCCGCACACTCCAAGGCTCATTACCACAAAGTTCATAAATAGTGACATCAGGATTAAGACCACCCTGTGTTGCACATGACATGAAAGTCATCACTTCCATCCTCCCAACAAGAGAAAAGCTAGGCAAACAGAAATTGTATCTGAGCATGAGGCACATGTCTGTAATCCCAGAATTTGGGAACTGGAGCAGAGTTTGAGGTCACCCTCTACAACACAGGCTGTCTGAGATCCTACTGGGTTATGTGAGATCCTGTCTCATAAAACCCACCCCAACATACACCAAACAAAGCAAAAACCTTGAGTTGATAGGTCTTTTTGTTTTGTTTCAAGACAGGCTTTCTCTGTGTAGCTTTGCACTTTTCCTGGATCTTGCTCTGTAGACCAGGCTGGCCTCAAATTCACAGAGATCCGCCTGGCTCTGCCCCCTGAGTGCTGAGATTAAAGGTGTGTGCCACCACCGCCCAGCTGAGTTGATAGATTTTTTTTTAATTTATTTAACTTTGTTTTGTGTGTATTGGTTTGAGGGTGTCAGATTACCTGGAACTGAGTTACATATAGGTCTGAGCTATCATGTGGGTGCTGGGAATTGAACCTGGGTCCTCTGGGAGGGAAGCTAATGCTCTTAACCACTGAGGCATCTCTCCGGCTCCCGATAGATCTTTTTATATTCATCAGAAAACTGATGTCACCAGGCGGTGGCAGCACATGCCTTTAATCCCAGCACTCAGGAGGCAGAGCTAGGCGGATCTCTGTGAGTTCGAGGCCAGCTTGGTCTAAAGAGCAAGATCCAGGAAAGGCACCAAAGCTACACAGAGAAACCCTGTCTCAAAAAAAAAAAAAAAAGAAAAGAAAAAGAAAAGAAAAGAAAAAGAAAACTGATGTTACAGGGCAAAGACAAGGGATGGACAGACCTGTCCACCATGGAGAGACTCTGGAGCAGAAGCTGGTATAGCTAACGCATTATAAGTCTCAGTGTAGATGAGCTTGAGGGGCCGGAGGGGGCCCAGGATTAAGGCAGCACCTACATGTCCCTAAAATTCACCTCCAGGGGCCATAGCCAGTACTCACCGTGAGTTCAGAGAAAAGTCCCTCTACGGGACTTCTTTGGGACAGGCATTGAAACTTTGATTTTCCTCAACAAGGATTTTCCCTCAAAATAAATTGCTTTCCTAATACCTAAGCAGTTGGGGGTTTACTGGAGCGTATCTGACCAGTGGGGAGGGAAGTACCCAAAGCTCTAGACCTTTCGGTGTGGAAATACCCAAATGAGCTTTACTCCAAGACCGCGACCTGTAGCACGAATCTTAAAAGTTCTTACTAATAAAAACAACCCCAGGGATTGGTATTGGGGTGAATACTGGAAGATCAGAGAGACTGAACAAGCCACAGCTGCCTCACCTTACCAACTCCTCAGCTGATCCTGTTTCCCAGACTGGAAGCCTCTGAGTTCTCATCTAAATGGATCGCAGCTGAACTGCTGCTAAAAGCCTAAAAGCTTAACCAGGCTCCAGTTCCTCATCCTCACACCTTATATACCTTTCTGCTCTTGCCATCACTTCCTGAAATTAAAGGCTCTTGTTATCATGCCTGGCTGTTTCCAGTGTGGCCTTGAACTCACAGAGATCCAGGCGGATCTCTGCCTCTGGAATGCTAAGATTAAAGGTGTGTGTGCCACCATTTTCTGGCCTCTATATCTAGTGGCTGTTCTGTTCTGACCCCAGATAAGTTTATTAGGGTGTACAATATTTTGGGGAACACAATATCACCACAGAGACCTAATTATAGACTCACGGAACACCTCTCTTATAGTTAGCATCCACTGGGCACCTGCCTAATAGCAGGAGACTACAGCTAAAATAACCACCATTCTGAGGCTTTATTCTTCAATTCCTACTTTAGGAAAGTGCAGTGTGGTAGGGAAGATAGACAGAAGCACACCCAGGGAAAGTTGAGCCTCTGACATAACAGTAATGCAAACACGCTAACAGTTTATGTCTTAGGTAGACAAAGGTCAAGCATAAATGCTTATCTACCTTAGTTCCCAGCGGCCTGATACTTGGAGTCTGCCTTTCAGCAAAACTGCCAGGACATGTTACACAGAAAATACCAGTCTAATGAGAAAAACAAAAAAAAAGTAAAGTAAGACTTAGAGATGGCTTGGCATGGTGGCAATCCTGGCAGTCCTAACTACTTGGGAATTTTTGGCAGCAAGATGAAGAGTTCCAGGCCAGCTTGGATACTGGGACAATGTAGCAAGGTTCACATCCCAAACCAAACCCAACCCCAAACCATACAAAACCAAGACTATGTACTCAGACCTAGCTGTACAGTAGCGATTCCGGAATTATTCTAACTGGACCGCTGGAGCTGACACTGTCCATCTCCTCACATGCTAATGAGCAGAGGCAGGAATAGAGTCTTGAAGGTATGTTTTCTTTAAAGAGTGACAGTTTGGAGAAAGATTCACATATCACTCTGAGAATCTGCCTTGCATCTCATCTCCAACAAGCAGACTATTCAAGGAGGGGAAACAAAGCCCAGACTTGCCACCCACATCTCTGAGACCCGTGGTAGTTGTGGTTCTCTCATTCCTTCCACTCTTTTTTTTTCCATCTCTGCACACCCGAGCTCAGGCACTCCTTGGAATATTTAGTCTAACTAGTGTCTGCTGGTACTAACCTAATCCTGCTACTCCGGTCAGTGGGCTGGAGAGTTAACTCAGAACAAGCCATCCATTAATGGTGTGTACAGGGCCATCCAGATGGCCGAGGGAGGGTGAGCCATTCTTTGAGGAGGATATGGCCACTGAATAGGATTCCCGAGTTCCAGAGTGTGGCCTCATACCCTTGCACATATGGTCAGCGCTAACTGAATTTGGGGCTTATAAAACAAGAGGTGGGGGGGGGCTCAGTGGATGAGGACAAGCGTGAGTGACAGCAAGCAGACGAGGGAAGACCTAGGTCCTGTCTGTGTATAATTGCACTCCCCTGATTACTCAGCTGAGGAGTAAAGGGAGCAAGCGGCTTGAGTTAGGGTTTAAAAACTGTCCTTGGGGTTGGGATTTAGCTCAGTGGTAGAGCGCTTGCCTAGCAAGCTCAAGGCCCTGGGTTCAGTTGTCAGCTCAAAAAAAAAAAAAAAAAAAACTGTCCTTGCTGGGCGGTGGTGGCTCACACCTTTAATTCCAGCACTCGGGAGGCAGAGCCAGGTGCCAAAGCTACACAGAGAAACCCTGTCTTGGAAAACCAAACCAAACCAAACCAAAAAACCCACTGTCCTCAATCAGGGCACCTGCCATCATAGGCTAATGCCTGACTTTGCAAGGTTGGGAAATAAATTGCATTGTTTTTGCTATTCTCAGTGTTGGCATTCTTATTATGAAATGAGGGTCTGTCCATGTCTCTCTCTCTCTCTCTCTCTCTCTCTCTCTCTCTCTCTCTCTCTCTCTCTCACACACACACACACACACACACACACACACACACACACACACACGCACACTATGCTCCCTTGCAGAGTGAGTCAGATGCCTTTCCTCCTGTACCACTAGGAAGACACCAAACAAAGAACAGAATGACAAGGCTATCTTCCTTTCATAGAGCGACAATAATAAATATAAGAGGAGCAGAAGCATCTTGCATTTCCACAGACTTAGTTGCCAGATACTACCAAAGACTAACTTACAGGCTGCTTCAACAGGAGTTGACACTATCTGTGGTGGTATTGTGTTCCCCAAAATATTGTGTACCCTAATAAACTTATCTGGGGTCAGAGAACAGAAAAGCCACTAGATACTTAGGATAGGCAGTGGTAGCACACGCCTTTAATCCTAGCATTCCAGAGGCAGAAATCCACGTGTTCAAGGATACAGCCAAGCTTGGTGACTCACGCCTTTAATCCCAGAAAGCGAGCCTTTAATCCCAGGGAGTGATGACAGAAAGCAGAAAGATATATAAGGCATGAGGACCAGAAACTAGAAGCATTTGACTGGTTAAGCATTTGGCTGGTTAAGCTTTTAGGTTTTGAGCAGCACAGTTCAGCTGAGAGCCATTTGGATATGAGGACACAGAGGCTTCCAGTCTGAGGAAACAAGATCAGCTGAGAAGTTGGCCAGGTGAGGTTAGCTGTGGCTTGTTCTGTCTCTCTGATCTTCCAGTGTTCACCCCAATAGTTGGCTCCGGGTTTGATTTTATTAATAAGAACTTTTAAGATTCTTCTACAACTATCAACACATTTGCTCCATCAAGAGATAGGTGCTAAGCCATGCATGGTGGCTCATGCCTTTAATCCCAGCACTCGGGAGGCAGAGCCAGGTGGATCTCTGTGAGTTCGAGGCCAGCCTGGGCTACAGAGTGAGTTCCAGGAAGGGCAACAAACTACACAGGGAAATCCTGTCTTGAAAAACCAAGAGAGGAGAGGAGGGCGGTGTGTGTGTGTGTGTGTGTGTGTGTGTGTGTGTGTGTGTGTGTGCTAGTCACAGCCCTACTAGAGCGGCAGGGCTAGGGTTTGACACTGTGGTCTAGGAGGATACTGCTTCTCAAAAGTAGCATGGTGTATTAGCTTCCAGTTGCTGCTATAACAAATGAACACAAACTCAAGTGGCTTAGAACCAAACAAATTGAGTCTCTTACAATTCTATAAGCCAAAACAATCCTAAAATCAACGTCCACAGGGGCCATGTTCCTACATTTCTAGGGCCTACAGAGAAGAATCTGTTTGCCCTTTCCAGCTTCTAGAGGCCACCCTCCATCCTTCAGCTTCCAAGGCAGCATCTTACTGACTCTTGCTGCATTTCTTTGACCCTCCCAAGGGATAAGTTAACTGATTCAATTACTAATTTAAATTTTGGTTTAAAAAAATAACATAGAATTTACCATTTGACCTCTTTGGGATGTATATTTTCATAGTGTTTGGCATATTCACGCTCCTCGGGGGAAATGTGTATCACTTTTGTCATCTTGGGGATCTGAACAATTCCTCCCCACTGGTATCTGCCATTTCATTTTTAAACAGATGTTGTCCAATTTTATTTTGTGTGTATGAGTGTTTTACCTGCATGTATGTGCACCCCAAAGACCAGACCAGGACATCAGATCCCCTGGACCTGGAGTTACAGGCAGTTTTGTGTTAGGGAATAGAATATTTGTTTAACTATGTAAAGGTGTGTTGCGTTTGTTTGTGTTGCAGAATAACTGTATAACTATGTACAGATGTGTTGCTGTTTTACCTTGCCTGCCTAAGGCACCTGATTGGTCTAATAAAAAGCTGAATGGCCAATAGCTAGAGAGGAGGGATAGGCGGGGCTGGTGGGCAGAAAGGAAAAGGGAGCCTCACAGTAAACCAGGGGCTAGCTTGCCACAGAGGAAGCAGGAAAGCAACATGGACAGCATGTAGATGAGCCTCTGGACAGCACATAGATGAATAGAAATGGGTTAATTTAAGTTAAAAAAAAACCCAGCTTGCTAGAAACAAGCCTAAGCTAAGGCTGAGCATTCACAATTAGTAATAAGTCTCAGCGTCATGATTTGGGGGCTGGGGGTCCAAGAGAGCCTGCTGCAGTTGTGAGCTGCCACTTGGGTCCTGGGAATGGAACCTGGATCCTCTGCAAGGGCAGTTAGTAGTTTTCACAGCTGACCCATTGCCCCAGCTCTCTGCTATCTGCGATTTCTATTTCCTGTTTTTATAAACTTTATTTCAGTTATGATTACTATTAATATAGAATCTCATGTAGCCCAGGTTGGCCTCAAACTTGCTAGGCAGCGAACAATGACTTTGAACTTGTGATTCCTTTGCCTCAGTCTCCTGAGTTCTAGGGTTACAGGCTTGTATCACCATGCCTGGCTTATGGTGCTGGGATCAACTCCAGCACTTCAAACACACAGGCAAGCACTCTACCAACTGAATTACACCCCCAGATCCTATTGTGTGTGTGTGATTGTGTGTGTGTGTCTGTGTGTGTGTGTGTGACAAATGAGACAGAGTTTTGCTACATAGTAGCGTCTGTTCTTGCTTTGGCTTCCCCCAGGGATGGACTGAGATGCGGAAGTGGACACTAAATAATCCTTTTCCTGCCCCATGTTGCTTCTTGGTTACACTGTTGACATAGCAACAGGAAAAAACCTTTCTGTTTGCAGAAGTTACCTTTGGTTTCAGTGCTATTCAAGGAACCACAGCAGATGACACATTGTGGGGACTTTCCCCTGATATTTCCCATCTTCGACATTTATCATTTTATGTTTAATTAAAACAAAGAATTTAGCTGGGTGTTGGTGGCACATGCCTTTAATCCCAGCACTCGGGAGGCAGAGGTAGGCGAATCTGTGAGTTTGAGGCCAGCCTGGTCTACAGAGTGAGTTCCAGGACAGCCAAGGCTACACAGAAAAAGCCTGTCTTGAAAAACCATAAAACAAACAAACAACAAACAAATAAACAAAACAAACGAAGACAAAAACAAAACAAAACAACCTAAGAATTTAAAACTACTGTCTCTTAATTTTTGTAAAAGAGGTAAGTCTTGGGGTCTAATTCCACCCTTTTCTAAGCTGACACCCATTTTTCCGAGCCCCATTTGTTGAAGAGACCACCTTGTGTCCTGTCTATTCTTGGCAGCCTTCTTGCAGCTTCCTGTGACCACAGGGGAGAGAGTTTAGTTCTGGGCTCTGTTCCAGTTCTCAGATGGACTTGTCTCCTTATGCCAGCGCAACCCTGGTTTGATCACTTAGCTTTATAATATGTTTCAAAATAAAGAAACATGAAGTTCTTCGAGTGTGGGCATTTAAAGAATCTAACTATTCTAGTCCATAGAGGTTCCATGTAATGTTACTCTTTGGTAAAAACTGCCATTGATTTCAAGATTTTTTAAAGTTTTTTTATTTTCATTTTTTCCAGACAGGGTTTCTCTGTGTAGTTTTGGTGCCTGTCCTGGATCTTGCTCTGTAGACCAGGATGGCATCGAACTCACAGAGGTCTGTCTGGCTCTGCCTCCCAAGTGCTGGAATTAAAGGTGTGCGCCGCCGCCGCCGCCGCCGCCGCCGCCGCCCGGCGAAATGTAGTTTTTAAATGCCATTATTATTCTGTGTGTGCATGATGTGTGTGTGTGTGTGTGTGTGTGTGTGTGTGTGTGTGTAGAGAGAGAGATCTGCCACAGAGAACAACAGCATATGGAATTGGTTCTCTCCTTCCACATTTACGTCGGTTGCAGGACTCAAATACAGGTTACCATGTGTGTGTGTGTGTGTGTGTGTGTGTGTGTGTGTGTGTGTGTGAAGCAAGCACCTTTATCTGCTGAGCCCCTCATTGCCCCTCAAAAAATGTAAATAAGGTATCTTTTAGTCATATTGATTTTTCTTATCCATGAGCATAAGTCTCATCATCCTTAAATATATGTAGTTATTTATAATAAAATATTATTTATAATGATAAAAGTATATTATTAAATATATATATATATGTATATATATATTTACATTTGAGTGTGTATGCATAAGATAGAGGACAACCTGAAGGACTTGTTCCTCTCCTTCTCCCATCTGGGTCCCCAGGATGAAGCTCAGGTCATAAGGCTCAGGTTATCTTACTCACTGGCTTGGGTTATTTTCTTTCTGATTTGTTGAGTGTGGTCTGATCAAAGTGCTAGATATCAAATGCTTTATCTGAACCAACTGAGATAATCACGTGGGTATTCCCCCTTTATTATTAACCTGATGTGCTACACTGGAAGATTTTTCATACATTAACTCAACTTTGCATTCCAAGAATAAATTTCATTTGATCATGGTGGTGAATATTCCTCTTAATGTTCTGTTGAATTTTGTTTGCTGATAGTTTTGAGGGTTTTTTTTTTTTGCATCAATATTCATCAGGAATAGGGATGCATCATTTTCTTGCAGTATCTCTTCCTTGTTTTCTGTCAGGTTGATGACGTTAAGAGACTGAGCTTGGAAGAGGTGCTGCCCCTTGGTTTTCAGATAGAAACTTGAGAAAACTCTGTGTTAAACTTTTCTTGAAGGATCTGATAGATGTCTTTTGTGAAGCCATCTGATCTTGGGCTTGGGGGAGGTGATTACTGATTTAGTCTTCTCACTATTGACATTTAGCTTTTCTGCTTCTTCATAATGCCATCTTGGTCTGTTGTCTGTCCCTAGGAATCTTCCAACTTTTTGTTTACCTTATTTATTGTTAAAGAACTTAGAGACGTGGTTTTTAATTTGGGTGTGTTTGTGCACATGAGGGTGGTGCCCATGGAGACCAGAGTTGTCAGATTCCCTAAGCTGGAGTTACACGTGGGTTGTGGGCCACCCAATGTGGGTGCTGGAATTGAACCTGGGTCCTCTGGAAGGGCTGTTCTCACTCTGAACCACTGACCCATCTCTCCAACCACTCTATCTATTTCTTTATCACTGGTGGTCATTTTGCTTTTAGTTGTTTGTATTTTCTTTTTTTTCTTTACCTGGGGGCTTTATCCTCAAAGATTAGTCCTTTTGCTGTTTCCTTTCACTTTAGGTTTATTTATTTATTTTTTTTTTTCAACTAGTTTCTAGAAAGGTTGTTAGCTTGATTTTGTATACTCTGGTTTTAAAGTATCCATTTGACTGTCACGTATTTCCTTAGAGCTACATTTGTTGCAGTTCATAAATTTTGTTACATTCTTTCCATTTTCATTTGTCGGCAGTATTTCCCAGTATTTTGTTACCTCTTCACCCGAGTATTTTCAAATGTGTTGCCTAATTTCTACATTTATGTATTTCCAGGCTTGTGTTTCCGAGACAGGGTCTCACGATGTAAACCATGCTGGCCTAGAACTCTCAAGAGACCCGCATATGATTTCCAGTGCCGGGATTGAGGAAGTGTGTCACCCCATGAAACAACCCCCAACCCCAGCTAGCTCCCCTTCTCTGTGGATTTGCCTCTAGCTTCTCCCACTGTAATTGGTAAAGATACTTTGTACTGTTTCAACCTGGTGCACTTGTCAAGACTTGTTTGCAGCCTAAGGTGGTTCCTCACTGGGAAAACATTCAAGTGTATTCTGCTCTTGCTGGGCTGGAGATTCAGCATGTCTGTTAGGTTCCACTAGTCCATGGTGGTGCCACCTCCCTTCCTGAGCTCCCATTTCATTGAAAGTGAATGGGAGATCTACTACTGTGCTGTTGCCTGTTTCGACCTGCAATTCTGTGGACATTTTCTTCATGTGTGTAGGAGCTCTCATGCCTACTGCATGTTCATGATGTCCTTTCTCTGGGGAGTTCACACACAGACACATGTTTAGATCCTATTTTGTCTAGGAGTCATTTTTCTCTTTGGTTACTATATGGATTATCTTTATCTATCTTTTCACTTTCAGCTCATGTATGTCCTTAGATAAATCAAGCATCTCATTGGAAAATATGATTTAGAACTTAAAAAAAAAACTATTAAGTCAACATATGTCCTTTGATTGTAGAGTTTAATAATTTACATTTAAGGCAAGAATTGGTGGGGGAATACTGCCCATTTAGTTGTTTCTGTAGTCTTAAAAACATCATTTTTACATTTTGTGTGTGTGTGTGAACATGGAGGTCAGAAGACAACCTGAGGGACTCTGTTCTCTCCTTCTACCATGTGGTTGTTTGAGGGTACAGTCTGCCATGGTGGGAAAGGCATGGCAGCGGAGCTTGGATGAGCTGGTCCCATTGCATCCACCTCAGGACACAGGGAGATGGATGCCGAGTGTGTCAGTTTCTCCAGTTAAAGCACAGAACGTGTGCGACAGTAACTCTGCCTGGGAGAACCTGAGGATGCTTCTTACAGAAGTGTCATCGAGATGATTTCTGTAAGATAATAAGGGAGGAAGAAGAGTTCCAGGCTAGTGAGCAGTGCACACAATGGAAAGGGAGGATAAACACCTGAGAAAAGAGGATACTCACTAGTGAATGGCCCACGTCCGTCTTAGCTGATAATACCTGTGCAATGGGCACGTGCGCTTCCTTAAAATTCTGTTCCAGAATTGCAGAACATTATATTGAGAATGTTGGCATATAACAAGGTGTTCAAATGTAAAATTCAAAGTCAAGTACATACACTGCACACACTGTGTGCACACAACCCTGAAACAATATGACATTTTAAAAAGAATCGTTCAGGTTTTTTTTTTTTGTTTTTGTTTTTGTTTTCCCCCGAATCAGGGTCTCTCTAGCTGTTCTGGCACTCACTATGTAGATCAGGCTAGCCCGGAACTTAAGAGATCCACATGCCTCTGCCTCTAGAGTGTTAAAATTAAAGGCGTGCACCACCACCTTTGATCGCCAATGTTCTAAAACATTTCAAAGAATGTATCAGGGGGCTGAGAGAGACGGCTCGGGGGTTAAGAGCATTTGCTATTGTTCCAGAGGACCCGGGTTCAGTTCCCAGCAGTCACAGAGGGCGTCTCATCACGCCTGCAACTTTAGCTCCAGGGGCTCAGACACCCGCTTCTGTCCTCTGCACACGGGTGCACAGAAACACACACAGATACACAGTAAAACACACAACAAATATTTATTTATTTATGTATGTATGTATGTATGTATGTATGTATGTATGTATGTATGTTCTTCAAGACAGGGTTTCCCTCTGTAGTTTTGTGCCTGTCCTTGAACTCACTTGGTAGCCCAGGCTGGCCTTGAACTCACAGAGTTCAAGTGCCGGGATTAAAGGCGTGGGCCACCACCACCCGGCAAAACAAGTCTTTTTAAAAGAAGTGTTCACATGTATAAAATTTTAGAGAGCAACTACGACAAACAAAAGAGAATGGACATTGGTGTTGGCAGGAGAACAAGCCCCGACACCCTGCCTTGCCAGTCTGTCGCTCCTCCTGCCGTAAGCTCCTGACTCATTAGTTTCACAGTTGTTAATACTGTTTCACACAATTGAGAAATGCTGGAATCATCCAGGTAGCCAAACTGGTATTTCTTATTCACCGCCCCCTCTACCCCAGGACTCTACTCCCAAGTCAATCAAATTAACTTAACAAGTACTTATGGAATTATTCTGTATTTTTAAAATACTCAGGGCCACGTAGAGTTAAGGCAACAGATACTCTGCAAGCAGATGGAATCACTAAGCTGCACACTGTGTTTTTGTTTCTATGGCACGCTGTAATCCCTCTGGGATGTGGCTGCCAGGACAGTTCATTCTCATTGTGGTGACATTGGAATGGTGGCTAAACCATACGGAGGACAGATGACAAGCCCCAGGGTCTTCGAGGCTAGAAGGCAGCAGCTGTTCACACTGCAGGCACACGACAACATTCCAGACACCTCATTCCACACAACTTTTCACTTAGTAGATTGAAGGTGACCAGGGTGGGGTTGTGCTGTGGAATAATCCTTCTGCACACCGTGTGGGTATATGTCACTATGATTGGTTTAATAAACAAGCTGACTGGCCAATAGCTGAACAGGATAAAGTTAGGCAGGACAGCCAAACTGAGAATGATGGGATGAGGAAAGGCAGAGTAAGAGAGTTGCCAGCCAGTTGGAGAACAAGTCAGACACACAAAATGAGATAGAGATAAAAGCCATGAGCTTCGGCGCAGCACATAGATTAATAGAAATGGGTTAAGTTGTTAGAGCTGGTTAGTAACAAGCCTGAGCTATTGGCCGAGCATTTATAATCTTAAATCTCCATGTTGGTTATTTGGTGGACAGGAAAACTCCACCTACAGGGTTGCCATTTCTATAGCCAGTACCCTACATATATAACAGAGTTGTCAAAAAAGACTCAAATGTGGAGTAGGCCACATACAAGAAGAGCACAGGGCTGTCTGACCTGCCTGGTCTAGAAAGGGGCTTTGACAACAGTGTTTGAAAATTTGGACACTACTCTCATGTGCAGAGCTTTAAAGTTCAGTTCTCGAACTGCACCACACACACATCAGTACTTTTTCTACATCTTCAGGCACTTCCAAGGTACACCCAATGTTAAAAGCCAATGCTTTTAAAGGGCTGAGTTGATGATTTCAAAAGTAAGGGTGTCAACAGTTTCATTTTCTTTCCAGTCCAATTAAGTTTTAAATCAATAACCTATGACAGTAGACACTACTAGAAAGAGTAAGCGGCATTCACTCTGGTAGCATTTTATTCAGGGAGTTCTTCCTTGATTTCGTCAAGAATGGAAGTGGGAAGGGGAAGAAAGGGTAGGAAATCAAACAAGGAATATTTTAGGACATATTTAATAAAATAACCTGCTCCTTCAAAACCTCTTTTGTACAAGGTAAGACACAGTGAAGAACATAGTCACAAACAGAATCCACTTAGGCTGAGGCTACAAAGAAAAGGAATGCATGACTTAGAAGGTTCCTGATGGGAAATCACAGCATTTCCAGGCACTTACAAAATTAAGTTCAAAGTTCAAATGAAAGCAAATTAAAAAAAATAATTACACTCTTTTTCCAGTGACTCATTAACTGTTCCACACGGCAATGTGGCACCCAGATTCTTACGTGTATTTCAAAGACATGAACGCATAAAGTGTAAACTTCCTTTCAGTGCTGGGCATCTAAACCAGGGTACTGTGCACCTGAGGTGAGTGTTACCACCAAGCTATACCTTCATCCAGAAGGTGAAAATTGAAGTGATTTCTTTTCGTAAAAAATAATTTTCTTTATGTTTTCTAATGTGATGAAAAAGAAATTTGCCCAAACAATGACATTATTAGCTGTGAGAGAGGATGAGAAATGTGGAGTACTGATGCCTGCATTTTTCAGTTGGGACTAGACAGAGAATGGGGAAAGTTCAAGTTCAAAGTGTACTTCTTTGGGCTTCCACGTGTATTGGGTTAAGTCATTAAAGCAGATATAACTTTGGGGCAATTGTCATAGTGGTATGTTTCTACACAAGTGGAAACCATTTTCAATTGTCAACACACTTGGATTTTAGAAGCTGAACAAAACAACCTTTTATGGAGAACATGTAGACTCTCAGCTCAACATACAACCACAGAGGAAATAACAGCTCCATCGATCACGAAGCTTCATGCAGCAGAGGAAAAATGTGCATGACTTTTACGCACTTTTCACCTTTCACCACAAAGACGTCAGCTATGAAAGGAGCTGAAAAGGCAGCATGGAATCCCACCACAATGGAACACGGGAGGAGCCGGCATCCCCAAGGTCGGTGAAATTATTCACCAGGGAAAAAAATCTTCACATGGCAAATTCGGCTGGACTCACCAGTATCACCCAGCTGGGAAGGAAAGAAAGTTCACTCTCTGGGCCAAAAGCCCGAAGCGGCTGTTGGGAGCAAGAGGGCGACCAAGACCGAGGAGAAGAGGTTCACGGCGTTGTTGTCCAGGATGGGCTTCCCTGCTATGTGCTTGGTCTCCCGGGCCGGGCTGCTGACCACCAGCCCGGTGCTTTCATCCAGACCTGAGATGGAAGGAGGAGAATGGTGTGGGAGACACAAGCGACCGTTAGGAAGAGCAAACACAAGCACTTGTCTCCAGAGGAGACAATCTGTGCGGGAGTCTCAGTGCTTTGTACAGTGATGTGGAGGGATGACTGATATGGTGTTATATTTAAAACCCTTGGTTATCAAAGACCTTCCTGCACAGGGGGCCTTTACAGCACCTCAGCAGTGGTCTCTCATATCTCTGGAGTTCCTTTAGGAATGGAAGGCCTGGCTTCCCAGTGGTCTCTCTAAGACAAACCTGGGGGTCCAACATCTGGGGTCACATCTGGCCTCAGAATGGGACATCAGGGACCAGTATGGTATGGCTGCAAAGAAGGCTGTTGGGACTCACGTCTATGCTTCTGCTGGAAGGGAAGACTGGATGTGACAACATGTAGAGCTGGGGTAGGGGAGGTGATCACACCCGAGAGCTGTGCTCTCAAGAACAGCGTTGACGACCTTACAAAAAGAGGCTGCAGGGAGCAGCTGGGCCCTCTGCTCACAGGACGACACAGCAACAAGGTGCTAACTTGGACACAGTGAGCCATCACTGGATCCTGCATCTACTGAGGGCTTGATCATAGTTTCTGCTCTTAATAGACCACCTACTCCCAACATTTTCACAAACAGCACAAACAGAATAAAATACAGGCACACTAAAACTCATACTTATATATTTTCTCTTTAAGATTGTGTGTGCTTATGCCGGGCGGTGGTGGCGCACGCCTTTAATCCCAGCACTCGGGAGGCTACACAGAGAAACCCTGTCTCGAGAAAAAGATTGTGTGTTCTTGTGCACGGGTCTGTCTGCATAAGCACACGTGTGGGTGCACGTGGAGGCCCCAAGAGGAAGTCAGGTCCCTTGGAGTTGGAGTTAGAACTATGGACAGCTGGATGTAGGTGCTGGGATCTGGACTTTGGTCCCCATGATTGATTGAGCAGCAAACATTCTTAAGTGCTGAGTCAACTCTCCAGTTCCCACATATCATGAGTAAAAACTTAACTGCTGACAGCTAAGGGAAGTCCTAGCTACTAGGAACACTGAGGCAGGAAGGAAGCTTTAAGTACAGGAGTTTAAGGCCAACAAGAGCTTATTTTAGAAACAAATCAACCAAGAGACAAAAGCCTCAGGGGTGAGGACAGAATGTCATGGTGAGGATAATCACCACAGGGAAGAAGGCCATTCACGTAGCCAGACAAGTATAATTATCAAATGCACTTGGCAAAAGCAAATGGAAGGAGGGGCATTAAAATGATCTGATCCAGGGCTGGAGAGACGGCTCTGAGGTTAAGAGCACTGGCTACTCTACCAGAGGTCCTGAGTTCAATTCCCAGCAACCACATGGTGGCTCACAACCATTTGTAAAGAGATCTGGTGTTCTCTTCTGGCCTGCAGGGATACAAAATAAATAAATAAATCTTAAGAAAAAAAAGATCTGATCCAAGTGTCCTGTTTTTCTAGGACTGAATTGGTGACAGCTCAAAATCAAAGTCTGTTTCTTGCACTATAATCACTGTTCCTTAGGATTTAGAAATCTCTCTGAATTAGTTTAACACAAAAGAATAAGAAAACCAAAATTATGGGGATTTCCCCCGTCACTTCTGGCATTTGGGTTGGTTTCATCGGTACATTTTTTTTTTCAAGTTTTTAAAGTGTTCATATTTCTTCCCTATTTCTTCAAACAAAAGTTACAATAAGATGCTGTCTTACAGCCGGTGGTAGTGGTGGCGCACGCCTTTAATCCCAGCACTAGGGAGGCAGAGACAGGCAGATCTCTGTGAGTTCAAGGCCAGCCTGGTCTACAGATTGAGTTCCAGGACAGGTTCCAAAGCTACAGAGATTCTGTCTCAAAAAAAAAAAACAAACAAAAAACAAAAACAAAAATAAAACAAAAACAAAAAAAAAGACGCTCTTACCAGAAAACTGCATTGTTGCCCCTAAGTATGAGTCCACAACTGATCCTAGTAACCCAGCCAGACCTCCAAATGCAATTATGGGCCACTGGGGAGCGGAGATGTCTAAATCATTCACAAACAGCAGCTGTGTGAGGAAGTAGGCCAGGCCCACACAGGTACCACCAAGGAGACTGGAGACGAGTCCCACCACGGTGACGCCTCCGTTGGTTCCTGAAGGAGAAACACACCAAAGCATCCGGTTAGGACTCAGCAAGTGAGGGATACCAAGGAGAGCAAAACAAAACAAAACCCCACAGGGGTACATACATGCCTAATTAAAATGAATTCAAAGAAAAGAGCGCTCGCTCTCTTAAAAAATAAACAAACAACTAATACACAGGGGCTGGAGAGGCTGCTTGTGGTATAGAGAACTTGCCAAGCACACATGAGATCCCAGGTCCAATCCCCAGAACCCACCTCTGCCCCCAAGAAACAAAAATCAAAATGCTGCTATGTGAAAGTTGCACACACTCATGGGACACCGCCATTGGAATATATACATCCACTGTTTAATTCAGATCACAGGACCCACAGCTTCCTCAAATACTTGTCATTCCTTATGGTGAAAGCATTAAACATCCCATTTTTCTAGCTCTTAGAAAGGATAACCTAGCCTAAGTTGTCTCTAGTCACCTACTCTAGACTACAATACCAGAATGTCATTCTTGTCTACTGAGCCCCACTGTTGATCTTTCCTCATCTCTCTCCTCTCTCTAGCCGCTGGCAACGACAGTCTATCCCCAACTTGTGGGCAGTCAACTATTTTCCCAGGTTACACCCACGCGAAACCATGCTGTACTTGGGAGAAAGTCCTCTAGGCTGGGGAGGCAGCTCAGCGGGAAAGTGGGTGAGCTTAACAAAAGTTAGAGTCACCGGGGAAGTGCCTCAAGGAAGGCCTGCCTAGATCAGGCTGGCCTGTGGGCATGCCTGGTGGGGATTACCTTGGTTACAGTAAATGAGGCAGGAAGACCTGCATCATTCCCTGGGCAGGGATCCTGGACAATACAAGAGTAGACAGAGAAAGCCAGCTGAACACCAAAGGCATGCATGAACGGATGGCTCTCTGTTCCAGAGTGTGGTTGTGATGTGACCACCTGCTTCAAGTTCTTTGCTGCCCTGACTTCCCTGTAATGATGGGATGTAACTTGGAAGTGTGAGCCAAATAAACACTTTTCTCTTATGTTTCTTTCTTTCTCTTTTCTTTTTCTTTTTTCTTTCTTTTTTTTTTTTTTTGGAGATAGGGTTTCTCTGTGTAGCTTTACACCTTTCCTGGAACTCACTTGATAGCCCAGGCTGGCCTCGAACTCACAGAGATCCGCCTGGCTCTGCCTCCCGAGTGCTGGAATTAAAGGCGTGCGCCACCACCGCTCGGCCTCTCTTATGTTTATTTAGTCAGAGTATTTTATCATAGCCATGGGAAGGGAAACTAAGACAGGAACATGTGCAAAATTTTGATATATAGGATCACAGGAATAAAATCAAACGATAATTTTATTTGCATATAACCTATTAACAGCTTCCTTCCTGCATACTTTAGATTACTCATAATTACTACATCAGGCATGGTGGTGTGCACCTTTAATCCCAGCACTTGGTGGCAGAGGCTGAAGGATCTCTGAGTTCCAGGCCAGCTGCACAGATAAACCCTGTCCTCCCAACTCCAGTTCCGACTACACTGTAAATAGTTACTGTAAATAGTTATACAACATTGTTTGGTGAGTAATCATAAGGAAAAAGGACTGTAAGGGCTGTTCTTTTTAAGATTTACTTTATTTTCTGTTTATGAGTGCTTTGTGTTTGATGGCTAAGGAGGCCGTCAGATCCCCTGGAACTGCAGGGATTGTGAATCGCCATGTGGGTACTGGGAATCAAACCTGGATCCTCCGGGAAACACCCAGTGTGCCTAACTACTCAGCTATCTCTCCAGCAACCTTCCGTTTTATAAGATTTTATTTCTTGCTTATGAGTGTTTTGTTTGCATGTATGTCTGTGCACCATATGTGCATGCCTGGTGCCGTGAGGTCAGAAGAGGGCCTGAGGTACCTCTGGAGCTGGAGGTAGAGCTGTGAGCCGCCATGGTGGTGCTGGGAACTGAACAAGCACTGTAAGAACAAGCACTCTTAACTGCTCAGTTATCTCTCAAGCCCGCCCCCACCATCAAACTGTTTTATATATATATAACCCAATGTTGATTGAATCCATAGATTTGTAGGGCAAACTGTTTGTTAAAAATATAATTGAGCCGGGTGGTGGTGGTGGTGGTGGTGGTGCACACCTTTGATCCCAGCACTTGGAAGGCAGAGGCAGACAGATCTCTGTGAGTTTAAGGCCAGCCTGGTCTACCGAGTGAGTTCTAGGATAGCCAATGCCACACAGAGACCCTGTCTCAAATACATATGGCCCTCAATACTTGAGTGTCCTCCTTTCTTCCTTGTCCATTGCTCTGTGGGTCAATCTCTTAAGTTTCTTTATTGTGTATCTAAGTCTCATTCACATTCTCTACAGATATAATCACCAACTTACAATTAAGAAGACCAAATATAAACTGTAAAAGGCTCTAAAGAAAAACATTAACTCAAGGTTTGGCTCTTAGTTTGTATTAAGCAAACTCAAATCGAGACTCACAGCTGGGGCTGGGGAGATGGCCCTGTCAGTAAGGTGGTGGCCACGTAAGCCCAAGAGCCTGGGTTCAGTTCCCAGAAGCCAAGGAAAAAGCCGGGTGTGGTACCATGTGCTTGCAACCCCAGCATGGTGAGGCAGGTTCGTCCCTCTGGCCTGCTGTCCTGCCAGCATAGCCTACTTGGAGAGCGCTAGACCAAGGAGAGACACTGTGCAAAAAACAGAGTGGATGGCTTCCTGAGAAGTACACCCAAGCCTGACCTTTGGATTCCAAATGTGTGCATACACAACACAGACACACACACAGACACACAGACACACACACACACACACACACACACACACACACACACACACACACACACACACACACTCACCAACTGGAACTTTCTCCCAGGTCGTTATCAGCCGAGGTGAGCTTTTGCTCAGAACTGGGCCAACTTCAGAAGCCCAGGTATCTCCAGCAGAGCAGGCCAGTGCAGCCAAGAGAGACAAACACATCCAGGAAGCAGTGGGCTGCTTGGAGAAATCTACGGGCATTTCCCCGGGGCCATTCTCTATCATGTACAGCAGAGCCAGCTCCGTGGGCACGGCTCCATTACAGAATACCTGAACCCAGTTCCTTTGGCCTCCTGGAGACAGGCAAGCAGATGGAGAATGGAAAGAAAAAGAAAAAAAAAATCATTTATAGAAACATATATTTTTAAGTTTCAGAAAAGTATAGTAGCCTAAAAAAATAAAAGTGGCAAGGTATCTTTGTCCATAGTCTATACCGTTATTAATAAATGCAGAATGAATAACAGCAGACTCACACGAAAATCCTGCAGTTACTTGTTATTGTGGCACAAGACATAATGAATTGAATTAGGCTACAGAAGCCGTCCTCAGATAAGATTCATCTGTTCTTCCAGCCTGACGGCTTCTGATCAAAAGCTCCTGTTAGGATAAAGTAGTGTCAGAATAATTCATCTCACCTTCCTTATATTCCGAATCTAGACGCTTCTTCACCTCTCCTTTCCATTTGGTGAGTTTCGAAGATGAGAGGAAAAACATCAGCAGAGAGGTAAAAAAGCTGAAATTTGCAATGGTTAAGATAAATCCAACCACTAGCCCTGGAAGAAACACATGTAAACACAGAATTAGACTTAAATCCAGAAACTGATATTTTGAGAGGGAAAAAAAGAATCTTTTCATTTTATTTATTTATTTTCTAGACAGGGTTTCTCTGTGTAGCTTTGCGCTTCAGAGACCAGGCTGGCCTCGAACTCACAGAGATCCGCCTACTTCTGCCTCCCGAGAGCTGGGATTAAAGGCGTGTGCCACCACCACTGCCCAGCTCATTTATTTTCAAATCAAAATCTGACATACATTTCTAGCACATCTTCATGAATCCAACTCAGTTACTACCAAGCAGCAAACTGAAGCCGTTTTAACTGATAGTTTTCAACCATATTTTGATCTCAGAAAACGATATAAGATCATTTTAAGGCAGACTTTCTATACTCAATTTGAAGATGAGAATGACTTAATTATTCGGCCATAAACATTATACAGCAGTCAGAACAGAAGGTAAATCTGGAGATTTTTCAAACTGCAAGTAGCGCTCTAGGGAGCGGAGATTATCATTTTACAAGTTCCTAACTTTTGCATTTACATCCTGGGATTTTCTTTTAAAATGAAAAGTCAAAGGAAGATCAACTTCTCACATCTTGCAAGAATTTTATGAATGTGATTTTGGATTTTTATACTTTTCTCTGGTGTCAGGCAACCCTTCAGTTTTCAAACGGTGACTGATTTTAAGGAAGCATTCAAAACACATGCCCCTACTCTTAACTGTCCAGAAGACTGAGGCAGGAAGATGTCCAGAGCCTAAGAGTTTGAGACTAGTCTGTGTAACACAGGATCTCATGTACACAAACAAGCAAACATGTTTGGAGAGGATGCCCGCACCTGAAGGAGCATGATGTTTCAGGATGCTCTCACTGTCTGGGGTTACATATTCCTGCTGGTCCATGTGCCATATGAGTGAAGTGTGTCCTCAGAGCACCCCATCTGGAAGAGTCTGATGGCCACTCTCTCTTCACCAGGGATACCGATTATGGTTGTGTAAGGGAGGGTGTCACACTTTCTGAGCTCTGCCCCAAGGAGGGTACCTCCTTCTGACCTGTCGATTTATATTATTTCTCAGAGTTTGTGCTCATCAGAACAGCTTCTAACGATAATGTGACTTCTCCCATAGACTGACTACAAGAAGAAGGCATGTCTGAACATATGTTTTATATTCCTGTCCACCCAGTAGTTCTACATTTTAGATGATAATAAAGTGGCAATTAATCTCCGTGACAAAGGATAACATCAGCTTCTTTTCTTGGCTCTCATCAATTCAAAAGTGAGGCTTCTGTTTCAGGAAGATGAGCCAGAGCTGAACAGTGACGGAAATGGGTAAGACCACACTCGCAGGGACGATTATACTGCCTCTGGCCTTTCCTGACACCTCACCCTGCCGGTACCCTTATCTTCTGCTCACAGCACTTCCTGGTAGGCAGGGCTCTTGATGGGATCACATTTATCTTTGTTATCTATCTTCCATGATGAGAACTGGAAGTTCTGAGAAAGTATTTGAATCCATTGCATTTACTGTTACCAATATCACAATATCCTGAGCACCTAGAACTGTGCCTGGCACACAAGGTCTTTTCACTGGGTATTTACTGAAAATGAAGGGAGAGGTGGTTACTCATTAAATCGAATTATCTAGGCAGATGAAATTAAATTGAAACTTGCCAAGTCAAAGGCTGAATACGCTGCCCATTACCAGACGGAACTATGCTAACAATGACTGGACAGTCCTTCCTTGGAGTAAGTCACCTGTACAGAGTCCTGTCCTTCCCCCCACACCATCCTGAAGTTTCTTTTTCATCGTGTACCTTACGCTCTGTGTCGGCTCCACACACTGAGGCATTTCTGTGCTATGAAGGGCTCTAAGTGTCTGGATCTTTTTTTTTTTTTTTTTTCAATTTCGAGACAGGGTTTCTCTGCGTAGCTTTGCGCCTTTCCTGGAACTCACTTGGTAGCCTAGGCTGGCCTCGAACTCACAGAGATCCACCTGCCTCTGCCTCCCAAGTGCTGGGATTAAAGCCCTGCGCCACCACTGCCCCACAAGAGCCAAGATTTTTCAGTCAATGTACACTTCCTTCCTAAACACTTATTTTGTGCCAGTCATTATCCAGAGAACATTCGGTACTCAGGGGCTTTCCCTCTGTGTGCTGTGACAGTTGTTAGGTAAACCACTCAGGGTGGACGGAAGCCTTGTTCTCAGGAAGCTTACGATACTAAATACTGGGTATTTGGCAACAGTTAAAGACATTTCACTTTCCCTTTTGATTTCATTAAGAAAAGCAAGAATGACATCAGAGAAAGCTATCGAGAGCAAACAGAAGGGATCCAAAGATGTTTAAAATTTTTATATGTTCTCACGTATATTCTCAAGAAAAGGCTCTAGGCCATTACCTCTCAAGTTTAAGCTCCATAATCTTAATATAAAAACATATTTGGCTATGAGATTTACTTTGAAAAAACCACACTTACACACAAATTCTAGGTAGAATTGTAACAATTCTTTTTATAAACAAAATGTAACTGAAAAGACACCATAGATGCAGAAGAAGAAGGTTACTAGTTGGTAAAATGCAGAGAACATCTACAACAGTTTCTCAGAACATTTAAGCATGCTGGCGTTTTAAATATTTACCTCTCTTTATTTCTTAGCTGTTCCTTACAAATTTGCCAGTTATGGACACAGATTTCTACCTGTCTGAGTCCACGTACCAGGAAGAGCACAAGTCCAAATTCTTATCTTGCTACTACAGTTTTCATTCTAAAAAATGTTGTTTAGAACAAACTGCCCAAGAAGATACGTAGGGGCAATGACAAAACGCAAAGCCAGGCAGCAGTATGTAATTCCAGTCATATGCAGTTCTTCATTATACAGGAAGTGTGTTTAAGGCTGGTGTCTGGAATGCACCTGCTCTAGGTCTCTTCAATGATTAAACTGGCCTAGACCAGCATTACAAAAAATAAAGAGTGCTACGGAAGGGGTGCAGTCACCATCGTGCTGTTCGTGAAGTGAAAGAAAGTGTCATCAAACAGTGTACGCACATCCTACATAGCGTCCACCAACTACCAATGGCATCTACAAAATGTGTCCATTTTCCAGACCTGTACTATCACCTAGCAGTAAAGGAGGGATGGGGTTAAAGGCAACGGCCCTGAACTTAACTGCTCGAGGCCACTGCCCCACATATGGGGAAAGTGCATTCAGTTCAGCAGCAATGGAGCAGTGTGAAGACACCGATACCCCAGAAGAGAAGGATGCACAAGGTGAATCAAGACATAAAACTGTAGACATTGTTAAATAACCTTGAGATACACATATACTGCAGTCTTTAGACAGAGACATTCATATCATTGTACAAGGGAGAAGTCTTTTTTTTTTTTTTTTTTTTTTGGTTTTTCGAGACAGGGTTTCTCTGTGTAGCTTTGCGCCTTTCCTGGAACTCACTTGGTAGCCCAGGCTGGCCTCGAACTCACAAAGATCCGCCTGCCTCTGCCTCCTGAGTGCTGGGATTAAAGGTGTGTGTCACCACCGCCCGGCAAGGGAGAAGTCTTCAAAATTACTTATTGTAGTAAATGATATAATGAGTACATATAGCATATATAGAATATGTCTTTTGTGTAATTTGCTATATTTTTTCATATTTTTTGTAGATCTGCAACTTTCAGAAATGAGAAAAGAAAAACAAACAAACAAACAAACAAACAAAAACTCTTTACCATGTTTCTGTTTCCCCAAAGTTAAGAAAATATATTTATTCTAGGAAAGGTCTCAATACCCCCAAACCCACAGATATGACATCCAGTCCCAAGAGCCAGACTGTCTGGATTTTTGTCCTGTGGTAGGGATAATTCCAAATAATCATGATGGAGTCTATCCAGTAATCTCAACCCAGCAACAGCAACCACAGGAAACATCATTATACTTTCCAAGTTATTTCCTCTGGTGGAGCAGAAATGTTACTGTTTTCTAAATTTAGACCCCAAGCCACCGCATTTGCTGATGATCTGGGAATTGCTGATAATCTAGTCTGTCTCGGGCCAGGGAGATTTAAACTGGACCGGTTTCCTATTGTATCTGGGAGGGTCACTGTGCTGTAAGTCAGGGCTGTTCATCTGTGTGCAGTTTCCAATCTCCTTTGGACGGTGTTCAAGTTGATTGTGAACTACACCCAGATTTGTAATGAGGCTACATACTTCACTGGTTTCAGATAGCTGTTTGACTTTGTTCTCTCCAATGCTGAGTGTACTGAGTTTCAGCAGGTTTTTGTGTCCTTTCCCACAGTCGTTATATGATTCGAATGAAGGTATGGGGGGGTGGGGAGAATCTAGCCTATATATCACTGAAGGCATATCTCTCAGCTCATTATGCCAGAAATCAAGTATCTGCAACCTCATCAAATAAACTGGTCAGTGAATTTTCACTGAGAGCCAGCATCATGAGATTTACTAGACAGCCCAGCTCTGCGGAGGGTGGGGTGGGGGTGGGGGGTGGATGGAGGGATTGCAATTGGTTACTGCATGACAACGTTCTGTTAGTTTGACAGATGGAGGCAGGATATGTATAGACCTCATGGATAACTCCAAACACATTGAATTCTCCTTCCAGCATCTGCTCAGTTCCCCAGTTACCTTGGTTTTTTTTTTTTCCTGGTCTCAGGCGACAGATCTGGCTATCTGATGCCCTGATTGGGCAGCACTGACGTCTTTCTTCCCATCTCTGTCATTTTTCCCTTTGGTTTTCAGATTCTTTTCCTTTGCTTTCTTCCTCCCAAACCTCCAGAGGCCCCTGCCTCCTTTTCTCTTCCCCTGGAGGATGGCACTTTGGGATCTTTTAAATGTTCTTAAAGTCAACACTTCTTAAAGTGTTGACTTGAAGAAGTCATGAGCTTGGAGTCGCATCCATCTGTTCCATGTCGGATAACTCTGGTAGCACATTTCGAATGGTGCCGGTCAGTCAGTGATCTATCAGGGCTTCAAAATTCCCTCATGGCAAGGAGAAGACAGTAGTCTCCCCAGCCTGTGCCCCAGTGGGTGCCTCCTCTCCCAGAGTTGCAGAGTGAGGTGAGCATCCCTTGATACCCAGCAGTGGGGTGCCAGACCAGCTGGGGAAACCCTCAGAGGGATCCTTGAGGAAGACATACTGGACCCAGGGAGGATTCTGCTGGAGGCAAATCAAAAAGACTTTTCAAGAACTTCAGGCCTGGTGAGGTGGTTCAGTGGGTGAAGTCACTTGAGGACCTGAGCTTGACCCCCGGGAACTGGCATGCTTGGTGGAAGAGCTGACTCCCACAGGTTGTCCTCTGAACCCCACGTATGTGTACTCACTACTCTCTCCACCAATACATAAATAAACAAATAAATAGATGGGGGAGAAAAGACTTTTAAGGCATTGGCCCTTCTTGCTGTAGGTCAAGAATAATAAACACCAAGGCAAGGTCATATGAGAAAGTGTGGCAGTTTGAAGAAAATGGTGCCCCAAAGCCCAGAGGAAAGAGCACTATTAGGAGGTGTGGCTTTGTTGGAGAAAGTGCACCACTAGGGGTTGGGCTTTGAGGTCTCAGAAGCTCAAGCCTGGCCAGTGTGTCACTGTCACTTCCTGCTGCCTGAGGATCCAGATGTAGAACTCTCAGCTCCTTCTCCAGCACTGTGTCTGCCTGTGTGCTGCCATGCTTCCCACCATGATGATGGATTAATCCTCTCAACTTTAAGCCAGCCCCAGTTAAATGTTTTCCTTTATAAGAGTTGTCATGGGCTGGAGAGATGGCTCAGAGGTTAAGAGCACCGACTGCTCTTCCAGAGGTCCTGAGTTCAATTCCTAGCAACCACATGGTGGCTCACAACCATCTGTAGTGAGATCTGGCGCCCTCTTCTGTATACATAATAAATAAATAAATCTTTAAAAAAAAAATATATGTTAAAAAAAAAAAAAAAATAAGAGTTGTCATGGTCATGTTATCTTTTCACATCAATAAAACCCTAAGATACAAAGTATTTTTTTTTTTTTTTTTTTTTTTTTTTTTTTTTTTTGGTTTTTTCGAGACAGGGTTTCTCTGTGTAGCTTTGCGCCTTTCCTGGAACTCACTTGGTAGCCCAGGCTGGCCTCGAACTCACAGAGATCCACCTGGCTCTGCCTCCCGAGTGCTGGGATTAAAGGCGTGCGCCACCACCGCCCGGCTGATACAAAGTATTTTTTAAGCAAAACATGACTGGTATTATAATCAAACACTGCTTGCTCAAATTACTTGTTAAAGAGTTAATACTTCCAAAGTGCTAAATGCCCAGTACACAGTAAGAGTGACATTGCTCTTGTTAAGCAAATAGTACATAGTCTTTCTTAATACTTACTGAATATATAGTAAGAACATTTATAAGAAAACGTCAATGCATCTACTTAACTTTCAATCTCAACTACTACAGAAAGAAAACCATCAGTAGCGTGCAAATAATATTTCTCAACTATAAAGGGAATTGTGATTCTGAAGATTTATACCCAATAGTAATCGATAACATCCAACAAACACTGGCTCTATCTAGTGAAAAAAGAACTCTCAGGTAATCATTTTATTTAATTATCATTGATTCTACAGGGATATCCAGCTAAACTTGTTGGGCTTTTTTTTTTTTTTTTGGAGACATGTTCTCATATAGTCCATACAGGCTCAAATTTGAACTATGTAACTAAGGGTGACCTTGGACTCTCAGGAACCTCCAGCCTGCACCTCCATGGTACAGAGATTATAGAGCTGCTGAGGTTACAGGAATGTGCTGGAGGGCCTCTTTTTTTTTTTTTTTTCCTTCTGAGATGGGTTTCACTCTGTAGCCCTGGCTTGCCTGGCTTGCTATGTAGAACAGGCTGACTTTAAAATCAAAGAGATCCACCTGCCTCTGCCTCCTGAATGCTGGGATTAAACCAAAAAGGATCCGGGGCTGGGGACATAGCTCAGTGGGAAGAGTGTTTGCCTAGAATGGTCAAAGTCCTGGAATTGAGTCCCAGAATCACATAAACTGGTGTGATGTCAGATACTTGTATCCCAACACGGTAAGGTGCAAGCAGGACCTTAAGTTATCTTCAGCTCTGTAGAATTTACTAAGATCAGCTTGAGCTACATGAGGCCCTCCCTCAAAATAAATAAAAAGTTCAGGGGGCTGGAAAGATGATTCAGAGTAAAGCATTGCTCTTCTGTTCTCCAGAGGACCAGAGTTCAGTCCCTAGCACCTACATCCAGCAGCTCACAACCATCTGTAACTCCAGATCCAGGAGATCCAATGCCTCTACATCCTTGGCCTCAGCAAGCACCTGCACTCAGGTGCACATACCCACATGGAGACACACACATACCTATACATAATTAAAAATAATAAAAATAAACCTTGAAAACGTGGTACATATACACAATGGAGTACTACTCAGCAGAGAAAAACAATGAAAGCATGAAATTTGCAGGCAAATGGATGGAACTAGAAAAAATCATCCTGAGTGAGGTAACCCAAACCCAGAAGGACAAACATGGTATGTACTCACTCCTAAGTGGATTCTAGATATAAAGCAAAGAACAATCAGACTGCAACCCACAGAACCAGGGAGGCTATATAGCAGGGGAGACCCTAGGATGACTGTGGCTTATAATAAGTTTTGGTTTTACTCAATTACTGGGCAAGCCTCAAAGAAACATTTCACTATTAGGATAAGAATTTATACTGTATCAAGCTGATAACACAAAAATAAATTTAAAAAAGCGAGAAAAAAAAAAAGAGCCCAGAAACATCTTTTATTGTCAAGTGTGGTAGCTCAAGCCTATAATCCCAGCACTGGAAAAGCCGAGGCTTTACCACAAGTTCAAGGTCAGCCCTTGGGGGGAAAAACATAAAACAACAAAACACCCTTTTACTTTCACGAAACTATAGCACCATGGCAGCCCATGCTGTGGCCTTGGGAAGGTACCAAGCCAGAGAGCTGGCCTGGTGTTTACGTTTCTTTAATTCTGTGATCTATCCTCCAGGTTAGACACTGGAAACCCTCACAGGAGACAGGGAGAAGGCCCAGTTTTTCTTCAAGGTCACCTTGCCTGCTTTTAGGGTTGTTCTTTTACCAGACACACTATCTTCCCTCTCTGAGGGTCTACTCCAGCTGATAGACCTTCACAAACAGTAACTTCTGTATAAACAGAGGGGACAGAGTGTTGACGGCGCACAGGGACTGGTGATCAGCAGCATTCCGAAGGCTGGGTAGGTGACTTCAAGAAAGGCTAGCATCACCGGGTGGTGGTGGTGGTGGTGGTGGTGGTGGTGGTGGTGGTGGTGGTGGTGGTGGCGGCGGACGCATTTAATCCCAGTACTCGGGAGGCAGAGGCAGGCGGATCTCTGAGTTCGAGGCCAGCCTGGGCTACAGAGTGAGTCCCAGGAAAGGCTCAAAAAAAAAAAGGCTAGCATGAACAGTCCTCATATATGGGAAGTATTTAGGGAGAGAGCACACGCCTTGGCGTCTCGAATGCTTGGTGGTTGTGAATGTTCTCTTGCCAACGCAGATCCTGTTGGTCTTCTGCTCGGAGGCTAGCAATGCCCGATGCTTTGAGAGAAAACCCTTCCTGGAGGGCACCAGCCTGAATGGACCTGCTAGCCCTAGTCTGTTTCTTCAACTTTCTCTCTCACTACGCTCCCCGTCCTCACTACCACTTGCCTGACTGAGCTATCTCCTTACTGCTGAACAAGTTAGACCGGCATGTTAGGGCTGATGCACTTGTTCCTGTCAGCCCGGAACTGCTTCCGAACCATTCTCACGGCTGGCTTCTCTGGGCCATAGCTCCAGATTGCCTCAGTGAAAACCATAGGGCCGTATGTAGGGGAGAAAACTGCCCTGTGTCTTCTAACATACATGCTTTATTATATTTTCATTTTTTCCCCTCAAAAACCTCAATATTATCTGAAAAGCTTTTATACATTTTTATTTACTTATCATCTAATGGCCCCCAGCCCCAAACAGTAAAAGTTCCTGGGAGGCTGAAGCCGAAAGATTTCATGTCTGAGACCAGCTTAGGCTACAGAGTAAGACCCTGTTTCAAAAACCAAACAAAGTAAATAAAAAGTAAAGTAAAATAAAACAGCCAGGCAAGCAGAAGCCTTGTGTTGGGTCACAGTTTTATTCCCTGTTTCTGGAGTAGTGACAGAGTAGGAAGTGCTCAGTAAATAAAGAACAACACAAAAGCCTGTGCCCAGTTCAGGTCTAAAAAGCAACCTAAGCCGGGCGGCGGCGGCAGCCACGCCTTTAATCCCAGCACTCGGGAGGCAGAGGCAGGCGGATCTCTGTGAGTTCGAGGCCAGCCTGGTCTCCAAAGCGAGTTCCAGGAAAGGCGCAAAGCTACACAGAGAAACCCTGTCTTGAAAAACCAAAAAAAAAAAAAAAAAAAAAACCTTACTTTGAATCTTTAAGGAGCTAGTGTTTCCTGGGGAGATAGACTGACTACGAACAGGAGAGGAAAGCGGTAAATTCTAAATGTTAGAAAACTAAATGGGGTTTGGTTGGTGTGCCCTTACAGTCCCGCCATTGGAGAGGTGGAGTTATGAGGATCTTGAGTTTAAGGCTAGCCTCAGCTGTGTAATGAGTCTCGAAAAACCAAAAATAAATAAATAAATAAATAAATAAATAAATAAATAAATAAATAAATAAATAAATTCAGTCATCATCAGCACTCAGAAAACATGAGATTCGATAAAAGAACGTATTTACGGTAGAAAGATTTCAAACACTCAGAACGAAAACATACCTCCTAGAGCTCCACTGTGGTCTAGACTTTTCTTTTTGAAGCCATTACAGGCAATCAGAACAGGAACAACAACGGAGAAAAGCCAGCGCCAAGGAGAAACAGGCCGCAGGTTACCTGGGAAGCGACAGAGGCAGAGAGATAGGCTGTAAGCTACCTGAAAAATCACAGACATGGAGAGCAGTGTGACGTCCTCTAAAAATGTACTCATTGAGTATTTAAAAAAATTCATACAATATACTTCAATCTTCCCATCTCTCATTATATTCTGTCCCTCTCTAAACACAAACAAACCAAATGCACACAAATGAAAATCAAAACAAACTGGAGACAACTGATTTTTCCCTTTGCTAGCGGGGTACCAAAGTGCAAACAGATTCTTGGTTAGTGATGGGATCCTGTGTCCAACTCCCCTTCTCAGAGCTGGGACAATGGGTGGCTTGGATCTTGCAATAGGTCACTCTTAACACTAAGCTTTAATAAAGTGAGTTCCAGCAGGGCAGTGGCGGCGCATGTCTTTAATCCCAGCACTCAGGAGGCAGAGGCGGGTGGATCTCTGTGAGTTCGAGGCCAGCCTACACAGAGATTCTTTGTTTCCAAAAACCAATAAATAAATACAGAGAGAGAGAGAGAGAGAGAGAGAGAGAGAGAGAGAGAGAGAGAGAGTGTTCCAAATTAAAATACTATCCTAGAGAAACAGATCAGGTTGCCCAAGGCAAATATTTATGTTCAGACTTGAATACTCTCAGAGGAACCATCGTCCTGGGGTGGGGCCCACTTACAGCTTCTTAGGATAATATTGCACACATGAGCACCTGGAGAATTCAAATAAATCACTGCTTCCTAAAGTTTTTATTTTTAATTTTTAAAATTAAAAAAAAATGCTGTGGAATAAACCCTTTGTACAATGTGAAGATATGTCACTGTGTTTGGCTTAATAAACTAGCTGATTGGCCAATAGCTGAACAGGATAAAGTTAGGCAGGAGAGCCAGACTAGGAGAATACTGGGAGGAAAAGGGCAGAGCCAGGAGTTGCCAACCAGACGTAGAGGGAGCAGGAGATGAATGTGGCATACTAATAAAGGTACTGCCATATGGCAGGCATAAATAAGGAATATGGGTTAACTTAAAATGTAAGGGCTAGTTAACAACAAGCCTGAGCTACTGGCCGAGCATTTACAATTACTACAAGTCTCTGTGTGGTAATTTGGAAGTGGTTCCTGGGACAGAAAAACTTCTGACTACAAGGGGGCGTAATATTAAATTTCAGGCAAAATTATTTCTCTCTTTCAAAGAGATTATCTTAAATAACATTCTGATGGGCAACAAATCTGATTCAACAGTTAGAAGTCAATTTACCCAAAGACTGCAAAACCCAAAGCTGTTTTGTTTGGTTAACACTGTAAATCTTTTGAGTTAATATGAAAAGGTATAAGACTTGATATAAAAGTTCTGATTCTTCATTTTGTTTAAGTTAAATATTCTGGCCTATATGGGAGAATTAACCAAAGGCCAAGAAATGGGCAGTCATCTCCTTCAGACAGGTTATGGAGTTCCCACCACATCTGATTGCCTTCTGATAGTCACTATGGCTGAGGGATTTCTTTATCTAATGAAAAACATGGAACTATTACTTACAGTCACATTTCTGTCAAAAAATTAGGAAATGGCTAAGTGTACTGGCATGGGCCTATAAACCCAGCCCTCAGGAGGGAGACACAGGAGGATCACAAGTTCAAGGCCAGGTCTACATAGTGAGTTACAGGCCAGCCAGGGCTATGCCGAATGAGGCCCCATCTCAAAAGCCAAATAAGAAACACCAAAACCAGGAAATAGAAAAATAAAAAACCAAGAGAGCCAACTGAACAACAAAACATAGGAAAAATCTTATTCCAGGAAGCAAAGATATGGCGTCATTCATTTGCATTGGTATTTTTGCCATGGGTGTCGGGTCCCCTGGAACTGGAGTTACAGACAGTTGTGAGCTGCCATGTGGATGCTGGGAATTGAACCCCAGTTGAACCCCGGTCCTCTGGAAGAGCAGCCAGTGCTCTCAACCACTGAGCCATCTCTCCAGACCCTAGCTTGTTCTACTTATTTATATAAGAATGTTCATGTTTCCTTCCCTCCAGGCCTCCTCCACTGTGCATCTTTATGAATGAACATCTCTCTCTGCCAAAGGTCTATGTCCCGAAACGGCAATTACTTAGGGCACAACCACTTCTAAGAGCTCACACACTCTCTCTCTCCTTTCTACTCATTCCTTAGTTGTAAACTGTGAACTGACCAATATTCTGGTTCTGTAGGGAAAAGTAGAGTTTATGGACTGGAGAACTGGCTCAATGGTTAAGAGCACTTGCTGTTCTTATAGAGGACCCAGGTTTGATTCCTAGCACCCACATGGTGGCTCACAACTGTCTGTAACTCCAGTTCCAGGGGATCCAATGCTCTCTTCTGAACTCCTTGGGTATTAGGCAAGTATCTGGTGCACATACATAACGTGCAGGCAAACACTCATATAAATAAATAACGAAATAACGAAGCCTTAAAATAACGGAGCCTTTTTTTTCTTAAGTAGGTTTATATAGGCACATTCTAAACTCTCAACTTCAAAACTCAAAAACAAATTTTGTGTGTATGTGTGTGTCAAGAACTGTAGTGCATGTCTTTTAATCCCAGTATCTGGGAGGCAGAGGCAGGCAGATAGATCTCTTTAAGTTTCAGGACTGCCTGGTCTACACAGACAGTGGCTTTCTCAAAAAAAAAAAAAAAAAAGTGTGGCCAGGCAGTGGTGGCACATGCCTTTAATCCCAGCACTCGGGAGGCAGAGCCAGGCAGATCTCTGTGAGTTCGAGGCCAGCCTGGGCTACAGAGTGAGTTCCAGGAAAGGCGCAAAGCTCCACAGAGAAATCCTGTCTCGAAAAACAAAAACAAAACAAAACAAAACAAAAACGTACACGTTTATTAGTGCTGTGTTGTGTGCAGACAATGTGTATGTGTGTGGAAGTCAGAGGATAACTTTGAATTGGCCTAAGGGCTCCTGGGACTTCTCCTCAACCTCCCACTTCCCAGGAGCACTGGAATTATAGATGGGTACTACTGTGCCCAGCTTCATGTGGGCTTTGGGGATTTGAACTCAGACACTCAGGCTTGCATAGCAAGTGCTTTATCCACAGTCATCGCCTCAGTCCCTGTTTTGAAATTTTAAACATCTGAATGTGTTGGCCCATATAATTCCAGAACATAGAGATAAAGGCAGAAGGAGCCGTGTTTGAGGTCAGTCAAGGCCGTAAGCTGGGACCTTGTCTCGAAAACAAAACAAAACAAAAACAACAACAAAACACACACACACCAAAAACAAAACAAAAAACAAAAAACAAAAACAAAAACAAAAAAAAAAACCACCCCAAACAACCCCAATAAAACAACAAAACAAAGAGCTGGGTACGAAGCATTCAATTCCTTGCACTTAACAGCCAAAACCAAAATAATCCTTGAACACCATCCTGGGGTAGGAGCCTGGAGAGATGGTTCAGTGGTTAAGAGCACTAGCTGCTCTTCCAGAAGACCTGGATTCAATTCCCAGCACCCACATGCCAGCTTACAACTGTCTGTAACTCCAGTTCCAGGGGACCTGACACCCTCACCCAGACACATATGCAGGCAAAACACTAATACACATAAAAGAAAAATCTTTAAAAAAAAGCTTTGAGATTAGAAAAAAATCACAGGACCAACGTATGTAATCTAAATATATGAATGCCTAAATGAAATATACATTATCTTGTACAATTAGTACATGCTAAGGAAGAAAATTTTTGAAAGACCAGAGCTAAAGTACCTTGTGTAAAGTCACACCCAGTGGCTTACACCTGTAATCCCAGCACTCAGGAGGCTGAGACAAGAGAATGATTGAGTTCAACTCCAGTGAGGGATACACAGCAAAATTCGGCTTCATAAAACCACAGACATACCAATAACCCAAGCGAAACCAAAGTCCTTGTTTCTGCCAAGTGGCTGTAAGGTATACTGAGGATCAAACTTGGATGCACACTCTGACAGCCCCAGCTCCAGCACTAGAGGTCTGTTCTTTTGCAGTGACAAATTCTTCAGATCTCCAAATGTAAATATTACACCTTCTTTAATCTTTATTTTCACAGGATTGTAAAACCGTGATACTACTAACTAGCCATATTGCTAATCTTACGAAAATAAAAAGCATCACCAAATTTTTTCACAAAACTACGTTTTATGTCTTTTTTTCCACTAAGGTAAACAAAATAATTACTTGATACATGCATTTTATGATAGGTATAATTAATATCACAACAAACATCATAAAAGGCCGTAAAATAGTCAAGACATCGTTTATCTTGTTACAGTAGCAAACTAGATTCAGTTTGTGGTAGTACACACCATCATTCTTAACCATTTACAGGACGTACTTTTTGGATTTTGAAGTGGTACTTTTAAATTCCACCCATAAACTTCTAGAACAACTCAGGGCACTTCTACTTACCATAATAGGTGCTAGCTGTCATTGACATAATCCAGAATGCTAGGGAAATGGAAATGATCAGGCTCAATATTACGATATTGGTAATCATCTTTATATATTTTTTGCATGTACTGTCGTCAAGATCTGTCATGGAAAATAAAGCTACGGGCACCTGGGGGAGAAGAAAAAAAGATAGCATTTCAGACGAAGAAAGTCATTTAACTTTCTTGCAACAACACTGCTTTAGGGGCGAAAGGAAATGCCAACATCTTCCACCAACCGAACGACAGACTGCAATCGTCGATGATCCCAAACTTGCAGACACCGTGGCTCGCCCCTGCGAGGTTTAACGCCTCCCTGGGCAAAGGCGCCGGGAGGTCGCGGGGCCAGCGGGGCGGCCCGGCGGGCTCGCACCTGGAGGGGCCCGGAAGGCGCACGGAAGCCCGGCAGCCAATGGGCGGCCTGCGCCGCCGAGCTCCGCCCCCTCCCCGGTCAGCAGCGGCTCCTCCGCCTGCACGGGTACGCCCGCCCCGGCCACCGAGCCTGGGCCCCGGAGCAGCTCGGGCGAGCGCCTCTGAGTCCGTCCCGGGCTGCCTGCCCTGGGGTCCGGTTCCCGCCGGCGGTGGGAGGGGAGCCAAGAGCCGGCCGCTCTAGCCTCACGGCGACACGCTGGGTGCGCGCATGCGCAGCAGCTCCGCCCTCCCCGCTCACGTGACCGTGTCAGGCGGAAGCCGGGCTGGAGTCCTGGGCAGTTCGGCGGCGCGGTTGTATTGCACCTCGGGAATAGACAGGACAACTATTGTGGACGTCCTAGACTGAAAAAAAAAGGTCACCAGCAAGTGTGGCGTGCGTGGGGTGCTAAAACCTGCCCTTGATGGAATAAAGAAAGGCGAGTGAATTTAGAACCCGTAACGGGCTGTATGTTATTTATGAAGCGTTCACACCAGGTGATGCGGTGTCATGTGAAGGACAAAGGGATGGATCGTGTAGGAGCAGACTTACTTAGGAGGTAGTTTAAAACAACAGCCTAGCTGGTACTGTGATGTGTAAAGAGAAGCGTAGCCTTCTGCTATTGAGATTTCACGTAATTACTGTTCTCACACGTTGTGGCTGTCCCCATACACGGTATCAAGTGTGGGTATCCTGTCAATTCACTGTGACACGGCAGACCATCCTATCCAGTTCACGGACAATCTGAGTCTCGTGACTGATCGCGCCTTTTACAGGGAGGTGCTCATCATTTCGGCCCCACGTGGTTCTGGGTATTCGAACTCAGGTTCTCAGGCTTGCCCAACAAGTGCTTTACCTCTACAGAGTCGTCTCCCCAGTCCCAGTTTCAAAACAAAGCTCTCACTAGATGTGGTGGCCCATGCTTATCATCCCAGAACATAGGAGGCTGAGGTGGATTCTGAGTTATTTTCCCTGAGCGAATAGTAACTGGCTAGTAATCACGTAGTTCTGGGTGTTTCCAGCTCATTGCTGACAGCGTGACAGAGGTGACCGGACTGTTTAGGTGTGGTACACAACTGTGACATAACCCAGTCACTCCTTAAAAGTTCACATTTTTACTGCTGGAGGGCACTTTTAAAAAAATTGATGCTATTTTAAATTTCAAAATATACGCAAAGACTGCTTTTCTTTTGGTACAACACAAACCTGCAGTTAGCTGTTCTGCATAGGTAATTACTTGTATTACTCCACCACACTACGCGGCCACTATTTGTATTGCCAGACTATTGGGTTACAAGTTACTAACAACAGATAAATTCTTTTTAATTTAAAAAAAAAAACAAAAACTTTTTTTTTTTTTTTTTTTGCATTGCTTAGAAAACTTCTAAGCTGGACTTGTCCATCGACAGCATGATCTTGTCTGATCAGTTGTTGTTCTAAAACAGTGGCCTCGCTGTGATTGTCAGGTTGTCTAATGACACTAAATGTCTGTGTCGAGTCAGTTCTTTTGCTGGCTTTTTTAGTACTGGACTGTCAGCTCAGGGCTTGCTTCCTGCTTGCTAAGTAATTGCTCTACCAGTGAACTGTATCCTTAGCCTCAAGTCAGTATGGATGTCAGGGATGTTCTCGGCTGGCTAAAATGACACGTGAAATCATAGTACCAGTGAAATGTGCTTTCAAAAGTATTCCTCCCCCGCCCAGCCAATCATCCAATGAAGGACATTTCCCATATAACTGAGGCAGAGTCGGGAGGGCCCAGATTTCCTCACGAAAGTGTCCGGCCTAACCAGCTATTTTAAATAACACTTCCATCAATGACTCAGACTCAGGAGTTGCTGACGCCCATCTCAAGCTTTTCCAGACACCTTCAGGTGTAACATTCAGGAACTTCACAAATTAGTGCAGAGCGCAATGCTCATGAGTAGACTGTTGGATTGACAGCAAAGAGATACGTATGCAGAAATCCTGGGGCTGTATGCAGCAGCTGACTGTGGGCCCATAGGAACCTGTCTTTCTGTGCGCGTAAGACTTCTTCAGTCAGAAGGCCCTACTTCCCCTTTGTGTTCAAGCCTCATGCACGTGGTGTTACAGGCCTCTTTGTAGGTCCTAGCTCAAGTTTAGCAAAAGAATCCTGGAAGAGCCGAGACAGAGAAATAACGCTTCAAATGAATACTCTCCCATTGCCATTTTTGGACTGAATTAGCTGAATTTTGTCCTTTTGTGATGTGTTAAACTGAGCAAACGTCTCTCCAACCCTGCCCTTTTGCTGATAGGTAATAAACAAATTATTGTTTCTTAAGACTGAGTTTGGGGAAATTCTCTTCGTCATGACTCTGTGGCTGTGGAGAGACATCATTACCACAGCAACCCTTACTTACGTATGTATGTATTTATGTATTTTTAAAGCATTTAATTGGAAGCTTGCTTACAGTTTCAGAGGGCTAGTCCATTATCACCATGGTGGGGAGCAGGACGGTACAAATAGGAGACATGGCACTGGAGGGTAGCTGAGAGCTACATCTGATCTGCAGGCAGGCAGGCAGGCAGGCAGCGCACCCCCAGGGACACACCTGCTCCAACAAGGACACATCTCCTTCAACAAGGCTATGTACCTCCTAGTCCTTCTAGATAGTTTTTCAAGTGGGCACTAAGCATACAAATATATGAGCCTCTGGGGGCCATTTTCATGACACTGGTGTAGAAAAAAAGTCCTTAAAGGTATTGTGGCCACAATTCCAGTAGCATGAAGGCTAAGGCAGGAAATTAGGGAGTTCGGTTTGAGACTACTTCAGTTTGGACTGCATGTTGAGACCTTCTCAAAACATACTGAACGTATTCTTAATATGTTTAGGATTTATTATTTTAGGTAGAGGAGTATTTTGCTTGCATGTATGTATGCGCACCATGTGCATGCCTGGTGCATGTGGAGGCCAGAAGAGGGTATGGATTCCCTGTAACTGGAGTTACTGTTGTGATCCAAGTACTTTAACTGCTAGGCCATCGTTCTAGCCCTTCTCTTATCTATTAATTCAAAGTATTTAAAATTTTTATTTATGTGTTTGTATGTTTGTCTCTGTGTGTGTGCACACACACACATATACACATGCACATGTGTTTGGGTACCCTCGGAGGCCAGAAGAGGGTATTGGAGTCCCTGTTGCTGTAGTTAGAGTTGAGAGTTGTGATACATAGATGCTGAACCCTGGTTCTCTGCAAAGGCATCGAGCGTCCCTTTTTATTTTTAAGGACAGGGCCTTACTATATGGCCGTGGCTGGCCTGGAACTCACTATGTAAGCTCTCAAATATTAAGGACCAGCCTTAGCATTCTTCTTCCCAGGGGCCCAGAAGAGAAGCTACAAATGGCAAGAATTATTTTTGGGAAAAGAATCTAAGTACACCAAACTCTTTTGTCAGTCTACTTTATTCCTCTGGGATAAAATTCTATTTACACAGCTTCAGTTCTGTTCTCGTGCCTAGCTCCTTTCTTCCCTGATTTCTCTCTACATTTATCTATCGTCCCCTCTAACTTCTATCTTAATTCTCTCATCTTAGTTCTGCCCCATCTTGGTCTTTCTCATCTTGTTCTTCCCCATCTGGCTCTTCCTCATCTTCCATCTCTTTCTTCTAGTTCTCCAAGAATCCTCCTCAGTCTCTTGAGGTTTACAGTTATATACCCATGCAATAGCAGTGCTCTAGCTAAAGCAAGGCCACCAGGCTTGAATTCTTACAGGGTCATAAAGGCAGACAAGAGTTCAGGCTTTCTTTTACAACCCAAAAGGGGAGTGGTTAAAGGAGGAGGTCAACTGAGAGCTAAGACTGGTTAATCTATCAAAAAGGGAATTTATTCGCTGGGTGGTGGTGGCGCACACCTTTATCCTAGCACTCGGGAGGCAGACCCAGGCGGATCTCTGTGAGTTCGAGGCCAGCTTGGTCTACAGAGCGAGCTCCAGGACAGGCACCAAAACTATACAGAGAAATCCTGTCTCGAACCCCCACCCCGCAAAGGGAATGTATGTACTCAATCTGCATTCCTAGAGGTGGTTAGGTAAATGTTAGGAGTCTATAATGTTAGTATAAATAACACTAAGGCTGTATAAGGGAGGGTCTGAGCTTAATTTACCTTAATTCAGAAGATCATTTGGCGTTGGATGCTTGATAGGTATTTCAGATAAAATGCACCATTATGAGTTCTTGGAAGCATATATAGTATACAAGGAAATCATTGCAGGAATCGGCTAATATATATACAAAAGCAGAAATATCACCAAGACTTCTTAAGCCATGGCTCGACCTTAGGAAAAGTCCTTGACCTTTCCAAGTAGTAGCTTTTGAGATAGCTGAATTCCATTACATTTTCCTGCGGCTTGCAGCAGTAATCCAAGCTTGCCTTGAACTATAGAGATCCACTTGTCTCTGTCTCCCAAGTGCTGGAATTAAAAGTGTGCACCACTATGCCCGGCCATCATTTCTTTAACCCCTGGGCCATCTCTCTAACCCTAATTCAAAGTTTTTGTTTTTTTAATAGACTTTACCGATCTCAGGCACATATATCATTTATTGACGTTGAATTTCACTCTTTTTAACTTTTGGAGAACAAACTTTTTTTTTTTTTTTTTCCCCGAGACAGGGTTTCTCTGTGTAGCTTTGTGCCTTTCCTGGAACTCACTTGGTAGCCCAGGCTGGCCTCGAACTCACAGAGATCCGCCTGGCTCTGCCTCCCGAGTGCTGGGATTAAAGGCGTGCGCCACCACCGCCCGCGGAGAACAAACTTTAAGAAGGTAGGCAGTATGTAAACCACTTTGTTGACTTCCATTTAATTCCTAAGAGTGGGAATAGTGAGGATGGGCAAAGTGAATGGAAATCTTTTCCTACTATAGATTTGAGAAAAGGGACTGTATACATCTCATTTGTTCACCCAGAATGCCAAGTATCTCTTAGTAAATGTTAAAAAATACCATTTTTATAATTAAAGTATTAAAGAATACTACTAAAAACAATGTATTGATCATTGTATCTATCACCAAGTCGGTTTTTTTTTTTTTTAAATGCCGAATGCTGTTTATTGAAGGAGGGAGGAGGTCTTAAATACAGGCTTACAGCACAATGGGAGAACCCCACCCTGGAGGGCAGAAGTTTGCTACTGATGTTTTACAATCTTGCATCTAAGCTGTTAACGCCCATTATGCAGGATACACAGACAAGGAACTTCCCTTAAGCATTCAGGAGGGTGAAACCCTAGAGGGAATCAGCATAGGGAGGATATCAAGGTCAAGGTCCGCAAGCAAGGCAACAGTCACCCAAAATGGGGGCCAGGGCTCTTTTTACTAATAAATGAGGTCCCCCTTTTACTAATAAATGAGCTTCTGACTTAGGTTTTGTGGGATGTCAGCAGGTCATCTTACCCTATCACCAAGTCTTTGTGTGTGCTGTCATAGAAGTTACTGTCATAGAACTATAAGGAAAGTGTATTTATTTACGTTTCAGGGTGAGCACTCAAACCTAGAGCCTTGCGTAGAGTAGGTAGGTACTTCTATCAATCAGCTATATCCAAACCCCACCGGGATTTTTATAGTCCTTTGTGTATCTAGCTTAGAATGCATAAACACTTCAGTGTACTAATGTATATTTAGCACCAATGTGGAACTAACTGTCATTAAGGCATCACTTATTTTTACCTGTTTGACAATTTCCTTCAACTTAGAGAGAAGGAAGACTAGGGAATTTTTATGGTTTCAAATTAGGATAAGGCCCTTTCCAGGTACATTTTTACCTTCTAGAAATAATAATAGGGATGACAGTAATTCCTTGGGAAAAAAATTTTAATATTAACAAATTTCAAATACATTTTTGTGAGTACAATATTATTGTTTAATATACACTACAAAATCCTTAACTTTATAAAGTATCCAGCTGTCTAAATATCAAAAGAATTCCACTCCTGATATAAAGATTAATTTCTCTATTATATCAAAATTAAAATTTACCCGTATTCTAATACCGAGAAGTAACAACATAATAAAGTCTACCTCGACACCATCAACAAGGATCTCATAAACATCTTTGATACATTTAAAGTTTATCATTTGCTGTTCAGAAACACATGATTTTCCCATTTTAACACATATTAAAGGATCAAAACACGAGGGGAGAAGATGTGTTCATTCTACAGCTGTGTAGACCACAGGTATTTCCATTTCTTGTGCAAGTGGGACAGAGCAATGCTTTGGTGAGAAAACACAGACACTTTCTTGTGGGAAAAAGAGGAAGAATGGATAATTTTTTAAAAAATGTTTTTCAGAAACCTGTCGATAGGGTTATTTCCACCCAAAATATCAAGTTTCAAATACTCCAGTACTTAGCTTTGACCTACTTATTGCTGTTTTTCCTTCAGCAAAGCTATCATTACAGTTTTGCTCAGGTTTTTTTTAAAGGGTCCAGTGTCTTACCACCCAAGCAACACTGAGCTCAGACCAAACTCTAGTGATCAACCCTCCTTTGAGAAGTCATTCTAAGAAGAAATCTGTTTGACCTCAAAAGAAAATCACTTGGTTGTAAGAAGGTCTAAAGTTCCTATGTTTTCCATTGCGTTTCAACTCAACAGTGTGTACCAAAGCATTGTACACCGATTTCTTCTATAGATTTCATCTCATATTCGAAATACTATTTATTTTAGGAAGCTTGAAGCAACTTAAGGGCAGACAATGTTGTGTTTACCCCCTTTGGGGGGTTGGAGTTTCAACCCTAGGCTGCATGATGCTGAACATAAGTCACATCTCCCAGCCCAGTATTCCTCTTCATATCAGGTTCCTAACCTTCAGCTGTGGTGGGTTTTTTTTTGTTTGTTTGTTTGTTTGTTTTTTCTCCCCTCTTGTAAAGGCTAGTAGCCTGTAGACACACTGGATCAATAGAAGATCTGTGAGGTACAACTGAGGGAAAGCGCTTGTGATTTTGATTAGTTTATTTTTGAAACATGGTCTCAATAGCATAGGCCACCCTGAGTTTCTGATCCTCCTGCCCACTCCTCCCAAGCACAGGCATTAGAGACATTTGTCCCCATGCTCCTCGTGCCTCATTCCATTTGTTTTACGGTATACAGTCAACTAAGAAAGCTATCAGCAAACTGAAAACAGGATTTAAAGATTCCTCGTATGTTTTCAAAAGCCTGGCCGGAAGTTACGTTTCTCCTACCTCCACTTCCTTCTCTCTCGTGGCTAAGATAACAGGTGTGCGTTACCATGTTCAGACACGCAGCTATCTTAAAGACAGACAGAGGTATTATTAGTACATTCATGTAGGAAGAGTTTGAAGCATGTTATCAGGAAAGTAAGATGGAGAAGATACACAGGAAATCACAATTGCTGTGGTGGTTTATTCAATGGTGTCAGATAATAGTGAATGAGAAAGACTGAGGAAATGGTTAAGTGGTAGAGCATGCGTGCACAAAGCCCTGGGTTTAATTCACAGCACACAAAACCCTCCAAAGAAGCTAAATGTAATGTATATAAGAATGAAGACTAAGAAACTTTGCCAAAAGCTTGTAGTTTATAACGTTGTACACTTATGACTTAAAAAAATACTAAGATATGAAGATACTGTATGTAGGTTGCAACTGGACCACATTAGTTAGTGAATGACGCTTGGGGTACATGGGTGAAGCACATAAGCTTACACTTGGAGAATATAGGTTATGTTAGTATTAGTTACCCAGCGTACTTTATCAAGTAGGTGCAGTCAGTGTGTTTGCTGTTGATATTTGAGAGGATACAGAGACATCTGAAACAGTATTAGGAAAAGATAGGCAATGACCAATCTGAGGAACTACATCCAATACTTAAGATAACTAACAAGGTTTATCACATCTACCAAAGGACTGTAAGACATTTGTTATAAGCATCACATGAAAACTAAAAGGGACACTTCTACCATTGCATTTGCAGGGAAGACATCCCCTACCACAGAGTGCTCGATAACTCGGGGACAAAGAGAGACAACCCAAAAGCTGGCAAACAATCCCATTCCATTTCTTTGCAGGAAAGACTTATAGTTCTTTAGGGTCAGGCAGGTCACGGTCATATGGTAATTTCACACACTCAAAGCAGAACTAAACAGCTCACTTCTCCGAGTCCGCTTTACATTACTGAGCCGTAGCTTTCGAAGGAAGAGCTCTTACTGAACACTTAGTGACATAAGGCAGGCCTTTCCAAGTGGCAGCCAGAGGACCAAACTCGTACTTCTATCTTAGAAATAATCAGCGTTTGCATAGCTTCATCACAGAGATACACAATGTTTTAGAGAACTGTATTTTATTTCCATTAGGAATTAAGGTTGATTTTCTAAAAAAAATAAAATAAAAGTAAAAAAGCAGGTTGATGGGTAAGATAAATTGATTTTGTTTTAACACAACATAGTTAAAGTACTTTTCTGTGACTGTGATTTATTAAGTGGGGAACAAGAGCTATTTTTGACATAGAAAAGGCAATTAGAAACTAGGGCAGTGGTGGTGCACGCCTTTAATCCTAGCATTCTGGAGGCAGAGGCAGGGGGATCTTTATGAGTTCAAGGCCAGCTTGGGCTACAAAGAGAGTTCCAGGATAGTCAGGGCTACCTAGAGGAACCCTGTCTTGAAAAACTTAAAAAAAAAAAAAAAAAAGAAACTAGCTTAAAAAAAAGAAATAATAACTTAAGGATTTTGCTATAATTTATCATTTATAATGATGGAAATTCAGTATTTTTATTATAAAAAAGATAATATACACTCATCTATTAATTTTGTTAAAGTAAAAGCTAGATCCTGAATTCTTCATTATTTTCTTAGAAGCTGAGTATAAATCACCAGTTTTTCCCAGTCTGAGGTAATTCAGGCCTCACCTAATTTGGAGTCTCAAAGGTATTTCACATTCAAAAATATTATTTTCAAATTATTTTACAACCTACTTTAAAACCCAATGTTCTCATAAGGAAGGCCATGTGATAAGCTTACTTTGACTGGTTAAAAAAAAAATACAAAAAGTTAAAAAAGAAAAAAAAAAACTTGCCCTGTACCCCAGAGGTTTTATTCTATAGATTTTTCAACCACCATCCCAATAATTTAATTAATACAAAATCCAGTAGTTTGCAGTTCACATTTAATGATTAGCTCCTACCTTGCATGTTCTTTAGAACGTAATATCCCAACTTTGGCGTTGAATGTTTTCCTTATATGAACACATCATTGGTCATTCCTATTTGACAGCGGTTTACAAAGCAGAAACACCCTGCAACCGGTGTTTCCGAAGACAGTGTCTAAGAACATAATCCTCAGTAAGGCACTTTCGCTCGTTCTCAAAGTTGTCATTCAGGTTTTTCATCTTTCTTAGACTCAAGTCTCTGTAAGTCATGTAGTGATTGCTCCTTCAAGTAAAACTTTAAGTACTTGATTTTAGTACATTTGCCGTTAAGTAGCATCGATGATAAGAACGGAAGATGGGCATCAGGCTCTGGGAAGGAAAACGAGAATGCAGATCTTCTTGTCTACTTTAGATTTAGAGACCTGGTAAGGTTTTCTCTTGTTGATCTTGTTCAAGAAGTTTGAAATCTTCCAAAGGAAGACTGCTTAAGGCCGCTGGTAAAATGTGTTCTGAGATGCCCTTAGGGAGCATGTTACTTGCTTCTAGATTCTTCACAAAGCACGTGGCTTTGATCCATCTTCGAGTTGCTCTGCGTTCCCTTTGCAGGCAAGTTTTCATTTTTCTTCTTAAGCTTGCTATTTCTTTTTCTAGTTTAATTATCCTTTTTTTCGCCTCCATAGGGTTCCTAAAAGCGTAACTGTGTTCAAGTAGTACTTGCTGACTACTGTTCGCCTTTAAATGACATGGTCCAGTTGGAGTAAAACTGTCGTTTTTCTTCAAAAGATTCCTTGACTTGAGTTTCTGAGCCGAATAGAGAGTTTAATATAAATTATGGATATCACAAATAAGTAAACAGTGTCCAGTTTTGAGTAACATGGTATTTAAACTGCTCTTTTAAGAACTGCTTTTAAAGTTTAATGGGCAACAACACCATTCTATCTCATGTAACCAAGGCTTAAGTTTCTCAATAGATTGAATGAACTCTAGTCACTTTGTACTTTTCTGAGACATGGTGTCTCTACATAGAAAACTCTGGCTGTCCTGGAACTTGCTTATGTAGACCAGGGTGGCTTTGAATTCAGAGATACACCTGCTTTGATCTCCTGAGTGCTGGGATTAAAGGCGGGTATGTGCCGCCATGCCTGGCTAGTTACTTTTTTCTTAGGTCCTTTCTCTACAGAGACATTAAACCATTGATTTAGAAATAATCAGTGGATTTTCAAGGAATCTTCCACATTATTCAATATGATTCTCTGGTTTTAAAAATCTTTTTCAATTCTTTTTACTAAGACCAAACTAGAATTTGTTTAGATATTTCGTTTATCTATGGCATTGATCTCCTTTTTGTTAAGTATTAGTCCCTCAATTTGATGAATAATTCAGACCTGGAATCTACTTAAACAAAAACTCACGAATATGTTCTCAGGCATCAAGTTCCCAAACAGATTTACTTATTAATTCTTCACACTAAATCTTCAAAGATTTAAAATCTGGCTAGGAATTTTTTTGTCCAAACCAAAAAGCTAAGGATCTTGTTCACTATACTCCAGAAACATTAAACAACTTATTGTTTTCCTATTGTGTCACATCTTCTAATTGTCTTTCATTTATTAAATAAACATTCATTCAAGGTAGAATGGTACGCACTGTGATCCCTGCATTCAGGAGGCTGAGGCAGGTGTGCCATAAATTTGAGGCTAGCCCAGAGCTACACAGTGAAACTGTCTCAAAAATGCCAAAATATAAAGAAAAAGAAAAAACAATTTTTCCACTTTGGAGGGAGGAGCAGGACAGCTAGTTCAAGAGTAGCTTGTAGGGCTGGAAGATAGCTCGGTAGTTGAGCACATTGGTTGCTCTTCCAAAAGACCCAGATTCAATTTCCACCACTTATATGGTGGCTAACAACTGGTCATGACTCCATCTTTCCAGGAGATTCAAGGTCCTCTTCTGGTTTCCACAGGCACCAGGCATACTTGCGGTACAGATATGCACTCAAGCAAAAGACTAATACACACAAAATAAAATAAACCTTAAAAACAACAACAACAAAAAGGAATAGCTTGGGCTAGAGTTTGAAGATAGATTGGGCTACCTCAATAGCAAGATTGTCTCTCCAAACAAACAAACAAAAAAATAAAGCAAAGCAAAATCCAACCCAACCACTTACTGGGGACCACTTAATTGCTAGGGAAATAATGTTGAATAAATTATAGTTCCTACTATCATAAAACCTACAGCTGGCCTCTCTTCATAGAGAAATGGCACAGTCTCCCTTTGGTTTTCATTTTCTCAACATCTAACAGACTGTGGCATAATGAAAAGTTTAATAGTTATTGGATAATAAATGATCAAAATGTCAGAAATATGGTTCCTTCTTTCCTTTTCTTGAGATAATGCCTCATATAGCCCTGGTTGGTGTCGACCTTTCTATGTGGCAGATCAACTGCTCCTCCTGCCTCTGCCTCCTGAGTACTTGAATTACAAATGTGCATTCCCTGTGCCCGTTGATGGACATTTCAATTTCAATATTTGAGTGCATACTCGGGGTCAGGTACTCTTTGAGGTGCTCAAATTTGGAAGATTTAGAAATAAGAAAGCCCTCGATGTCCTGTAACTTTTCTATCATCATCATCATCAGCAGCAGCAGCAGCAGCAGCAGTAGCAGCAGCAGCAGCAATATACAACCTTCTCACCCATTAAAACATTAACTCATGTCCACTTCCAAATTCAAATGTCACAGTTAAACAATAGCCTTTTCTTTCTTAAGTGAGAAGACACCATTTTTCCAAACCCTCTGCGGTTTCTACCTTTCCCTTTCTTTAGGTGACTTTCTCAGTTTTTCTTCTCTAATCAGATTTCCCTAATCACACCAATGTTTCCTTCTTTCTCCTTTGTCTCTTTCCTCTGGTGCTGGGCATCACTTTGGACACTCTCCACCACAGAGCTGTATTCGCAGCCTTAAACCAAGTGGTTCTGTTTGTTTGTTTGGTTGTTGAGACAGGGTCTTAGAATGTAGCTCTGGCCACCCCGGAACTCAGTACACACACCTGGTTGGCCTCTAACTCACAGAGCTCTAAATGTTTCTGCCTCTGAGTGCTGGGATTAAGGGTATGCACCACCAGCCTGGCTTAAACTTGTTTTTAACTCATTCCCCCTGTACCCAATTCTCTCTTTTCTTTCAAATAAATCAACATTTCATAGTTTCTTACTCATCTCTCAAGCCCCTGGCTTTAGTTTTATCATCTACTTAAATTGCCAAATGCATGGTCGAAAACCTCCTCCAGTATTCCAAACTCCAAAGGCCTCATTCCTAAATGGAATGAGCTCTTTAGTTTCTTATAAAGGCTCAACTTGAACCACCATCTCTTGGCGTAACTGAATGTATTCTTTAAGTACTGACTAGCACATCACTTGTCATCTTCAAGTCAAAGCAGAGTGACTCTGAAGAAGGCTTCATTACTAATCCTTTCTCTTTTTGCCAATGGTACATTTACTGATAATGACCAACAATTTTTAGTTATGTAAGGCTGCAATTCTGGTCAAGTACCCTATATGCAAAGTGCCTGGGACCACAAGTGTTTCATACAAGGATTTGCATAGATTTTTTTAACCTGCTGAGCATCCTTAGTTTTGGACATCTAGAAGTCCAATGTCTGAAATTTGTTTGGCCTTCACAGGGGAAACAACTGGAGTCAGGAGACCTGCGTTCTAATTCTGACCTGTACCTTTATTACACAAGAGTGGAAGCTCTACAGCTGTTCTGAGGTGTGTCATTACACACTCATTTTAGCACAATGTGAAGTGCTCACGTGCACAAACAAAAAGTAACAGGAGCTAAGACATGGTGTAAGAAAGGAGAGCGACATCACCTACCATAGACTTTATATGGGTACAAAAATCAAAAATGGTTGGAACGGCATCCATTTTAAGTCGTCGAGTTTGGCCTGTTAGATCAAAACAGGAGGCTTCAAAGTGCTTTGAACAAAGAAAAGTGTGTTTTCCTGGCACAAAATTTTTGCGCCTAACCAGGCGAACCCATTCTTTTCTTCTTTTGGGATCCAAAGGAAACCTTAAAACAAGCAAACAAAGAGCAACTCAAATTCCAGCTGGCCTACTGTTGGTGTACTTCATAGTTAAGTTTAAAAGTCCCTCATTTATGTAAAAATTACACCATCTCCAGATGCCAATTTATAATAATCTTTACGTTATAAAAATTAGTGAAAAACTAACCAGTAGGTTTATTTTTCAAGACTTTAAAAAGAGGCATTCCTTCCAACCTAGCCCTTAGCAAGGGCAATAACTGAAGTACAAATAAGACTCTTATACAGAATGATCACAAGCAGGAGTAATTTCACGATGCTTTTATCTGCTGCTGCAACAAATATATCCGGTATGTTAAGGATTAAATTTTAACAAGAAAAATCTGGGCAGATACACTCCTTTCTGTCTTCCCTACATTTCACCATTGTTTTATACTCTTTCCATTAAAATTTCCAGTGGTACAAGTTATATATTTTCAAAGACAACTTAGTGTATGTGTGCATGCATGCAGAGGTGTGTGTGTGTGTGTGTGTGTGTGTGTGTGTGTGTGTGTGTGTGTGTGCATGTGCAGGCAAGCATGTGGAGGTCAGAAAACAACTTTTGGGGAATTCTCTCTTTCCACCATGGGTTCTGGACATGGAACTCAGTTTCTAGGGCTTGTATGGCAATAATATGCTGAGCCATCCTGCTGGCCCCAAAATTGTAAGTTTCTTGAGGAAAGCAATTATTATTATTTATCTGTTTACCTTTGACCATGCCTTGTAAACAATAAGAACTCAACAAAAATTTGATATATTAATACAAATACAGAATATATTAAAAAATTCTGGAGCTATGGAGCACAGCAGAAAACAAAAAAAGATAGATGATCTGTAAGCTATCCTTTTCCTTTCATATTTATTTCAAATACGAAAGATACATCCATCCAACACATTCTGCTTACGGAAGACACAAATATAAAGGGCTGTTTTTTTTTTCTTTTTTAATTTTATTTATTTTATTTTACAATACCATTCAGTTCTACATATCAGCCATGGGTTCCCCTATTCTCCCCCCTCCCACTCCATAAAGGGCTGTTTTTGAAAATTCTAATAATTCTAGCTTTGCTAATTGACTTGGAAACGTAAGACTAAACATCTACACATAGTTAAATTTCAATTACAATTCTTTTGTTTTCTTTTTCATTTAGGGCCAGTGCGATGACTCATTAGGTAAGAACATTTACCAAGGAACCTCATAACCTGAATTTGATTTCCTGGACCCACATGGTGGAAGGAGAAAAAACCAACTCCCACAAGTTGTCCTCTTCACAGGCAGGCCATGGCATGTACACACACAGTCTTTCTCTCTCAAAGACAATGAGTATATGAATGTTCAAAAGATCCCTTTGGTACCCTATGTATGTGATATATGTGTGCGGGCATGTGTGCCAGCTTGCAAATGTGAGGCCAAGCTGGTGGAGCTGGTTTTCCCCTTCAACCTTGGCATGGGCTCTGGGATCAAATTCAGATTGATACGCATGCAAGTGTCTTTGCTCGATGGCCATTCTGCCAGCTTCTAAGTCGTCTTTAGTTTGATTAGTATATCCTCTATATGTACTAATTTGTGTTTAAAAAAAAAAATAGAATCCATGTGAGACCATGTGGTGCAGAAGGCTTATCACATGTATGGGATTAGATGTCCACACATTGCCAGTGACGAGGAGCAGAGATGAAAACCCAGGTTTACTCTAAATGTCCTTCCTTACAACAGACACAACCTGAAGATTTGCTCTCACTCCACAGCTCAGAATATTTTTAATTTCATTAGATGTCTTCTGATAAAACTTACCAACCTCACTTAGTTCTCAGTGCCCTCTGCCCCCTTTGAGACAGGTCCTACCTATCTAACCCAGGCTGGACGGACGGCAGCACACTATGTAGTCCAGGGCTAACCTAAAACTCTGCAGCCAACCTGCCTCGCCTTTCAAGTGGTGGGATTACGTGAGTGAGCAGCTGCATTTGGCTTAACACTTACCTCCTAATCTGTTCCCATTTCTAAGAACTCTTATCTCATTTAATGGTTTGTCAAACCTAGTTAAGTGTATTTAATTTTACTAGGGAATCAGTAAAGATGAGCATTAAGTATTATTTGGGGGTTCATTGGCTTCCACCTTGTGTGCTGGGATGATGGGCCTGTACCACCACAGCTGGCTTTTAAAGCATTTTTATTTTTATTTTTTTGTTTTTTTCGAGACAGGGTTTGGTGCCTGTCCTAGATCTCGCTCTGTAGCCCAGGCTGGCCTCGAACTTACAGAGATCCACCTGGCTCTGCCTCCTGAGTGCTGGGATTAAAGGTGTGCGCTGCCACCACCCGGCTTTTAAAGCATTATTTTTTTTTTTTTTTTTTTTTTTTTTTTTTTTTTTTTTGGTTTTTTGAGACAGGGTTTCTCTGTGTAGCTTTGCGCCTTTCCTGGAGCTCACTTGGTAGCCCAGGCTGGCCTCGAACTCACAGAGATCCACCTGCCTCTGCCTCCCAAGTGCTGGGATTAAAGGCGTGCGCCACCACCGCCCGGCTTAAAGCATTATTTTTAACTATGCTTTACAGGTGTTATATTTTGTTTTTGAGACTCTAATGTCCTCGTGTTGATAGCAAACTCTGTAGCTGAGGATGACCTTGACCTCCCGTGGATTACAGGCCTATGCAACGTTGCCTGGTCCTTGAATATGTTATTTGGATTTTTCACAGTATATTTTAAGGGTAGATGTATCTCACTGGCTAAATTTAAATAATATAAAACATCTTACAAGTATTAGCAAATTCACATGGTGGTAACAGATGTATATATTCTTGTCCACACAACACACCCAGGTTTTTTTTTTTTTTTTTTCCGAGACAGGGTTTCTCTGTAGCTTTTCGCCTTTCCTGGAACTCACTCTGTAGCCCAGGCTGGCCTCGAACTCACAGAGATCTGCCTGTCTCTGCGTCCCGAGCACTGGGATTAAAGGCGTGCGCCACCACCGCCCAGCCACCCAGAGTTTTATAAACATTTACATTTTGGAAAAATCACTCAATAGTTTGAGTGATGCTATTTTGCTTGCATTTTAAATAAGTGGTTGAATACCTCTTACATTCTTAGGCACTGTAGACATGGTGGTTTAAAAAAAAAGCCTACCCTCTGAGTGTATATCATATTGAGAAGGTAAAGAGTCACGTAGTCCTAACATATGAGCAGACTGGCTGAGAACATTGTTGTTAGACAACCAAGCTAGTTCTCGGCACAATAGGCAAATTTACTTAACTTTTTTAGAGCCCGTTTTGAAGTTAGTGGTGCTAGGATCAAAACCAGGGTCTCAGATATACTAAATAAGTAACCACCATTGAGGAGGTAGATTCCCAGCCCTGGCTATTTTATTCCTACTATCTATATGGAAGGGAGAAATGCTTCTAAGGGGTAAGCTCTGGTGGATCCCTGTGTCAGTGACCATTTGGAAAGTTTCAGGTCAATGAGAGACCCTGTCTCAAACCAAAAAAAAAAAAAGGGGCCTGAAGAACAACAGCGAAGGCTGGCTTGGTCTCCATGTGCATGTCTGCAAATTCGAATACATACACATATTTCTCTTAAAGATTAGAACACGTCAATGCTTAGCTTAGTGGCATAGTAAGTCTTTTGTAAAGGAGTAAGTATGGAGCTGTATGGAGTGGGACATGCTGACTTATTTAGAAGGCCCTACGAAAGGACCTTAAGTGGGAGTAGTTAAGTTATGGGAATATCTCAGGAGCAGGACATGAAATAAACATGGAGGCCTTCTATGTCGAAAATATCGCAATACATTCCAAGTGTCATTGACAAGCCAAAATGGGCTGAACTGCATGACAGAATCAGCTGTTAAATACAACCATTATTAAAGACTAATTTCCTAACATTTACTAATAACTTTTTTTTAAAAGATTCATTTTTAATCATATGTGTTTGTGCGGAAATGTACACACAAACCCAGGGACCCAAGGAGGCCACAAGTTAGATCCGTTAGAGCTGGAGTTACAGATGGAGCTGCCCGTTTCAGGTGCTGGGAACTGAACCTGGGTGCTCTGGAAGGGCAGAACACTTTCTCAGCTGCCGAGTCTTCTCTCCAGCCTCAATCTCTATTTTTAAAGTTATTTATGTCTACTGCATCTGTATGGTAGACCCACGATCAATTAGTGTGATAGTGTACATCTCTTCTTATCTCCACAATCAGTCATGTCATATCGGTGGATGGAAACCAAGCTTGGTGAGAGTAAATGCACCTTAGAAACTGGGCCAATACTACAGATTGGGGTCTTTCCCCTTTCATGGACAGACAATTGTTAGTACGGAGCTATAGACCATCCATTATAGAAGGGTGGTTAGAAGTGTATGAACAGAAGCCAGTAAACCAGTTAAGATGCTGTTACAATATCCAGTCAAGAGGGAATAGTGATACATCAAGTTGGATTGCTTCCAACTTGTTGGGTAGATGGTATTTGATTTACTGAAAAGGGGGATATGGGCATCAGTATATTTGTTGGATGGCAGTTCACTACTGATATTGTCTCTATGGGACTGGCAGAGGACCAGGGAAATTGTACACATTTGGCCCACAGTCTTTTACTCATTAGAGATAAGGACTCTTACTGTTTGGGGAATCTAAACATAGATTACAGGTGGGACAAACACAGGTGAATCATTTGGGTAAGAGTATAGGAAGAGATTAAAACAAAGGAACCCAAAGGACAAAATTCATAAAGCTGCTGACAAATTTAAAAGTGGAGATTATTTCACTGAGTAAAAAAGATCACATCACTAAAAATGAGACACACAGGTCATGTTCACAGAAGCAATTTTAGAAGGTTATGAAGGAGATGTAGATTGGAATAGGTTAAGAAGTATAAAAAAATTGAAAATCAATTTAGGCAACAATTTTAAAAATGATTTTTATTTTGTATGTGTACATGCCTGAATGTATCTATGTGGGCAAGAGCCCAAAGAAGTCAGAAGAGGGGTTAGATGCCCCGGGTCTAGTTTGTGAGCTGCCATGCGTGTGCTGGGAACCGAACCCAGGTCCTCAGCAAGAACAGTAAGCACTTTTAACCCATGAGCCATCTCTCCAGCCCCTAGGGAACACAATTTGTGCAGATGGATAAAGAAGTCTATGGTGGCCAGGCATGGTCGCACATGTCTTTAAGGCAGGGCAGAGAGATCTCTGTGAGTTTAAGGCCAACCTGGTCTACATAGTGAGACACATATGCGCACGCATGCACGCACGCGCACACGGTCTCTAAGTCCTACAAGAGAAGTTAAATACTATTTGCATTTATAAAAACAGGATTATATTTTTATTATAATGCAATTCTAAAACCCACGTGTTTGTTTGCTTTGTTTTTGCTTGTTGTGTTTGGAGACAGGGCCTTATCTTGTAGCCAGGCCTCAAATTCATTCTGTAACTCAGGCTGGCTTTGAACTCATGGTGATCCTTCTACCTACTCCCATGTACATGGAATACAGGAATGTGCCTGCCTAGCAATTATAAAGGCTTAAATTTCTAAGGCTATCATAAAATGCTAATTTCATATGAGACTTTTTTTTTTTTTCCTTGACCCTGAGTTTTATTCTGTGCTCCTGACAGGCCTCGAACTTGAGGTGGATCCTCCTGGCTCAGCCTCCTATATTCTAAGATTATAGCCTTGAGCCACCATACCCCGCTCTCCACTGTAAATCACTTAAACATTGCTTTTAGTGGCTAGACTCCTGCCTTTCATCTTCCACACCAGATTACCAAACACAATAAATTCTCCTCCATCTCTCAACATCTGTCTGCTTCTCTCCACCCTCACTGCCAATAACATCCTATTCTAGACCACTGAATGGATTCCCTACGTTCATGTAAATTTAATTTTGAGAATGGGTCTGTGTACCTCAGGCTGGCCTCAGATTAATGAAACCCAGCCTCTTTCTTCATGTGGTGATACATGAGATTACAGACATGTATCACCACACAGGTTTGCTCTCCCTTTTGTTATAGCTTCCTATTTTCTCCTTATTCACCTCTCTCACTTCCTCTCATTCAGTGCTCTCGTGCCCACAACTAAGCAGCAGTATTCAGTTCAGTTGACATCTAGCATAACTTCCCTGTGAAGGCAATAGCAGATAAATTAACATTCTACAATAGGCTCCTTTCTCATCAAATCCATCTCTGGTGACACTGTAAGTATCACTCTTAACTCTAGCTGCAGCCAGAAGGCTTTTGATTATGTAAATCTAATCATGCCATTCTTTCATTCCTCAGGGCTTCTCAAGTACTCTTGGAACAAAACAGAAACCGTGTTAGTACAGAGGACCAAACCTATGTCATCCTCTGGTCTCATTTGACACGTCACCTCTTCTGTGAAGTGTCCTTTGACTTTCCAAGGCTAAATTAGGTCTCTTTGAATGTCTTTTCTGTGGCACTCAACTGTAATTATGCCTTACTCCTCTATTCAATTCTAAAGTCCCCGAGGGTAAGGACTTTCTCCATCATTAGCATAATGTCAGGCAATTAGGGACCTGGTGTACATCAGCTGTAAGAATGAATAAAGCATTACATTTGCATGAAGTAGTTTTAAAATAAACATCAGAAGGATTTTTTTAAGTGGCAGCTTGTAGTCGGGGGATGCACTTAGTAATAGTGAGGTAGGGAGAAGATCAAAGGTATTTTCTATATTCTAAGATCACAATTTATATGGTGTTGTATATAAAAATCAGAACTGTTTTCACTTAAGTTTTTAGTATTTCTTTGCTTCAGGAAGGTGGCCGTTCTTGAAGGAAAGATGAGCATTTCCTGAGTACCTATTATATTCAAGGCATTGCAGAGTTTGTTTTGACTTAAACAGAACGTTAGGTTCATTTTATGATTCTGTTCAAGAGAAAGCTTTTGTTTGCGCTTTGATAAACACGGCTTAATTTACACGGCCGTCAGTGATGACTCAGTTCCCCAGCAGTTACTGTGTGTGCCTATTAGAAACCTTTCCCACGTCAACTCAGCTAGCGAAAAAAATTTCCTAATTTTAACTCGGACACAGCAGGCTTTGAACGTGATTTGTTGGCTTGAAACGGGAAATGATCTTTCCCGTATGGCGTCATTCGTCTCAAGGCACGGTCTAAGATATAAAAATAAAAGAGGAGAAAAATAAAGGTATGCCCGTCACTTTTTTAATGTAAGGGGTCTCATTCACAAGAATCCGGGTTTCTTGTCGGAAATCGGAGAAAACTTTGCGGGGAGGAGGAGAAAAGGGTTTCCAGCTGCGCGGAACCCCCACCACCCACCCACCCACACATACACAAAAGGACACACAAGTGATGTCGTCCCCCTGCTGCTATTCTTAGCAGCCAGGCGAGTGACTCAAGTCGGGGGGACCTCGGTTCCCTGGACGCGGCCGGTCCTCAGCCCGGTTCGAAGCGGGCCCTCCCCCTCCTCCCACGCCCCCCCCGGTCTTGTCTCCGTCACCCCCTCCCCGGCTCCCTCGCCCAGGTTACCTGTGGAAGCTGACGTTAATGTGCTTGTCGTAGGTCGCGGCGCAGCCCGCCGCGGCGCAATTGGTCGGCATGTCCCCCGGCCCCTCATCCGGCGCTCCCTGACGCCACTTCTCCGGCGCGCAGCCCGCCGAGGCTGCCGCTGTCACCGCGCAAATTAAAAATAAATAAATAAATAAATAAGACGACGACACGCCGAGCAGGCGACCGGGGCGCGGCAGCAGCAGCAGCAGCGATCGAGCAGCAGCAGCGATCGTGCAGCGGCGGCGATCGATCGATCGATCGATCGCTCGAGCTCGGTGCCAGGGGCCCGCCGGGTGGGGATGGGGGGGGGGACCGTGCACCACGACCGGGGCGCGCGGGCCGCCCCCACCCCCCTCTTTCTGTATATTACTAGGGCCGGTGTGCGCCCGCCGAGCCAACAACGGCCCCCGAGCTCCCGGGGCGGACGCTCGCCCTCGCCAACATGGCGGCCACACCCGCTCGCCCTTCCTCTCCCCCCCCACCTCCCCCCCGACGGCGCCCACCCCGGGGTCCCAAAGAGAGTAGAGTCGACTTTTGAGTCTCCGATCGGGGAGAAGACGGCACCGGGGGTGGGGTGGGGGAGGAGGGGTTCTCGCCCACCGAGGAAGGACCCTGCACACTCAGTTCTGCGACTCTGATTAAAGAGCAGGCCCGCTATACCGGGACACCGGCCCCGCCATCTCAGCCGGGGATGCCGGGGTGGGGACAGTTATGTCGGGCGGATGGGTGCGGGACGGAAAACCAAGGGCCAAAGCCTGGCGCCCGAGAGGAACTACAGATCCCAGCGAGCACCGCGCCCGTCGCGCTCTTTCCCACCCACCCCGTCCCTCCCGACGTCCGTCCTCGCGAGACTCGGAAGTCGCCTCCTTCCGGCTTGCCGCCGGAAATGACGGCCGGGACACGGCCTCCTTCTCCTCCTCCTCCTCCTCTTCCACGGCTCCTTTCTCGCGAGGCGGAAGAGCAGCAAGGGGGCGCTAGGAGAGGGTAGTGGGCTGAGCGACGGTCCGGCGAGCGAGCGAGCGAGCGAGCGACAGAGCGAGAGATCTGGGGTGCGGGGAAGTTGGGGAGCAGAGCCTGCTCGGCGACCGAGCACGGGGAGGCCAGCGCCTGCCCGGCCCGTTAGGAACCGAGGGCAGAGGAGCCAGGGGGAAGGAAGGCAGCGGGCGGGCGGACGGACGGACGGACGGGCGGGCGGGCGGGCGGGTCCCCGGACAAGGAGGGCTCCGGGGGTGCGAACAGCGCTGCTTCTCCTCCCACCCCATCCCCCCGGATGGCGACGGCCGATCCTTCGGCCCCGGCCTCCAGCGGCCTCTCCCCGAAGGAAGAAGGGGAGCTCGAAGATGGGGAGATCAGCGACGACGATAACAACAGCCAGATCCGGAGCCGGAGCAGCAGCACCAGCAGTAGCGGCGGCGGGCTGTTACCGTACCCGCGGCGGAGGCCTCCTCACCCGCCCCGGGGCGGCGGATCCGGGGGAGGAGGAGGAGGCGGCGGCGGCGGCGGCGGCTCGTCGTCGTCCTCGTCTTCCTCGCAGCAGCCGCTGAGGAATTTCTCACGCTCGCGGCACCCGTCCGAGCGGGGCCACCTCAGGGGACCCAGCAGCTACCGACCCAAAGAACCGTTCCGGACTCACCCGCCCCCGGTGCGGATGCCTCCGGGCTCCCTGTCGGAAAGCAGCCCCCGGCCGTCCTTCTGGGAGCGGAGCCACCTCGCCCTGGACCGTTTCCGCTTTCGAGGCAGGCCTTACCGGGGTGGGAGTCGGTGGAGTCGGGGGCGAGGCGTGGGGGAGCGAGGAGGCAAGCCGGGGTGCAGACCTCCCCTGGGCGGAGGAGCGGGATCCGGATTCGGCAGCAGTCAGAGTTGGCGAGAACCCTCTCCGCCTCGCAAGAGCTGTATCCTTAACGTGGCGGTCCGCCCTGGGTGTGTCGCCGGAGCTCCCGTGGGCGTCACGGCTCGGTCCCTGAGTTTTAACTTTTCAGAACCACGCATTTGTCTCTGTGTCCGCCGGCAGTTGTCATGTGCCACACACTCCACCGCTGTTTTCTCAGATTGCTTTATTATTGGATGGACTGCCTTGGAACATGAGCGTGTCATGGATTCGGGTCAGCTAGGGGAATCAAGTACAATCTGGGTTTTTAACGGAATACCAGCAGTCCAGATTTCATTAGCATTTGGCTTTTTTTTTGCTAGCACCGGCATTTCGTGTTTTATGGGGAATTCACTTAGGTTATTAGAGGAAAGAAATGCTCATAAAAGAAATACTCATAACATCTTGAGGAATCCTGTTACTTATGTTTCATCCTGACTTTAAGTTTTAAGTTACGTTTTCCTCTGTAATTTTACGGTTCTTGTGAATTTTTTCTTACTCTTCTAGAGTTATTCGTTCTCATTGCTGCCTTTTAAAGTGTGTGTATGCAGACCCTTTATTTTATTTTTTACCAGTTTTAGTAATTCTGATCTTTAAAATTCATGCATAATTTGGAAAGCTATATGCATTAAGTTCACTTTTGGGCTTTATATCTCTTTGTGCTGCCTACGTGTATAGATCAGAGAAAGATAAACTTACCAGCACTTTCATTTTAGTGTGTTAGAAAGGGAGGGATGTGTAGTGTATGGACAAGCTGGGAAGAAAAGCAGTCGATTTCCTAATTTTTGCTCCCTCTAACATTATTGGGTTATCTTAACATTACCAAATTTACTCGGGATTTATGTTAAGAGATTATTCGTCCAAAAACGTTCCGTGTTTTACGATGGGCTTATACCTCCCGACTTTTACTAATTGTTTAAGATAGTATTACTAAGCACTTTTATTACTAGCTATAATTCCCATGATGTAATAATTGTTTAATATATTTTCTATAAAATTTACATACGACACTTAATTGGAACATATTCAGAACTGTTTTTATGAAGCACTTTAGGCTATATTGGCTTTTTCTAGATGTCGTGATGTTAATGGCAAGGGGTACTTAGAGAAACAACAGATTTTGGCTCCTGTGACCTGAAAAAGCTTTTACTTCTATTGCCTAACATTGGTTTAGAAGCATCTCAAGATTGTTTTGGAGAAACATCACAGGTAGGTAATCTTTTAAAACACAGTCAATGTTCTTTCATGAAGATCAGAAAACCTTTGGCCATGATTATATGCAAACATGAGCCATCCATGATTTTTTGCTCTCTGAATTAAAAAACAGGATATCCAAATACATAAACATGTTTTTAAGCTTACACAGATGAAACGTGTAATTTGGGTTGGAGAAACAAATGAAAATAGAATTTAGTAAAAAACATCAAATTGAAGACAAAAGTACTGTGGCAGTTGGATGGTTTCCTTAGTTCCTGGGCGTTAGAAAGGGTGGTGGCTAGGCTTGCCTGCCTCTTTCCTCCATGTTTTTGTCCGATTATTGCTGCTGTTGGGAGTTGTGCATAGACTAGATTTTAAGTACTTACTGCAAAAAGTATAGGGAAGGGCGGGGTGGTGTTGGCGCAGAGGCAGGGGGATCTCTGTGAGTTTCATACCAGCCTGGTCTGTAGTCCAGCCTACAAAGCAACTTCCAGGACAGCCAGAGCTGTTAAACAGAGAGACCCTGTCTAGAAAAACCATTAAAAAAGAACTGAAACAGAATCTGGTCCATTCTGTTTTCTTTAAAGTTGCAAGTAATATATCCTAATTATGTTTAAAAAAATAGACAAAAAGTTATACTCAAGCTATTTCATTTCTAAATCAGTTGCGTCAGAATTGCTCTCTTTTTAGGCAATATTTGTAAAATAGCCTTTTTGTTTGTTTGTTTTTGTTTTGCTTTTTTGTTTTTCGTTTTTGTGTAGTTTTGGTACCTGTCCTGGATCTTGCTCTGTAGACCAGGCTGACCTCAAACTTACAGAGATCCACTTGCTTCTGCCTCCCAAGTGCTGGGATTAAAGGCGTGCACCACCACTGCCCGCCTGTAAAGTAGCCATTTTTATAATCACAGTGGACATAGGAATTAAGCTGCGCAGGATACTGATATTAAAAGAACGTGGATGGAGCTTTATATTCAAGTTTTATTTGCTCGCATTACGTTTTTCCTTCTCAAGTTCTTATTATGAACTCTACCTCTAGTGTGGTTTACTGATATTTCATGAGAACAGTAATGCAGACAATCAAACCAAGCATCCTGTTCTTAAAGTGCAGTATCTGAAAACAGTCAGCAAAATTGCTGATTTCTGAAAAGCTGTCAGAGAAATCAAAATCACAGAAGCACACTGGATATTTACCTACACTCTTTAGACAGGGTTTCTCTCTGTAACTTGGGAGACTGTCTTGGAACTCTGTAGACCAGGCTGGCATCGAACTCTCAGAGATCCGCCTGCCTCTGTCTTCCAAGTGCTGGGATTAAAGGCACTGGCCACCACTTCCTGGCCTGTCTCAGTTTGTTTGTTTGTTTATTTTGTGAGACAGGGTCTCGAGTAGCATAGGCTACTTCAGGACTCCTCATCTCCTGTCTCAGCCTCCTTAGAGTTAGGATAGACATTTTGTCAGTCTTTGTTAGTATTAAGTCTTCCTGTATAACTACCATTTTAAACTTAGAAATCAGATTAGGACAGTGTGTGCCATCAGTAGAGTTAGCCTATCTTCATTTTTGATTTCAGCTAAGGTTGAAAAGTGGTTCTTCCTTTAAAACAGCAGGTTTAAAAGTCACTTTAAAGCCAGTCTCTTTCTCTCTCTCATCTCTTTTTTTTTTTCCTTTTGATACTGACTATTGAGCCCAAGGCCCTACTATAGAAACTACATCACTGGTTCTTTTAAAAATTTGCTTGAAGAGAGGAGCTTGTGAAATAGCTCCCAGTCCTGTCTCAGCTTCCTTGGTGGTAAAGATTAAGGTATTTGCCACCAAACTCATATAAAGGCAGTTTCTTCCTCTTTTAAAGGTTTATTTTGGTTTTGGTTTTGGTTTTGGTTTTGGTTTTTCGAGACAGGGTTTCTCTGCTTAGCTTTGCGCCTTTCCTGGAGCTCACTTGGTAGCCCAGGCTGGCCTTGAACTCACAGAGATCTGTCTGGCTCTGCCTCCCGAGTGCTGGGATTAAAGGCGTGCGCCACCACCGCCCGGCAAGATTTATTTTATTAATCTTAAATGTATACGTGTGTGCATGCGTTCACACGAGTGCCCCAGGAGACCGGGGTGTCAGATTGCCCCGAGCTGGAGCTACAGACAGTTGTGAGCCTCCTGACATGGGTGCTGGGACTTGAACTTGGGTCCTGAGCAAGAGCAATACGCACAACTGCGGCACTGTCCTCTCCAGCCTAAGCAGTCCTTTTCTTCTTCTTCCACTGAGCCTCAGCAAGTAGCACATAAAATACAAGTTAGAAATAACATCTTGACAGACAAGCAAGTGTTGATTTGATCCTAATGCTGTAGAGGTGAGAAAGAGTGTCTCAGAGGTAAGTTAATGAATGTAACTCAATTATTTTTACTCATTTTTCAGATAGGTTACTTTTGTTGGTATATTGAATCTGTTCACTTTGCAAATATTTGCAGTGTCTTTATTATTTATTTGGTTTTATTGCTATAGTTCTACTTTTAGATGGCTCAGCTGGACTATAGATAATTACAGTATTTATGCATAAAGAATGCATAAATGGCCAGGGAGAATAAATAATTCTGGCTTCATCTAGGATGTGTCTTGAATTGGGGTCAAGTTGAAGAACAGAAGCCTAGCTACAAAGCTGCGTAAATTGTGATGAGCCGGGAAAAGGTAAGGTTGGAAAGGTAAGCGCAGGTCAGATAATAAAGGCATTCATTCTAAGGACTTTGTGCTCTAATGGCAATGAAAAAGAATGTTCTGAAGTTTTATAATCTAGAAAGATTACCTTGACAGCCAGGCAGTGGCGCACGCCTTGAATTCCAGCACTTGGGAGGCAGAGGCAGGCGGATCTCTGAGTTCAGAGCCAGCCTGATCTCTGTAGAGAGTTCCAGGACAGCCAAGACTTACACAGAGAACCTTGTCTTGGAAGCAAACAAACAAAACAAAGGTTACTTTGATAGCACTGTGTGCTTGGCTTGTGGGCACTAGAGAACCAAAATACCTTATCAGTTCAGATTCCTCTTACATGGTGGGTAAAACAGCGGGAGTTGTTTAGAACGTTTTCAAATTAAAAAAGACTGAGTTCTGACAACTACAGAACGCCATTTCAAGCTTTGAAGAGAAAGGCGTTAGGAAGCATTAAAACAGTGTAGATAAATGAGACATGAGAGTCTCCAAAGCAGAGACAGCAGTGGTGTATAGTGACTGCAGAAATCAGGTAGAATGAAGTTTAAAAATACTAGTCTATAAACTTCAATCAGTTTCTGTTGCCCTAATAAAACAAGCTAGATGCTATTTAGTGGGATGGTAGAAAAGAAAGGTATTAAAAAGCCTCTTTTAGCCATGTGGTGGCACACACCTTTAATCCCAGCTCTTAGGAGGCAGAGAGGCACACAGATCTCTGTAAATTCAAGGCCAGTCAGGGATGTTACACAGAGAAACCCTGTGTTTGTATAGTGGGCAGGGGCGCAGAAAACTTCTTTTAAGAAGCAGAGATTACTAGAACAGTTTTAAAGCAGAACTATTGATTTTTAAGTTGAATTTCATTTAGTTTCTCAAATATGTGGCCATGATTCCCCTCTTTGAATTGGTTGTCAGGAGTTTGAAATCCTTGTTGGCCGTTTGTCCTGTTAGTAGAGAAGGCATGTGTTAAGTTACAGCCAGTGGAAACACAAGTGGTTTAATAAACTACACAAGTTACCGGGGTTGTCACTTCTTAACTTGCAGAGTGAAATTCATATCATATTCATAAATTGTTTGAAATTAAAAAGTGCATTTTGAGTAACATTTACAATTTTATTTTTTGTTACATGGCTTTTCTGTTAATTGTGCATGTGTCAGATTTAGCACATGATGAATTCTCAATTTATTATGTATTAGTTTTTAAAGAAATGTCTCTTTCATAAATTACTAATTGTCAGTGTTCATTTTTTTTATTATTTATTTTTCTAAATTTGAAATGAGAAGAAACTAATAAAAGAGAAGATTCCCTCCTGACTATCAGAAGTGTAAATTGTCAACATCTGTGACAAAACCGTTTCTCCCCCTTCCTTCCGAAAGCATCCTTAACATCCGTTCGCTTTGGGTTTTCCTCATCCTTACAGAAGGAAGGATGCCACAACCTAACCGGTTGGACTGCCTGTGGATTCAGCTGGTAATTTCTGACACTAATGATTTTGTAAGTGGACTGTTTGTATGGATACTTGTTAAATTGCAATATGGGCACATAAGCAGGCGTTAGCAGCACATATGTTAAATGGATTTTAGTGATTAAAAATATCCGTTCATCTTGAAAAATTAAGGGAGAAAAATTCATCTATAACCTAAGTATTTTTGTTAAATTTAACCGGAAAATTTTTGGAAACTGGTTTCCTTAATACGCTGTTCAGCCAAAAGTTTTGGAAGATCTCCATCAAGAAAACAGAATCATTCATCCAAAAGTGAAAACTGTGCGGAAGAGACTTTCGAAGATTTGCTTCTAAAGTATAAGCAAATACAGCTGGAACTAGAGTGCATCAACAAGGATGAAAAACTCGCTCTGAGTAGCAAAGAAGAGAGTGTGCAGGAAGACGCTAAAACACTGCATTGTGAGGACCAAACAAGCACTGAGAATGCCAGTATTACAAAAGACTCAAGTAAAGAAGTAGCTCCCGAGGAGAAGACGCAGGTCAAAACTTTTCAGGCATTTGAATTAAAACCACTCAGGCAAAAACTGACTTTACCAGGGGATAAGAACCGGATGAAAAGAGTGAAAGATGGAACAAAGCAGCTGTCCTTGAAATCCAGCACCACAGATGCTAGCCAAGGTAATGGAATAGCGGTTCGAGTTCTCTCTGTTAAATACGTTTTGTTTTTAAAGAGTTTGGTCACAACAGTTTAAGTGTGCTTCAGTACTTAGAAGGATCCCAATTTTCTATCAGTTTTTTTTGTACCTTCATTATAGGTCTTATTATTACTTAATAATAGGTTTTGTTCACTAAATATTGTAGTTGAGGCAGGGTCTCACTCTCTAGTCCAGGCTGACCTGAAACTTGCCTTGTAGTAGTCCATGCTGGCCTAAACCTTGTAATCAATCTGCCTCAGCCTCCTGAGTGTTGGGATTGCAAGTGTGTGCGTGCCACAGTTCCTGACTTGTGCTGATCTTTATTTTTGTTTTTGGCCTGGTTTGCTCTCCAGGACTTAAAAATGTGTTGAACATAAGTGATAATAGTGAGCACCTTCCTTTCCTAATGAAAGCATGATACTTCAGTGTTTTGTAGATTCTAAGTTTTTTTATTTATTTATTTATTATGTATACAGAAGAGGGCACCAGATCTCATTACGGGTGGTTGTGAGCCACCATGTGGTTGCTGGGAATTGAACTCAGGACTTCTGGAAGAACAGCCAGTGCTCTTAACCTCTGAGCCATCTCTCCAGCCCAGATGTCTAAGTTTTTAAGGTTTATTGGGTAAATAACTATTCCTACTTTGCAATTTTTAAAGTTGTGAATATATTTTGAAGTTTAACTATCTTTTTTGTCACTATTGATGAGTTTTTAATTTCTCTTAGTATAACAAATTATATTAATTGATTTTTGTAGTGTTTCAGTGCTTTTCTATACCTGAATTAATTTATATATGTTGTTTTTAAAAATCCACTTAATATTTTCTTTCCTAACATATAATTTATATGCAGGAAAATAGACGTTGTAGTCTATAATTCTCTAAATTTTGACAGATGTTGACAGTTGAGTAACTGGTAATAATCCTCACCAGCCATTACAATTGAGATGCATCAGTTCTCTAATATTTTTCTTGTTCCCGTGTGTGATGTTCGTGTGTCATCAGCGGTCTTGCAGGACAAGCGCTTTACCTACTGACTCATCTTGTTATCCCTGTTCCTTTAATACTTAACAGGGCTCTTAATCTTCAGTCCATCTGGTAACCACTGATCTGCTCCCAGGATTTCCCAGAGTAACATAAATGCTATCATACAGCTATTTTATTTATGTATTTATTTTATTTACTTTTTTGGTGGTACAGAGGATTGAACCTATGGCCTCACACATGCTAAGCAAGCCTTTTATCTCTGAGTGAGATTCTCACTTATCTTTACTTTCTGTTTTGTAATGGAAATAGGCAGGGCCTCACTAAGTTGCTCAGTAGTAGCCTTGACCTTGTGATTCTCTTGCTTAAACTTCCCAAGTCACTGAGATTGCAGGCTGGTTCCATCAGGCCTGCTTGCTGATTCTAGGCTTTTCACTTAGCACACTGTTTGAAATTCATCCATGTAGGTCTGTATATCATTCCTTTTTTAAAAAAAGATTTTATTTATTAATTATGTATAGTGTTCTGTCAGCATGTGTCCTTGCAGGCAAGAAGAGGGCACCAGATCTCATTACAGGTGGTTGTGAGCCACCATGTGGTTGCTGGGAATCGAACTCAGGACCTCTGGAAGAGCAGTCTGTGCTCTTAAACACTGAGCCATCTCTCCAGCCCCCCCTCCTTTTTATGCTGAGTGGTATTCCCTGTATTACTCTACAGTAGTTTATGCATGTGGTAGAGGGATATTTGTGTTTTCATATAAATAAAGGTTGGCTGGTGGCTCATCTGTGCTCCTAACCTTTAATTTCACCCCCACCTCCTGTTTTCCTTGCCAAATTTTTTTTTTCTTTTTTTTTTTTTTTTTTTTTTTTTTTTTTTATTATTATTATTATTATTTTATAACACCATTCAGTTCAACATAATAGCCACAGAATCCCCTGTTCTCCCCCTCTCGCCCACCCCTCCCCCCAGCCCACCCCCCTTCCTTGCCAAATTTTAATGTATGGTTCTGATACCTGGAAAATGAATTGTGGATAGTTTCCAAGTTCTTCTGTGGAATAGTTTAAGATTAGAATCATCCCTGGAATATTAAAAAAAAAAAAAGAATGTATTAGTGATAAACAGAACTACATGAATGAATTTCAAACAGTGTGCTAAATGAAAAGCCTCAAATGAGCAGGCAGGCCTGGTGGTTCCAGCCTGCAATCCCAGTGACTTGGGAAGTTGAGGCAAGAGAAATGCACACACACACAAATTGCCACCTTATGGTAGATTTGTCTGTATGTTAAGACAGAGTTAAGAGAGAGTTTCTTAACTTCCCAAGAAAATGGCGTGTACCAGGACTTCTGATAAGGCCAGCATATTTCTGTGGGTGACTGTGTCATGCATATGGGCCTGCTTCATAGGTACAAAGAAAGTTCTTTGCCACAAGCTGCATCCCCCAGCTTGTATTTCCCTTTTTGCTTCAAATAATGCCAAGTTGAGAAGTTTGACAGTAATTGTTCTTCCTTTTTTTAATTTTAAAACAAGGCGGGGGGGGGCAGTTATGCATGCAGGTTTGCACATGTGCTATAGTGCATGTGTAGAAGTTAGGGGACAACTTTGGGGAGTCATTTCTCTCTTTCCATATTTGTATGTGTTCTGGGGATTGAACTGAGATTGTCAGGCTGTGAAGCAAGTTTGTTACCCAATGAGCCATCTCAGTATCCCCAAAACTCATAAGATATTTTTTTTCCCAAATTAGAATTCTATGTTGGTTATCTCACCATACTGAAGATAGTTTTTTGCTTATATTGTTGATTTTAAAAAACCAGCTATCATTCTTAAGAATATTTAATTTGAAGGCAATCTAGCTTTCTCTAATCATTTGGAAAAAAATCTTTTTTTGTGTGTTTGATAGTATATAGTTTAGTGTTGATTGTATTTTTTATTATTATTATTATGCAGCTTGGGATTTGTTGTGCTTCTTGATTGTGAATTTGATCTTCCATTGTTTCTAGAAAAAAATACTCTATGTAGTTACATGCTATGCTAATATCTGTTTTCTAGAATTCCGTATTGATTCATGCTGTAGTCTGTCATTTCACTGTATTTTTCCTGTCTCTTGGTTTAGTCATAGGGGTTTATCCCTAGAACTCTGCTGCGTAAATTCTGGCAAGCTTCCTGTGCTGTGTCTTTGATTTTGTACATTCTCTTTGCAGTCCCGTTCAATCTGCTTTAAGCCCAGCTCTTCAGATTTCTGTTTCAGTTACAGTTGTTGTTGTAATATTTCCATTTTTGTTTCTAAAATCACTTTTACTTTTCTCATAACTGAAAGTTTATTTTTTTCTTGTGTATCATTGTTTTCAAGTTGTGTGTTATATAGCCCAGTCTGGTCTCAGATTATTTTGGCTAAGTCTGGCCTTGAACTCCTGATCCTCCTGTCTTTGCCTCATAGGTAGGCCTCCTCCATACCCAACCCAGCTTTCTGGGATCAGTTTTTATATTTGAAGTTTTCAAGGCCACTCATTGGTATAAATTTGTAAATGAGAGTGATGACTGCTTTTGATTACATATTCTAAAATTGTTGTTTCCTTCTAATAAGTTATAAGTGTCAGCTATTTATAATTTCTGTGAAGTATAACATAGCAGGGTAGACAAGTTAGTTATGTGTGAATGCTTGCAGTAATTCAAATGAAAATTCAAATTTGACAAACTGGCTTCTGTGGAAGAAGAGTCAAGGAAACCAAAAAACCACCCAGTGCTTATCTGGATCATTAGTTATATGTATGCATAGATGTTTCTGCACACATACCCTGCTCTTTCCTTTGCTCAAAAAGACTGCTGTCCAACGCCATTTCCCGTTCTCAATGGTTCTTTTAAACTTTCATATTACGTGTGAGCTTGCTCTTATTTGAGGTAAATAAATGAATTAAAGTCAATTCCATCTTTTTACTTCTGTATCATAATGACACTATCCATATTAATTTTTCATTTAAATTCTTAAACTCAGAGGAAGCAGAGACCTTCTTCTTGTTTGTGACCACTTTGTTTGATATGCCTGCCTCTTCTCTGCTGTTTTTCTGCTTTTTTTTTTAACCACTTTCACTTATGGATATACTTGGAAAATATTTGAGATTTTTTTTTTTTAATCTTGAAATTTAATCTCCTCTTTCTTATCTTTAACTGTTATCACTAATTTCTCTCAAGCATTTGTCTTCTTTCTCAGTGAGATTTCAGGGTAGGCTAGGTTGTACCTGTTCTGTATTTTAATTCCCATTTTTCCATTAACCCAATACAATCTTTTTAGTCCCCACCACAGAACAGAAACTTTGCATTGTTAAAGCTATACTTTGCTAGGTTCTGTACAATCCAGTTGCAGAATTCAGGGGTTCTTTTCACCTTTCCTTTTATTTACAAATTTACAAGAGAGAAGCTCTAGGTCTTTCAAGAGATCTCTCTGGCTGCAGTGTTGAGAATATTCCATACTAAAGAGAAATCTCTACTGTTATGTTTCTTTTATAATTTGGCAGTTTCTGTAATATATATTTTTGTCTTCATCTCCTGCCCCCTTTGTTTATTTGTTTGAGATAGGGCCTCAGCAAGTAGCCCTGGAACAAGTACCTGGCCTGGAACCCACTGTGTAGACCAGGTTGGCCTTGAAATGACAAATCCTTCTGCCTCTGCCTTTGGAGTTCTGGGGTTAAAGGTATGTACTATTACACCTGCCTTTTTTTTCCTTTTCTTAGTTTTTAAAGAATACTTTTTCCACCCAGTGGTCATAGTGCATACCTTTTATTCCAGGACTCTTAATCCCAGCACTTGGGAGGCAGAGGCAGGTGGATCTCTGAGTTCGAAGCCAACCTGGCCTACAGAGTGAGTTCCAGGACAGTCAGGGCTATACCGAGAAACTCTGTCTCCAAAAACAAAAACAAAATGATTTTTTTCCCCCATGAAGCTTCTTTATTTTTGATGTGCTTGATTTTACTTTTTCCTGGGATAGTCTCATTGTTAGGTTTTAACTACCATCTGTAGGCAGGAGTTTCTTTCCCACCCACCAGTTCCCAAATAACCAACATGGAGTCTTTATTAATTATAAATGCTTGGTCGATAGCTCAGGCTTTGTTACTAACTAGCTCTTTCAACTTAAATTAGCCCACATTTCCTATCTAAGTTCTAACATTGCTCATGACTTGTTACCTCATTTTGTACATACATGCCCTGCTTCCTCTGTATCTGGCTGGTGACCCTTCTTACTTTGCGCTTCTTCATCCCAGTGTCCGTAGTTGGGTTGTCTCACCTGTACTTCCTGCCTGGCTACCAGTCAGTCAGTTTTTATTGACCAATGAGATTAGTACATATTCACAGTGTATGGAAGGATTATTCCACATCCCCCCCTTTTGTCTAATTCAAAAGAAAGGTTTTTAACCTTAACATAGTAAAACTATAACAAATGTGTGCTGATTCCAGCTTACATGGAATCCCAGGAGTAAGATTTAACTACTTGGTAACTGTCTAAGACCAGTTCACATATTGGAGGTTCTAGATAATAGCATCTCTTTGGTTCTAGCACTTGGAAGTTGGAGGCAGGAGGACTTTTAAGTTTAAGGCTAGATTTGACCACATAGTGAGACCTTTTTCCTATCCCTAAAATACATTGGGATAATGATGGAGGAATAGATATGTCAGAATAGTACATAACTAATCACAAGATCAAGTCAACAATGATCTATATTTAAAATGTACATGTAAGATATGTCTGAATCTCCTGGTTAATTGTTGAGAAGGTTCATTCTCCTATGGTATGTTAAAGGCTCTCCCACTTTCCACAGAAACATGAGATCTTAATTAACTCTTAGATGTTTCATGGCTAAATGAAACTCAGATTCTCATAGGAGAAAAAAATCTAGTGTTTTCTGTACTTATTGGAAGGTTGTGTCTTTTTTGTTCAGCCTGTTTTGTCTGATAGTTGTTACTTTGACCTGTGATTGATTTGATTATGGTACATGTGTCTTTATTTTTATTTTTATTTTTTTTGTTTTTTTTGAGACAGGGTTTCTCTGTGTAGCTTTGCGCCTTTCCTGGAACTCACTTGGTAGCCCAGGCTGGCCTCGAACGCACAGAGATCTGCCTGGCTCTGCCTCCTGAGTGCTGGGATTAAAGGCGTGCGCCACCACCGCCCGGCATGTCTTTATTTTTTGAGATAGGATCTCATCACATAGCTCTGGTGACTTGCTATATAGTCTAGGCTGGCTGCAGTTTGCCAGCTCCTGCCTCCCAAGTGCTGGGATTAAATACATGTGCCTTTTAAAAGCAGTGACCATTTTATTAGTGGTACATGAAAAAAAAGATAGTGAGCTCAGAAAAACGGTAATGCATTTTTTACATACTAAATGAATTTTTAAAGATGCCCTGTATTGCAATGAATAAATCATTTAACTTTGAAAAGGACTGGAAGTGTGCTTGTAGAAGTCAAAGCTTGGAAGTGTTTACTGTGAAGTAGAGCAAGGAGTGTTACTGAAGTCAGACGGTGTGAATGGTATAGCTCATAACACACTGCGATTCCCGTGTGGTAGAAGGGTGTGGTTTGTATTCCTATATGACTCAGATCACTTGGGCACAGCTTTATGTTTTCTGTTTTTAGAGATTCTCTTACTGTTGCTTTGAGATGAAAATCATGTATAGGTAAATGTGAGATTTATCTTGGGCTAAAATATTTCTTTCTTCCCATTTTCCTTTCCTCTCTCCTTTCTCTCCACTCCTCCTCCTCTCCCGTTTTCACCTCTTCCTCTTCTTCATCTTCCTTTTCCTCTTCTTGTCCTCCTCCTCTACTGAAGATAGTACTGTGAACATCACACAAGCTAGGCAAGTAATCTTAAAACACCAAACTCCCAGCTTTCACAGTATACTAATGCACCATTCATTTTGTACTGAATAAGCTTTTTTCCCCTTTTCCCTTCTCTGTACCAGGATTGAGCTCGGGGCCTTACACATGCTGAGCAAGCTCTCTATCACTGAGCTGTACTTCCAGCCCTCTTTATACTATTTATTTTGGAGTAGAATCTCACTGAGTTGTCCAGGGTGTCTTTGAACTCATTTTGTAGTCCAGGCAGGCCTTGCACATGTGATCCTTCTTGCTATAGCTTTCTAAGTAGCTGGATTTCAGGTCTGGATCACCTGGCTTGACTAGAATAATAAAAAAAAAATTTTTTTAAAGTCTTAGAGGAAAAGAAATCTGCCTCAGATGTGATGATTACTCCTGTTTGCTTTGTGTAGGGTACTTGATGTAGTGAATAAGCTGTATATTTTTCACCAGTGGTCCATCTGAGCAACTAAAGTAGGATGTTTAGAACACTAACAGGCGAGGTATTATGGAGAAAATAACCAACCATAAAACACTAGGTTTGAAATTTAAGCCTGCAACTCTTGAGTGTTAACTTTGTTAACTGAAGCCTTTATCTCAGTACTACGGTAGCTGTTAGTGCTATTACTGTATGATCCCTACAACTGTTGCAGATTTAGGACCGTACCCTAGAAGTCTGGGTTCACATAACTGCTCTGGCTTGTGTTCTCCTAAATAAATAGTCAGCTTTATAATACAGAAAGCTATAGTTTAAGTGTCGAGTTTATTTTAAATAAAATTTGTCATTGTAGTTCCTGTTTGGTAATTAGGCTTTGCTTCGTTTTTTGTTTTTTTTTTCATTATTTATATATATATATATATATATATATATATATATATATATATATATATATATATATATATATATATAATTTTACAATACCATTCAGTTCTACATATCAGCCATGGGTACCCCTATTCTCTCCCCTCCCACCCCCTCCCCTTACCCCCAGCCTACATTCCCACCTCCTCCAGGACAAATCCTCCCCCAAGGACTGCGATCAACCTGGTAGACTCAGTCCAGGCAGGTCCAGTCCCCTCCTCCCAGACTGAGCCAAGTGTCCCTGCATAAGCTCCAGGTTTCAAACAGCCAACTCATGCAATGAGCACAGGACTTGGTCCCACTGCCTAGTTGCCTCCCAAACTGATCAAGCCAATCAACTGTCTCACCTATTCAGAGGGCCTGATCCAGCTGGGGGCCCCTCAGCCTTTGGTTCATAGTTCATGTGTTTCCATTCATTTGGCTATTTTTTTTCAATAATTGAGTAAAACTGAAATTTATTATAAGCCACAGTCGTCCTAGGGACCTCCATGATATATATATATATATATATATATATATATATATATATCCTCTATGGTTCTATGGGTTGTGGTCTGATTGTTCTTTATTTTATATCTAGAATCCACCTGTGAGTGAGTACATACCATGACTGTCTTTCTGGGTTTGGGTTACCTCACTCAGGATGATTTTTTCTAGTTCCATCCATTTGCCTGCAAATTTCATGCTTTCATTGTTTTTCTCTGCTGAGTAGTACTCCATTTTATCTACTCCATAAGTTCTGTTTCTATTCTAAATAATTATTTTTAGTTCTAAAGCTATTTTTATCAAAGTATCTTATTTAATACTTGTATTAGCCTTGTAACTTTTAGAATGATGGTACAAGCTTAGTCAGATCCATATTCTCATTCTGTCTGTCTCTCTGTCTGTGTTGTATGTGTGGTGGCAAGAGGTCAATCTTGGGTGTTCTTCAGGATGATCATCTAGTCTGTGGTCTCAGTGGGACCTGGGGCTCAGTCATTGCTGGCTGGCTGGCTAGTGAGCACCAGCTGTCATCCGTCTCCATCTTCCAGTGCTGACGTTACAAATGGAGTTCACCACTCCTGGCTTTTTATGTGGTTTTAGGGATCTAACTTAACTTCTCATACTTGTGTGTCTACCATTTTATAGATGAAGATATTTCTTCAGTCCTTCATTCCCTTTAATATAGCATTCTTTCATTTTGGTTGAGAGTCATGAAAACAAGACCATAATAATGAAACCCTTTAAAATAACTCCTGATTATTATATAGTGTTGTTTTCATTTTGGATTAATTGTGGCTATATTTTGGAATATTCAAAAGATGCTGTTTTATTTTAAAGGATTAGAAGATAAAGAACAAAATTTAACCAGAAGAATTAGTACCTCCGATATTCTCTCTGAAAAGGTAAGACACTGCTTTGTGGGATTGAAACTCTTCGTATGACCTATGCTTGCATTGCTGTAGACTGTTCTTTTGTTTTAGAGATTTGATCTCATTATGTAGCTCTGGCTGGTCTCAAACGTGCCTTTACTTCCTGATGGCTGCGAGTGCTGCTGTGTGCTACCATGCCCAACTTATTTATAGTCTATTATTTTGAAATTATTTGGACATTCTAGAGAATTGTCTTAGGAGTTTCTTTCCACTAAAGTCTATAAACAATTAGCTTGATTTACAATTTATATCTATAGGTGATCTTTTTGTTTATCATTTTTTAAACTTTTAATTTTGATTCAGAATTTATCTTCCAGGTTTTGTGTGTGTGTGTGTGTGTGTGTGTGTGTGTGTGTGTGTGTGTGTGTGTGTGTGTGTGTGTTGTGTGTGTGTGTGTGTGTGTGTACACTTCATCCTATATGAGATGTTTTGGGATTAGGTAGACTTTGAATCACATTTTAGCTACTTTTCTTACTATATCAAAAAGTGCTAAACTGAGTGAGTTCTTTGGCCTCTGTGTTCCTCTATTTTCTCTAAAATGAGTTTAATTGTCTTGCATTCTCAGGGTTGTTGTGAGGCTTTAATAGAATAAAGTACAGAAGTATCAAACATTGTTTAAAATGTGATACACATTGAGTAACTCAAGCCTTTTCTTTATTATAGATCTGAAATATTTGCAATTTCTTCTATTGTGATTTCAGTTTGTTGTTATGAGTAAACTGAAATGATTCAGAGTCTAGGAAAGATGGTCCTGAATTTAGGAAGGATAATGTGACAATGAGCACACACTCATAAATATTTGTTTTTTAATGTCCTCACAGTAACCATATGAAGTAAGTTGACATTATGTATGTTTCATAGATGAAGTAAGATATGTTTGGGTAGGTTAAATGACTTGCTTAATTTGCATAGGAATTAGATGTCAGAGCAAGAACCCCTACTTCAGTGATCTTGGTTTTGAGTATCTACAAGTACCAAATATAGTTACACCACAGAATCAGTGATGTTTTTTATTTCATTCCAAGGGGAAGAGTTGCAAAAAGTAATCTCAGTAAAAAATAACTTTTCTGTTAAAAATCTAAATCTGTATTTTCCAGTAGAATTTTCTATAAGTGAAAATATTTTATAGTTACACTATCCAGTGTGATAGCTATTGATAACAGCACACATGCTTTTTAAGAACTTATTTTGAACTGTGGGGTTGGAGAGATGGCTCAGCAGTCAAAAGTTATTGGTGCTCTTCTAGAGGACCCAAGTTTGTTCTCAACGCTTATAATGGGCACCTCACAACCATCTGTAACTCCAGCTTCAGGGGATCTGACACCCTCTTTCTGGCCTTTGAGGGTATCTATATACATTATTTAGAACCCATTGTGGTAGTACAGGCTTGTAATTTCAACAATCAGGAGATTGAGTCTGGAAGGATTGTGAATTCAAGGCTAACCTTACCTGTATCGTGAGCTCAGACAAACATTTATGGCTACCTTGGGCTACATAGTGAGCTGAGGCAGACAGCTGTGGTACTTGTAGTTTTCAACAGTGGAAAGGTGAAGTTATTAGCTAGCATTCCCTCTTTTCCCTATACTAACAAATCAAAATAATTGGAGTGTAGGAAAAATAGAATTACATAATACCAATTAGAGAAAGTTAAGTGGGTCTTAATGTATTGGGATATGAAACTATTTCTTGTACTGCTTCATATCTTTAAAAGAATTCTCCAAACATCTCAAATCCATGAATACTTAAGAACTGCTTAGAGTAGCTTGGTATTTCCAGTTACAGTTCAGCGGAAGTATGTAGAGCAGGCTAATTTTCTAAAGCCATTTCGGGTTACACTAGTAATAAGTTCTGGTGAGCTGTTCTAGAGTGGCTAGAGAGACAAGATTTTCAGTGTTTTCATTGTAAAGAGGAAAGTAATGCTTGTGATAATTGGATCTGACGTAAGTGTTATAGTATATGCATATACTTAAACAGTACAAGTACTCATCAGTTTATACAGTGTTTATGTAGCAGTTTAAAATTTGAAAGGTAGAGTGAAAAAAATTAGGGAGTTACTTTAGTAGCAAAAGCCTTTTTAAACCTTTGCTTTTAAGATATCCTATTTTAGGCTGGGTGGTGGTGGCGCACGCCTTTAATCCCAGAACTCGGGAGGCAGAGACAGTTGGATCTCTGTAAGTTCGAGGCCAGCCTGGTCTACAGAGTGAGATCCAAGATAGGCACCCAAACTACAGAGCGAGATCCAAGATAGGCACTAAAACTACAGAGCGAGATCCAAGATAGGAACCAAAACAACATAGAGAAACCTTGTCTCGAAACCGCCCCCCTAAAAAAAAGTATCCTATTTTAGTTTCTTTGATGAAAAGTGGTTATTCAAAATATTTTATAATTCAGAGAACATACATACTTAGAGCATAAAACATTCAAGTGCAAACTAATGGGTACATCTTTTTCCACCTGCAGTAATGTTAAGAAGTTAGCATGATCCTTGGTATTGTTTTTGCTGTGCAGTCTGATAAGTACTTCATTCTTCATCCTGGCTTCTTGCTGTCAACGTCCCTCTTTGAAGCTTGTGTAGCTCCTTAAATGGTGTCCAGCTCTTAACTTTCCTCTTGCTTCATCTTTACATATTTACATACAAACCAACAGTTTCTACCCATTGATCTTCTGTTTGTGGTATAAGTCTTGGGTTATAGATAGTAAATGAGTTTTTTTTATTTTATCCATATTTTCCATTTAAATATTTGTTTTAATACTAACTTTAACTTTTAATTAACTTGGTGAAAGATTCAGCTTGGCAGAATGTTTAACATTAAGGAATAGACTTTCAAACTTGTAACTTTTCCCCCTGTTTTAAAGAAACTTGGTGAAGATGAGGAGGAACTGTCTGAATTACAGCTCCGTCTTCTGGCTCTTCAGTCGGCCAGTAAGAAATGGCAACAGAAAGAGCAGCAGGTGATGAGGGAGAGCAAAGAGAAGCTGACCAAGACGAGAGCTGTGCAGCAGCAGAGGACGAAGGCCAGCACAAAAGTGCACTCAGCCAGAAAAGCGAGCACCGCAGGTGAGTCGGCCAGTCGGTCGGTCACTACTGTGCCATTGAACCAGTACGTCTTGTGCTATCTAGTTCTTAATTCGGAGACTTAAAAAATAACTTACTTCTCTTAAAAACAAAAATTGAAAAGAAAAATAAGACAAAAATATTCTTCCCCCAAAAGACCCCCCCCCCAAAAAAAAAAAAAAGCCAAAAATTGCACAAAACCACATGGAGTCTTTTTTTATTGGCCAACTACTCTTGGGCCTGGAGCTGGTTGGGGGGAGGAAGAAGGAAAATATAAAGGTGGGTGGGTAGGAAGGTGGGTAGGATCAAAGAAGGGAAAGAACATTATGAAAATGGAGGGGAAAATTGAATGGATATTTCATTTTATGTGTATGGGTATTTTGTCCCATGTGTGTCTGAACCATGTGTATACTTGGTGCCTGTAGAGGCAGATGAAGACATGAAATCCCCAGAATTGGACTCTCAGATGGTCGTGAGCTGGGAATTGAACCTGGATCTTCTTGCTCTTAACCACTGAGCCATCTTTCCAGCCCTATAATCGGGGAGTTTTGAGTTTGAGAAAGTACGAAGTCCTAAATTGGAAGACAATGCTGTTATAAATAGAATTTAGGGAGGCCCAGCTGTATACATTAGCTGACAGTATGAAAATGTTTAAGTCTCTTCTGACTTAAGAAGTCTTAACGCTTAGTTACTAGATAGTGACATTGCTGTGTTTTTCATGGGAAGCTAAACAAGCGTTGAGGAAGCAGCAAACAAAGGCGTGGAAGAAACTCCAGCAGCAAAAAGAGCAGGAAAGACAGAAAGAAGAGGACCAGCGGAAACAAGCCGAGGAAGAAGAGAGGAGGAAAAGAGAAGAAGAAATCAGGAAAATCAGAGACCTTTCCAATCAGGAAGAACAGTACAATCGATTCATGAAATTGGTTGGTGGGAAGAGGAGATCAAGAAGCAAAGTAAGGGGTATAGAACTATCACACTGAAATGTTCAAAAACTTTACAGATATCTTCATTCATTCATTTGAGAGTTGGTAGACAGGTGTGTACCGTAATGTGGTCACGGAGATGCAACTCTGGTCTTGTGCTTTGCAGCACATGCCTTTATCTATGGAGCCATCTTGTTGGCCCAGAATGTTCATATTTAAGTATTTTGTTAATATCATTACAAAGATTCAGTCAGCTAAGGAAAATTATAGATACCTTATGTTTGATAGAACTATCTTTTTTTCCTCTGTATGTGAGGGAATGTGTGTTGTGTGCACAAGTGTATGCATTCTCACCCTTCAAGTGCATGTAGAAGCCACAGGTTGATGTCAGTATGTCTTCTTATTCTCTTCTCCACCATACATTTTTGAGATGGGGTCTTACTGAACCTGGAGTTTACTGTTTAATCTAGAGTTGGCTGGTTGTCAAGCTCTAGGATCTGTCTCTGTTCTCTCGTGCTGGGGTTACAAGCATGTATCACCATATTTGGCTTTTTATCTGGGTCCTATGGATCCAAACTCAGATTCTCATGCTTGCATAGGAAGCCTTTTACCCACTGAGTGTTTCCCTGTGTGCATGCCTTGTACCACTTGCATGCCTGATGCCTGTGGAGGCTAGAAGAGGGCACTGGATCCTTTAGAACTAGACTTAGAGTTTTGAACTACCATATGGGTGCTGGGAATTGACCAGCGCTCTTAACCACAGAGCCATTTTTCTAGCTCCAATTCTTGACTTTACAAAATATAACCTGATATTATAATCATAATGCAAAAATGACCATTTTCCTTCTAGTTTCATGCCTAAAACCATAACTGCATAACTGTTGGAAGGACTTTGTGATTTCTTTTTATTAAGAGGGACCCCATTTACTTAATGGCTTAGATAATGGGGGAATTCATCTGTACAGATAACACTTGGCTGTCATAGACACCTTCCAGATTGCTGCCATGGGCAGGTCTCATAGAGTCATAATAATTTTGGGTATTTGTCCCTAAAAGTTAATTATCAACTCTTTTGTGATAAGTAACCCGGAATAGCGTTTGTTGAAACTAAGAAAATATTGTATGCTTAGTCCTCAGATCCTGACCTGAGGAGATCCTTGGATAAGCAACCTGATAGTGGAGGAGGCATTTATCAGTATGATAACTATGAAGAAGTTGCGATGGATACAGATAGTGAAACTAGTTCTCCAGGTAGGAGTCAAAACTTGGAAACATTTTGATAATCACAAGTAAGCTACTCCAGACCTCCAAAGAAATGTGTAAAGTGAAAAAAAATGTGAAGGTGAGATTTACTGGATTTTCTGTGACATGGTAATTACTTAGAATAAACCTTGAATGGATAGTTTTAACCTTAAGTTTTAAGTGAGAGGCTTTAAATTTAAAAGGTTTGTTTCAACTCTATTGAGCATTTGATCTAAAATAGGAAGATTGTGGGATTAAAGTCATGAGCCACACTTCCAGCTCAGGCAGTTTTTCTGGATACTCAGATGTGATTGACCATGAGAGAACTATTTTCTTACTAATACTAGACACCTGCACCTGAGACAGAACAACAATACAGTGGACTTTGGAGAAATTGGAATGTTTAGGAAACTGATGATCTCTCCCTGTGGTTATGTTGTAAGACCAAATCAAAACTAGAACTCCAGTTCCATGAATCTAGACTAGAGAGAAGACAGAAATACATGATTTATAGATGTTTTAGGACATTGTTTTAGCTGATGTTTGATAATCTTATATTTTTGATAAAGGAAAGGTTGGTCTTTTATTTTCAGGTACTTGGAGGTGATTTATTGCAATTCTGAAATATTAACAACACTTAACTCACTATAACCCATAAAATAACTTAATGCATGGTTTAATAGTTTTATAAAACTTTTTTATAGAGAAAACATACTTTCAGCTTTGTCTGATTGTAACCTTTTTTAGTATTAGGTATTTATCATGTCTTGTTCTCCCTCCCTCCCTCCCCTTCCTCCCCACTCTTCTCTATCCTCTTAGTTTTCTGAGATAGGGTCTTTGTGTATCACCTAGGCTTTCCTTAAATTTCCTGGGCACCCCAGGCTGTTCCTGAAACGGATTCTCCCTTCTCTGTTTCCCAAGCACTGAGACTGCAGGCATGTGCACCACATCTGGCTGATCCTTAGAGTTTTCAGGATAGTGTAGTTAAGATTAACATATTCTCAGATGTAGGCTGTGAATCAACTGTACAAAAGGGCAATGATGTCTCTGTATTGACTTGTGAGACAGCTAGGAAAAGAACTCAGTCTAAAATGTGAAAAAAAATTCTGTTGGTTGCATATAGTACATAGTCCTCACCCTTAGTTCCATTTCAACTTAAAATCATGTTCTTACTTTCCTTAGCACCATATTAAGGGAGAAATGGAGTTATGGTGTTTCTCTTTTCTCCCCTAGGGCCCTTTGACAGAATTCAAGAGAATTTATTTCATCATTTTGTAAAAATTATGTTAAGGGAAAAAAGTGCTCTATTCTCTGTTAGTACTATTAATTAGACTTTCCACATCCTAGTGAAATACAGGGAAGTTGCTTCTCTGTTTTGTTTGAGACTGTGTTTCCCTCTATAGCCCAGCTGGCTTCAGACCAGGCATCCTCCTGCCTCAGCCTTCTGAGCCCTGGGATTATAGGCATATGTTACATGCCTAACAAAAGATAAATTTTGAGGAATTAAATTTCATCTTAAAGATAACATTTAACTTTATGATGCAAGAACAATTTTATATAGTTAGAAAAGGATGCATAAAAGTTTAGGATTTTGTCATAAGCTTATAAGGCCTGATTTGCACTCTGCCAATGTATTTATTTCCTTGAAGCTTACCTATACATTTTATATGTTCCCGCCGAAACATTTTATTAAAAGTTCTTTTGAATTTTGTTCCCTTCTAAACAGCGCCTTCACCAGTACAACCACCATTTTTCTCTGAATGTTCATTGGGGTATTTTTCTTCAGCTCCATCTATTTCTTTGCCTCCACCAGCTCAGGTTTCAGTAAGTAAAGAAAATGACTGTGTGTCTTCTAATTTGTTTCATAAAACTGGCATGAATTGCTTGCTTTGAAGAGTGCTTAAAAAAATCATTATCACTTAGTAGAATTAATAGCAGAAATACGCAGAATTAAGCAGTTGATTGTCTAGCTATTCACTTGGTAGATTTTTTTTTTTAAACTACAGCTCATTTTAATTCCATTTTGAATTCAATTCTTCTCTTTGCTTCTCAAGTAATTGCTACTCAGGAAACATATTCCACAGCAGAATAAAAATTGTGACTTCTGTGGATTTTATTTTATTGGTTTTTTGTTTCTTTGCCTTTTTTTTGTTTGTTTGTTTGTTTTGAGACAGGGTTTTTCTGTGTAGTTTTGTGCCTTTTCTGGATCTCGCTCTGTAGACCAGGCTGGCCTCGAACTCACAGAGATCCACCTGCCTCTGCCTCCCCAAGTGCTGGGATTAAAGGCATGCACCACCACCACCCAGCCTGCTTTTTGTTTTTAAGGCAGGGTTTCTACATAGCCCTGGGTATTGTAGAGTTCAGTATATAGGTAAGACTGGCCTCCAACTCACAGAGGTCCCCCTGCTCCTGTTTTCCAAGTGCTAGGAAGATGTAGATAGGCTGCTTACTCCTCTTTAGGTAACCATAGTTACTTTTAACTTGAAAATCAGACAAAAGAAACATACTATCTATGGAAATTAAATCCTTCCACCACTTGGACTCTGGGGACTGCTTTAACCCATTGGGCCATCTTGCCAGCATCATCTTCAAGGAACTGTCAATCACCCCGTGTTTGTTTTGACACAGGGTCTTACTCTGTATCCCTGGCTGGCCTGTAATTCACTATTCATTTAGACAAGAATGGCCTCAGGGCAGCCTGCCTCTGAGCATTGGGTTGCAGGTGCCTGCCATCACTCTGGGCAGTATCAGCCCAGTTTTCTAAAAGAAGAAAAAGTGAGAAACCATAAATAAAGGTTCTGCAGTTACTTCTAGATTTCGAGCATCTAGATATCAAACAGTATCTCCTACTAGGTAAGAGAACCTTTCCATTGAAATTTTCCCTGGTAAATGTGTGATATCTTCCAGTAGAATTTATTGGAAAGGGAAATTGAAATGATTTCTATTGAGAACAAGGAATGAATGAGCTAAAATGTGAGGAGAATTGCTGGAAAGTCTTTGAAGCAAAACATCCAAAATAAGGGGTTTATAGGAAATCAGGTTTCCTATGTAATCTCTAAGAAGCCATTTTTTTTCACAAGGATTTTAAAGAATGCTATGCAGTGCTCTGGGCTCTTATTCTTATAATCTCTTTGATTTATATTTAATTTTAATGATACTTAAAATTTTTATTACTACATATTTTAATTTGTTAATATTTTAAATTTAGCACTAGGCATGGTGGTGCATGCCTTTAATTCCAGTGCTTGTGAGGAGCATGCAAATAGATCTCTTGAGTTGGAGGTCAGTCTGGTCTACATCGTGAGTTGCAGGCCAGTCAGTGAGACCCTGTCTACAAATACACACATGCTTTAACTTGTTTCTACTTTTAGTGTTGTTTTTAACTTGATTTCATCTGAAGGGAATGACCTTGTCTAATTTGATTCTTACACCTTCTAGAATTTTAAATGTAGATAGGGACAGGAACAGAGGTGTTTATATTTGTATAATTACTATGGAATTCATAAATGTTTCAAACATTTGCAAAAGTACCATTTTCATGCTTGAATATTAAATTCTGGGTTAGCTTTGAATTATACGTAATATTAATATTAATGTTAATATCACTATACATAATACATCAGTATACATAGAAAAATTAAAAATAAGAATATATACCTTTTCTGATTTAATATTGCTTCAGAACTGTTTGAAGTTAATAAAGTCTGATTTAATTTTTCTTTTAAATTATTATTTCTTTAACAAACTCAGTCTGTGCCATCTCTGAGCCAGCCTTATGGAGAAGGCTTGTGTGTTTCTCTTGAGCCTCTACCTCCTCCACCGCCTTTGCCACCTCTTCCCCCTGAAGATCCAGAGCAGCCTCCAAAACCGCCTTTTGCAGATGAGGAAGAGGAGGAAGAAATGCTCCTTCGGGAAGAATTGCTTAAGTCTCTAGCCAATAAAAGAGCTTTTAAGCCGGAGGTAATTTAGAGCCTGGCCCTCTAGGTGGCGCTCTCGCACCTGCCGTTAGGGCGGGTCTGCTTTTGTCTGCCTGTGTGAGTGAGGCTTTAGTGCTCTCAGGCAAGTGAAGTCTGATGCAATGGAAATGTTTATCTTCTTCTTCTTAGGAAGCGTCCAGTAATAGCGACCCACCTTCACCTCCAGTCGTGAACAGTTCTCAGCCTTTGTCCAGAAGCAATCTGTCAATAGTCAGTATTAATACAGTGTCTCAGCCTAGGATACAGAATCCAAAGTTTCACAGAGGACCTCGTCTTCCACGAACTGTGATCTCGGTAAAAACAAGCATAAGACAGTACCGTTCATACAGCTTATGAGAATTTTCTTAAAAGAATATTTTCACTGTCATGTCACTGCCGTCTAGCTCACTTATATGCAAAAATAAATTCCTATATAAATACAAGTTAAAAATGGTACAGAGGTGTGAAGTAAGAGCAGCATGTTCACTTGAAGATTGGTAGAATTTGGTAATGGTGTGTTGGAGAATGTATTCTCAGAGTGTGGTAGATGTTTTTTCCTCTGCTCTTAAAGATTATAAATTGGCCCAATTTCAATCTTTTCTGGTGTTATTTTACCAAATGGATATCTAAAAATTTTTCTCTTTGCACTTTAAAAAAAGTGTTTTTAATAGGATTGGGAATTGAACCAAGACCCTCACACACAACAGGCAAGCACACTGCCACAGAACTATATCCTCAGACTTTTTAAAAATTTGGAAACAAGATCTCACTAAATTGCACAGGGAGGCCTTGAACTTGATAATCCTGCCTCAGTCTCCAGACTGCTAGGAATTGCAGGCCTATGCCACCAGGCCAGGCTGTTTCTCATCTTATTTGTAACTTGTTCATATTTTCACCCAGAGATCATACTATAATGGAAGAATTTATGATCTGAGTCTGGTGATAACCTGCAGTCCCAGCTTGAGTGTGAAGTCTGCCTGTGCTACATAGTATGACTCTGACCCACAAAACCAGAAACTAGGGATGTGGCTTGGTGATAGAGTGATTTACCTAGTATGAACAAAGCTCTGGGGTCAGACCCCAGCACTAGAGAATAAAGTTGAAATGACAATTTTTAAAATCTTATTTCCTGTTGACTTTAGAGGAAAATAAATAGAGCAAAGTCAAGTTGAAATTTTGCCATTTAAGTAAAGTAACTTTGGTCCGTCACCCTCTATGTGTAGTTACAATGTCTGCAAAGTTTTATAAATGATTTCTTTGCCCTTTAAGAGTTAATTTAAATCGGAGTGTCTTTCTTTATAGAAAGACAAAAATTATGAAGATTATAATAATTATAGTAATATTGGGAAAGACAAAAATATAGACTGCTTCTTGTGCTTGGATTATAACCCATATGGGGCTATAATCATAGACTGTAACCAGAAGATGCCACCATATACTATGTATAGTTATTTTTGTGTGTTGATATACAAAGAATTTAAAAGGCTTGTCCAAAGCTATATATACACTTAGTTGTCACAGAGTAATGAAGAGAATCGAAATGCTTTTCCTGGGGGCTGGATGATTGCTCAGTGGTTAAGAGCACTTGGTACTTCTTAGGGGACCAGAGTTTGGTTTGCAGGACCTATGTTACGTGGCTCAAAACCACTCCAACTCCAGGAAATTGAATGCCCTTTTCTGGCCTCCAAGGCCACCTGCACATACATGTGGCATACCCACAGACACGTAGACTGACAAACACACTAATTATTTTAAAAAATGAAAACACAAATGCTTTTACTACCGTGAATAACAATTACATTGTTTTGCAGCTTCCAAAACATAAATCAGTGGTTGTAACCCTGAACGATTCAGATGACAGTGAGTCTGATGGGGAGTCTTCCAAGGCAACCAATAGTGTTTTTGGTGGATTAGAGTCCATGATCAAAGAAGCAAGACGAACTGCTGAGGTATGTGCTGTAATTAATGCTGAAAGCAGTTGAGGCATTGGCACTCATTAAAGTTAATTTTGTTCCTGAAAAATTAGATCTTAGAGTGAAGGCAGTGCTTTATGGGGAAAGTTTTGTGCTTTTACTACTTAAATAATGAACCGTTTATTGATTACATAGATTTTTACGGTTTTGAAAATTCCTTCTGTGTTTCTAATTACTCCCTTTTCAAAGTAGCAAAATGGGTTATATAATTGAGTTATGTAAGCTAGTTGTCAACTAGCTTCTTTATTTTTTCTTTTTCTGAACCCCCCCCCCCCAGGGGTTCTCTGTGTAGTTTTGGTGCCTGTCCTGGATCTCGCTCTGTAGACAAGGCTAGCCTCGAACTCACAGAGATCCGCCTGGCTCTGCCTCTTGAGTGATAGGATTAAAGGCATGTGCCACCACTGCCCGGCATCCTCTTTATTTGTCAAAAGAAGAGTGAGGATATTAATATATTTCTAAATATATTAGTATATACTGGGGTATAAAATATAAATACCAGTGTAGAGTTTTTGAAAGCTGTTCATCTGGTTGATTTAAATACTTTTTAGCAAGCTTCAAAACCCAAAATTCCTCCAAAATCTGAAAAGGAAAATGACCCTCTGCGGACGCCTGAAGCTTTGCCTGAGGAAAAGAAGATTGAATATCGATTGCTGAAGGAAGAGATTGCCAAGTAAGGAAGATTTTATGTAATTCATTTTAGGGGAGATGTTTGCTAAAGTCGCTTTTGTCTGTATGTAAACTATGACTCTAGAATATGAGCAATGGTGATTTTATCCTAGTTAGGGAGTCAATGTTATGATTTCCACATGGAGAGGTTGGTTATCACCTGTCAATGTAAAGACAGCAAGGAAAGCCCAACTGCACTGTTAGCTTTGCATGCCAACCTGAGTCTGTCATGTGCATGTATTCTATAAAACAATATATTTTAAAGAACTCTGGCCTAATTCATCTCTCTCAAATTTAGTCGTGAGAAGCAGCGGTTGATTAAATCTGATCAGCTGAAGACAAGTTCATCATCCCCAGCGAACTCGGATGTGGAAATGGATGGGATTGGTAGAATAGCAATGGTTACTAAGCAAGTTGCAGATGCAGAAGCAAAGCTTAAAAAACACAAGTGAGTTTCACTCAGTGTCTGATTAAATATGTCATGTATCTGAATGTGCCTAGATTGGAGGGTCTTTGTCTATATTTATATCTGCATATATCGTTATTAACTACTCTAGGATTATGGACACACACACACACACACACACACACACACACACACACACACACACACACACACACTTCAGGGACAGACAGGTTACATTCCCTCCCCACTAGCCTCTTAAGAACTCCATATAGGGATGTGTTGGGTACCTGGACAGGAGTGTAGATGTGTGAGGGGAGGTGTGCTGGGCAACCCCTGGATCATGAACTCTTATACGTGGTAGAACTAGAGCAGTTACTCCTTCTATTGACTGACACATTTATGAAAAGTAATTAATATTTCCATTAGAGATACCAAGACCTTAAAGGAAGGTTGGCAGATTGAAACCTAGCTAAAATTACTCATTTTAGAATCTCTTAGAATATCTTCATTGGAAACGTTTTTATTTTTTTTTTTAGAAAAAAACATATTCATATAAGATATTGTGATGTATGTATGTGTGTATTTAAATTTATTTTTGAGGTGTATGTAGCTCTTGGTAGCCTGGAATTTGGTGTGTACATAAAGCTGGCCTCAGATTTCAGGCGCTCTAGTGTGAGATTTCTCTAAATTTTTTATGGATGCACTTAGTGCTATGAACTTTGCTCATAGCACTGCTTTCATAGTGTCCCATAAGTTTGGTTATGTTGTGCATTCATTTTCATTGAATTCTAGGAAGTCTTTAATTTCTTTATTTCTTCTTTGACCCATGGTGATTCAGTTGAGTGCTGTTCAATTTCCATGAGTTTGTAGACTTTTTGTAATTTGTTCTGTTTTTGAATTCTAACTTTAACTCATGGTGATCTGTTAAGATACAGGAAGTTATTCCAATTTTCTTGAATCTTTTGAGATTTGCTTTGTGACCAAGTATGTGGTCAATTTTAAAGAAGGTTCCATGAGGTGCTGAGAAGGTATATTCTTTTGTGTTTGGGTGAAATGTTCTGTAGATATCCGTTAAGTACATTTGAGTCATAACATCTGTTAGTTCCCTCATTTCTCTGTTAAGTTTTGGTCTGGCAGACCCTTTACTTGGAGGTAATGTCTGTCTTTGAAGTTGAGGTGTGTTTCTTGTATGCAGCAGAAGGATGGATCCTGTTTTCATATCCATTCTGTTAGCCTGTGTCTTTTTATAGGTGAATTGAGTTCCTTGATATTAAGGGATATTAATGACCAGTGACTATTATTAGTTCCTGTTATTTTTTCATTTTGCTGCTGCTGGTGGTAGTATGTGTGTGTTTCCCTTCTTTGGGATTTCCAGGTGTGCAATTATCTATTGCCTGTGTTTTCGTGGGTGCAGCTAACTTCCTTCGGTTGAGTTTTCTTTCTAGTACTTTCTGTATGGTTGGATTTGTGGATAGGTATTGTTTAAATCTGGATTTCTCCAGATTTAAACAATGGAATATCTTGTTTTCTCCATCTACGGTGATTGAAAGTTGTGCTGGGTGTAGCAGTCTGGACTGGCATCCGTGGTTTCTTAGTGTCTAGGACCTTCTGGCTTTCAGAGTCTCCATTGAGAAGTTGGGTGTAATTCTGATAGGTCTGCCTTTGTTACTTGGCCTTTTTCCTTTGCAGCTCTTAATATTCTTTCTTTATTCTATATGTTTAGTGGTTTGATTATTATGTGGTAAGGGGACTTTTGGGGGGGGGTTGTCTATTTGGTGTTCTGTAACTTCATAATTCTTCATAGGCATGTCCTTTAGATTGGGAAAGCTTTCTTCTATGATTTTGTTGAATATATTTTCTGTGCCTTTGAGCTGGAATTCATCTTCTTCTATCCCTATTGTTCTTAGGTTTGGTCTTTTCATGGTGCCCCAGATTTCCTGGCTGTTCTGTGTTTGAATTTGTTGGATTTGACATTTTCTTTGACCAATGACTATTTCCTCTATCATATCTTTAACGCCTGAGAGTCTCTGTTTCATCTCTTGTATTCTGTTGGTTATGCTTGCATTTGTAGTTCCTGTTTATTTACCCAGATTTTCCATTACCAGAATTCCCTTGGTTTGTGTTTTCTTTGTTGCTTCTATTTCAGTTTTCAAGTTTTGAACTGTTTCCTTCACCTGTTTGTTTTTTTCTTGACTTTAAGGGATTTATTGACTTCTTCCAATTTTTTGTTTGTCTTTTCCTGTTTCTTTTAGGGATTTTTTTTTTTAATTCCTCTTTAAGGGCCTCTATCATCTTCATAAAGTTATTTTTAAGGTTGTTTTCTTCTGCATCATCTGAGTTGGGATGTTCAGGTTTTGCTCTTGTAGAACCGTTAGGTTCTGGTGGTGCCATATTGCTCTTTATATTGTTGAATGTGTTCTTACACTGCCATTTACCCATCTGGGTTTGGGATAATTATAGGTACAGGTGTTGATTCTTGTGATGTCTTTCTTGAATGGGTTTTTTCTTTCTTTATTGTCTGTTTCCTTTGTTGTCTTTTGGCCTGAATGACCAAGGGTTCTGGTGATTGGCTGATTGTCAGGTTGAGTAGGGTTGTCTCAGCTGAGGTTTGTGGGGGTTTGTGTGCCTAGATCCAGCATACTGTCCAGTTCTTCTGGCTGGTGTGGGTTGTGCCTATGCCTATGGGATCTGTTCTTCTAACTGGTGTAGGTTTTGCCTGTGCCTGTTCTTCCATCTGGTGTGGGTGGCACTTGTCTGCTGATGTTGCTGGAGAGGGCTGTTCATGCAGAGGATGCTGGGGTAGGTGGGACTGGGGAGCAGAGTGGGTCTGTTCTTCCAACTGGTGTAGGTGGAGCTGGTGCCTCTAGAGGCTGCTGATGTGATGGTGGATCTGGTTGTCCAGGGCAGGAGGATGAGTTCGTGGGTTTGGGTGGCGGAGTGAGTCTTGTGGGTTACAGAGCCCAGTGAGTAGCAGCAGTGGTGGAGCGCCTGCCTGCAGGACGCTCACGTGCTGGCCGGCTGCTGAGACTGCACCCAGGGACTTTACAGACAAGCTTCCAAGTGTTTGTCTGTGTGTCATTAAGGAAAAGGGAGGAGTAGGTGTTCATAGCCTCATTTCTAACATTTCTGATCCTGGTATTCTGGTATTCTTTTTGTGAATCATGAAAGTGAATGTAGTTGTGATTTTTTTTTTTTTTTTTTTTTTTTTAAAACAGGAGCAATGCAAGGCAGTATGAGATATTATATACAGAACATGTTCTGTTTTCCTTCTGACCAATATAATTAGATATTAAATATTCTGAGCACAGTATATTCTGAAAGTGTTTATAAGTGTATTTGGTGTTGGCATTTGTCTTGTGCTAAACTGTATTTCATAGCATGGAAGGTACATCTTCAGTTTATGAACAGAAGAACAGTTTATGTCTTTCAAATTCTAACTTGCATGTAAGATTAAAAATTCTTTGAATGCATTATTATATTATTACTTTGAAATTTCTCTGTTTTGATGGTGTCAAACTGCTAGTTTAGGAAACAATAAGAATTTTATTATTTACCACTCAGGATTCTCTTGATCAAAGATGAATCAGTTTTAAAGAATCTAGTACTGCAAGAAGCCAGGAAGAAAGAGTCTGTTCGAAATGCCGAAGCAAAAATTACAAAACTTACAGAACAACTTCAAGCAGCTGAAAAAATCCTCAGTGTTAACAGGATGTTTTTGAAGAAGCTCCAAGAACAAGTAATGTTCTTTTTAAAAAATTAAATACTGTAGTTTTTTGTTTACTGCATTTTAAAAAAAGAATTGTATTTTTATTCCTAATGTATGTGTCTGGTGTCTGCCGCATGTGTGCTGATGTTCACCAGAGTCAGGTGGTATCTCCTGGAACAGCCCCACTTGGGGGCTGGAGCTGAGCTCCAGTCCTCTGGACAAGCAGTTAACTGCGGGGCCATCTCTTCAGCCTCCAAACTGCATATTTTATAGGGTGTGTGTGTGTGTGTGTGTGTGTGTGTGTGTGTGTGTGTGTGTGTGTGTGTGTGTGTGTGTTTCCTCTAAGGCAAAGGGGAAAAATTTGAACTTACACCATCAACATATATGTAACGTGTGGTCTCTTATCAAGACATACTGTTAAGGTATTTTTACTTTGATAATGCCTCTAAAGCTATTGTGTTTAAGAGGATATTTCCTAGGATTTTCAATGATACATTTTCTCTTTTCAGATTCACCGAGTTCAACAGCGTGTTACCATTAAGAAAGCTTTGACTCTGAAGTATGGAGAAGAGCTTGCTCGGGCAAAGGCAGTGGCCAGTAAAGAGCTAGGGAAACGCAAGCTGGAACAAGATCGCCTTGGAGTAAGTTGCTCGTAGGAATATTTTTGGAGAGTCTGTTTTTTGTTTTTAATGGTCCTTCTAAACTAAGAGATGTAAAAATTAACTCCAACTTTGCTGTAAATTCAGAGAACAGATTGTATTAATAGTCTCTATAAAATCTAGAGTATATTTTAATGATACCTACATTTTTGTATGCTTTTAAAATTTATTTTGCATTGGCTTTAGTTTTTGTTGGTCACAGATTAACTAGCAAATGTATGTTGACTTGTTAAATAGTTTGGCTCTCCTTGTCAGTTTGGTCTTGTGATGTTGGTATTATATTTCAGTGATAGAATTATCTTGTGGGGAATTGTATATGATTGCATAAAGTGCTATAAAATATTTACTTTCTCCCCTAGCCAAACAAAGTGATGAGATTGGATAATTCTCCAATATCAAGTCCAAGAAAGCATTCAGCAGAATTAATTGCTATGGAAAAAAGACGACTACAAAAGCTAGAATATGAATATGCCTTGAAAATTCAAAAGTTAAAAGAAGCCCGAGCCCTCAAAGCCAAGGAACAACAGAATCTTGTTCCCGTTGTAGAAGAGGAACCTGAGTTTTCTTTACCTCAGCCCTCACTTCACGATCTGACACAAGATAAATTGACCTTGGACACAGAAGAAAATGATGTCGATGATGAAGTTTCGTCAGGTTCCAATAGAGAACGGAGAAGATCCTTCCTGGATTCTAATGCTTTCACTAAGCCCAACCTTAAACACACAGATACCCCTAACAAAGAGTGCATAAACAAGCTCAGTAAAAGTACTGTAGAAAAGCCAGAACTGTTTCTAGGGTTAAAAATTGGTGAATTACAAAAATTGTATTCCAAAGCTGACAGCTTAAAACAGCTGATTTTAAAAACAACCACAGGCATTACAGAAAAGATTTTGCACGGTCAGGTCAGTGCCATTTCCTAGTCTGTATGAAGTCTAGAGTTTACCTGGTGCCTCACTTGTCATGTGGAGTTACTGTGATTTTTGGTTGCTTTTGCAGGAGATTGCTGTGGATGTGGATTTTGTTACAGCTCAGAGTAAAACAACGGAAGTGAAACCATGCCCCTTTAGGCCCTACCAGAGTCCTCTTCTAGTCTTTAAATCCTACAGGTATAAAAGATAGTTAATTGTTTGAATTTCAGGGCTCCCCTGGCTCCTAATGCTTTACGTTGAATATATGTTAATACATAGAAGCATTTGAATTAGTCACCTGGAAAGCAAACCTTTCAAGGAAGGCAAAAATGTGTATTGCTGTTCTCAAATCATGCCAGAAAGTGCAGTTCAGCGTGTTCTTTAGGTTCAAATTCTGTTAAGTATTTTAGGACTAGAGTTTTGTGAAATTTTTAATTTATTCATTTATATATTCATTTTATTTATTTATTTATCATTTATTTATTTATTTCTCTGTGTAGCTTTGGAGCCTGTCCTGGAACTTGCTTTGTAGACCAGGCTGGCCTTAAACTCAGAGAGATCCGCTTGGCTCTACCAAGTGCTGGGATTAAAGGTGTGCACCACCACTGCCCAGCAAATACATTATTTTTTAAGATAGATTCACTGCATAGCTGTGGCTATATTTGAACTTGCTCTTTAGCCTCAAATTTTAAGTAATCCTCTTGACTCTGCCTCTCAACTGCTCTATTATAGGTGTGTGCTGCCACATCTGGACAGTACAGATGTTCAGTTTTGAGTTTCTATTTAGCACTCTTCAGTTGCCATTGGCCGGCCTTCAGAAGGTTGACTTGGACATTCTGAGATGGCTAATGTTGTCACACAACATTTTCAGAATGCTCGAAGTTGTGGATGGCTAAATGGGTGTGGTCGTATGATAAAATTATAAAGCATTTAATAAGTAGTATGGGCTCATATCCTAGCATTTTTATTGGCTGGTAATGTATGCAAGAAATACTAGTAAATAGCATTTTATTGTGTGGTAGGGGAAAAAAGCTTAGAATATAGCATTATTTATATATTTTTTTCTGTATTATAAAACGTTTAAAGCTTTATGGTGGTGGTTGTTATTTATACTGGAAATTGAACTTAGGGCCTCATATATGCTAGGTAGGTATCTACCACTGAATGCTTTCCAGGCCCTTTTTTAAAAATAAGGTGGAGCCTTCCTACATCAGCTTGGCTTTCTTTGAGTTCAGCCTCTCAAATGCTAGAAACAGTTGTGTACCACCTCACTTAGTTTTCTACGTGATGTCTCTCATGTTCCCATTATAAAAGTAGTTATTCTTGTTATGTATATTCTGGCTATTTGTAGTTACTTTTGGGTGTTGATTTGATAAGGTAAGCAGGGGTAGAAGTTTTAACCGAGAAAGAAAAATGTCTAGCTCTTAGAGAAATGTGTATGGACTATAATGTGCCTTTTCATTTTCTTTCTAGATTTAGTCCTTATTATCGAACCAAGGAAAAACTTCCCCTAAGTTCAGTATCATACAGTAATATGATTGAGCCAGATCAATGTTTCTGCCGTTTTGATTTAACAGGAACGTGTAATGATGATGATTGTCAGTGGTGAGTAGTTTTTATTTGGAAGGAATTTCTAGAGAAAGTTATGGTTCCTTAATTTAGATAAGTACATGGTTATCTTTTGTGCTTTTGTTTTATTTTAGGCAGCATGTGCAAGACTATACACTTAGCCGAAAACAGTTGTTCCAGGACATTCTGTCATATAATCTATCATTGATTGGATGTTCAGAGACAAGCACTGATGAAGAAGTTGCTTCTGCTACAGGTTTGTAAAGAGTTCTTGTTTAACTTAGGGAATTAAAAAAATCATACACAGTTTATGACATTTTAAACAGCCAGTAATTCACACTTATGACACTTACCTAGATCTGCCCTATCAAATACAGTAGTCACTAACTGCGTATTGGCCTTTAAATGTAAATTTAAATAAAAACATAGTTCATCAGTCTTAGTAGCCACATTTTAAGTATTTGGTAGCCAAGTGGCAGGTGCTGGCCAGTAGGACAGCAGTGATTTAAGACATTACCATTGTTTCAGAAAGTTCTTTAGTCATCTAAATGGTTCAGTTTATTAGGAAAAACTAGCAACACTTGCGTAGACAGTTTACTGATGACTTTAATGTAGACTTTTACTTTATTTTGCTGTTTTCAAAAGCACGGGAGTGTTAACGAATGGATGGATGTTTCCTGTCCAAACCGCCTGGTCCCAACTGACTTAGAGGCTGAATATGATTATAAATGCTTGGCTGATAGCTCAGGCTTGTTGCTAGCTAACTCTTAAATTAACCCATTTCTGTTCATCTACATATTGCCAAATGGCTCATGGCTTTACCTGTCCTCTAGCGATGCCTTGCTTCCTGGGTGGCTGGCTTGCTGGCATCTCTCCTGATTCCTCCTTTCTTCTTCCCATCATTCTCAATTTGGCTTTCCCACCTAACTTCCTGCTGAGCTACTGGCCTGTCAGCTTTCTATTAACCAATGAGAGTAATACATATTCAGAGTGTAGAAAAGGATTGTTCCACAACACAGGAGCACTAAAGGTTAACAACATGGTTTAGCCTCTAAATCTTGTAGTAAAGTAGCAAGTACTTTATTATAAAATTTGATGTAGAAACCATAGATTACTAAAAAACATCTGTGAGCTAGTATTGTTGAATTTCTCCCCAGATTTTGGTGCCAAATAATGTCTTTTGGGTTAAAGGAATTAACGTGTGTGCACGTACGTGTGTATCACTATCCAGAGTGATTATAAAGTCACTGAACTTCATCATTCCTCATTTGGTTGGGCCTTCTACTTTTACTTCATAATGTAGTCCATTTTAGTTCATGAACTGTCAATCTCAGTATATATTGTGGTATGGTAGGAAAGATTTGTCATAGTAGTTAAGCTAACTGTAGGCCTTGACCTTTCATAGTTGATAGATGTTACTGAGTAGTACCATATATAGCTTAAGTCTTAAGTTATTCTTTGCTTTGTAATCTTTTAGTTAGCATGGTTATTACAGTCAATTTTTTATATTGAATATAGTATCACTTTTATTTTCAGAAAAGTATGTTGAAAAACTTTTTGGAGTAAACAAAGACCGAATGTCAATGGACCAGATGGCTGTTCTCCTTGTTAGCAATGTTAATGAAAGTAAAGGTCATAGTAAGTATGTGTGTGTGTGTGTGTGTATGCATGCGTGTTTATTTCTGTAGAACTGCAGACCATCTGGCATTATGTGAATGTTGTCTTTTAAAGTCTTCAGTATGATAAAGAAAACCTAGTTACACCAGTTAACAATCTTCTCCTCTCTGTGTTAGCACCTCCATTTACAACTTACAAAGACAAAAGAAAATGGAAGCCAAAGTTTTGTAGAAAACCTGTATCAGAGAATAATTTCAGTAGTGATGATGAGCAGTCTACAGGACCAATTCAGTATGGTAAGAAGATCTAGATCTAGATGAGATCTAGAATTAAGGTGGTGTTCTCTTCTTTAAAACACTGACAATTCTTCCAGTGTATCTGTTAACTTAGTTTATAAAATATGTTTTCTTAAACTTGTATCATTGGTGTTTTTCATTGTCTTAAATGCAATTGCAATATAAGTATTTGTTGTGCAGAATTGATCCTGACATTGCAGGACATTTTCATTCATGCTCCTTGCCCAATAAATGGGAGGAACACTAATAAATATGTTTCATATATTTGCAGACATGCTGTAGTGGGGTGAGCATAGCTTCATTTGAAAACCACTGCCTTGCTGGAGTCTTGAAAGCACATGTTCTTTTTTGCTTTATTTTGGAGTCTGTATTTTATGACATGCAGTAAAGTGTGTGTGTGTGTGTGTATGTGTGTGTGTGTTTGAAACCAATGAAGAAACTCATGGTTGAGTACATCTTGCATTCTTATTTCTAGTTTGCATAATTTGTGGATTAATAATGAAGCCCAGGTTCACTCATCACTCGTGTGCTTATTTGTGATTATATAATGTATGATTCTGTCATTGAGATGTAGAAGAAATACTTTGTAACTTTTAACTTAGATTTCCCCCCACATAGACAGGGCAAGGTCTCATGTACCCAAGGCTGCCCTTGAACTACTGATCTCCTGCGTCCACCTCTGGAGTGCTGGGTTTATAGGTGTATGCCATCATGGCTGCATTTTAACATTTAGTTTATTTTTTAAATTATAATTCACAATTATTGATATCACTTACCCTAAACATAATTAATATGTCTAATATAATTTACCAGCAGACCATACTTGTAGTTTATAAGCTAAGTCTTATTTATTCTTGTTTTCCTGATGCTTGAAATAGCACCATTCTTCCTTCCGGAAGTGCTGAGATTGGAATGGTTAATTTTCTGACGGTTCAGATTTAGAGCTGAAAATCATCTAACCCCTTGGGTTGTTAAAGAAGATATAAAGCTAATGGTATTTGTCCTTACAGCCTTCCGACCAGAGAACCAAATAAATGTTCCAGCTTTGGATACTGTTGTCACTCCAGATGATGTTAGGTATTTCACCAGTGAAACTGATGACATTGCTAATTTGGAAGCAAGTGTACTCGAAAATCCTTCTCATGTACAACTTTGGCTCAAACTCGCATACAAGTGCTTGAATCAAAATGAGGGGTAGGTCAGCTTCACATTGTTTTGAAATATTTATGCCTTTTTTATTTTATTTCAGCTATGGTCATTAGGTTTCCTTCTCATTATCAGTGGAGTCTTGTTTTGAGAAAGGGTCTCACTCTGACCGAGGCTGGTCAGAAACTTGCTTCCTGGCCCAGGCAGTCCTGCTTCAGCCTCCCAAGTGCTGACATTACATGTGTGAGCCAGCGCACCTGGTTGAGTATTTTAGTATTTTGAAACAAGGTCTTAATGTAACCTTGATTGGCTTAGAATTTGCTGTGTAGTTGAGGATGACCTTGAACTATGCTTTCTTATTACTCTCCAAGTACTGAAATTATAGGTAGATTCCATCCTTCCTAGCATTGAATCGTTATTATTTTTTTTTTTTTTTTTGACAAAGCCAAAAGTATTTTGTTACTGCTCTAAAGCGAGTTGAAAAGTTTAAGAATAGAGCGTGTTCATGGCTCAGTCAATTAACAGGTGGTAAATTATACTGGAGTTTGTTGCACATGGATCTTTAATCCTAGCAGGTGGATCTCTATGAGTTTGAGTCAGGCCTAGGCTACATAGTGAGTTCTAGGCCAGCCAAGGCTACATAGTGATAGCCTGTCTTAAAAAACAAAAAGGAAAAAAGTCTGTTGGCAAAATTATGATGAGAATGGGACAATTTAAATTTTAGGTTAATTTGAAATGGAGATTTAAGTTTATTTGACCAACTTTAAAGTCTGATGTAATTAGTGTTTTTTCTGTGCATGGTTATATTCAAGTTACGATAAGTAATTTCATAGCTAGTAGTTTCTGTTACAAATTTCACACTCTGCTTTTTAATAGTGGAGAGCAAGCCAGGGAATAATCTTTACAATGTAATTTTCAAGTATAACTTTTTTTTTAAGTAGTCTACTGGGAAAGACTTATCTCAAAACTTTAGTATAAAACCTGTTAAATAAGGCAGTGGCTGCAGAGTGCTGATAAACCACATACACCAGAATATGGTCTTATTTAAGTTGCCTGGTGTGATTTCCATGAGAATAGGGTAAGTTACAGTGCTTTCTTGTCTGACTCGTTTATTGAGTAAGGGACAAAAGAACTGTACATTACTCTATGAATAGGATCATGAGAGAATTATCTTCTTTAAGAGATAGCAAGCCCTTGAGCTGAAAAGAGCTATTATATTGAAAGCTTTGATATTTTGTGCTGGCAGTAGCTGGCCTTGAGAGAGTTGTTTAACTTTTTCTGTTTTCAAACAGTAAAAATCATAAAAGGTATTGCTGAATATGTATGTAGATCACATTTGAAGTTGATAATCTTAGTGCTTTTATTATACTATGTTTTTATCTGTGATAAAGGCTTGCTGAATATCCACTTAAAAAGAAATTATTTAGTCTATGGGAGATCAGGACCTTTGGGCTTTGACAAATGTGATTTGAAATCCTAATTTATTGCTTTTTCTCCTTGTGGTCCTGGCTCTTGTAGGTTCTAACAGAAAGTAGCGTTTTAGTTTGGTTCATTTGAGTAGCTCTCCTTAGATGGTAACATTAATATGTTTGTTCAGTCTGTTTCTGCACTGCTGCTGATTGACCCTGGTGCCATGTGCCTGCTAGGCACTGAGCTTTAGCCTTAGCTGCTCAGACGTCCTGTAATGGAACGCTTTGCCCTTCCTTTTTAACACACAGACTGTGTTCAGAATCTCTGGATTCTGCTCTGAATGTACTGGCTCGAGCGCTGGAAAATAATAAGGACAATCCAGAAATTTGGTGCCATTACCTCAGATTGTTCTCCAAAAGAGGGACCAAGGAGGAGGTGCAGGAGATGTGTGAAACAGCTGTGGAGTATGCTCCTGACTACCAGAGCTTCTGGACTGTAAGTAGAGAAGACAGCGACCACGTGGTTGAGATGGATGCTATGCTCATAATTCCTTGGTATGTAGCTTAATAGTCTATACTTGATCAATGTGTAGATTTACTTACCAGAGTCTCAGGTTCCCAGTCACTTCTCTGTAGGGATAGATTGTTGACTAAAAATGAGGAATATTTAAAGAAGACATTGTTAAATTTTTTCGTTAAAGAAAAAATAATTAAAATATTAGACACATTGTTATGCAGTTTTCATTTGGACAAAATTAAGGGAGTTTCACAAAACGTGAAAAAAATTCTTTTAAATTTCTGTTGTGTAAAATTAAAATTACTGGGATTTAAAACAATTTTTTTCTTCACTGTTTGTGAAGTCTTACCTGTAATTTCTGCTAATACTGGACCTTTCTTTGAGAGAATAGTTTTTCTTTTATTCATTCATTCATTCATTTATTTATTTATTTATTTATTTATTTATTTATTTATTTATTTTTTTTTTATTTTTTTTTTTGGTTTTTCGAGACAGGGTTTCTCTGTATAGCTTTGCGCCTTTCCTGGAACTCACTTGGTAGCCCAGGCTGGCCTCGAACTCACAGAGATCCACCTGGCTCTGCCTCCTGAGTGCTGGGATTAAAGGCGTGCGCCACCACCGCCCGTATATTTATTTATTTACTTACTTATTTATTATTTTTCGAGACAGGGTTTCCCTGTGTAGTTTTGGAGCCTGCCCTGGATCTCCCTCTGTAGACCAGGCTGGCCTCGAACTTAGAGATATGCCTGGGAGTGTTGGGATTAAAGGCGTGTGCTACCGCTGCCTGGCCAGAATATTTTTTCTTATGTAAACTTAAAATGGTAATTGATCCATTTGTGAAAAGGATTCATGTTTGTCAATATCTGAACTCAGGAATAACTCCTGCCCACTGAACTCAGGAACCATTAGATTTGGATAAATTTATAGATGATTGTTGTGTTTCAGAATTAGCTGAGCCTTAAAACTGGATCCTTGTGAACAGTAAGCACCCGCTTTGCACTGAGTTATATTTCAGTCCCGGAAACAGGTTTATAAATGTCACTTTATTTGTTTGTTCCTTTGAAATGCCATTTCCTGGCTTGGTTAGGCTGGCTCACTCCTGGGTTAAAATAATCCTGCTTCCTCAGCTTTACGGCATTTCTGTGCCAACATGCCTCAGATTTGTCATTTACCTCTGATATAAGTTTGGATAGCGTAATGCCTCTTAGTCAATGAATTGATTACTGTAACTTGTCCTTTCTGAGCTGAGCTGCTGAATAGACTTGAATAGCAAAGGCTATTTATTATTTATTTAATAATATATTTAATAATAAATATATTTATTATTCTGAAGTTGATACTGTTGATTATCACAAGATTTTCCATGGAAAGAATATTCAAAAGATGTATATTTTTCCTAAGTTTGTTTGATCTTTAATCTGTCATACATTTCTAATCCAGAAGTCTCTTTTAAATTTTTTTATCTCATGTGCACGGGTGTTTTGCCTGCGTGTGTGTCTGCATCACTTGTGTGTTTGGTGCCTGGGGTGCCAGAGTGCACGGGGACCTCTGGGACTAGATCACAGACCATTGTGAGCCACTGTGTGGGTGGTGAGACTTGAGCTCAGGACCTCTGGAGCAGCTCTTAACTGCTGAGCTATCTCTCCAGGCCGCAGACTCTTCAAATTCTTCAAATTTTAAATAGTCACATACCTAAACAACACAGATTGTGCATGATCATAAACTTAGGCTTTGTATGTCTGTCATGGTCTTGATCATTGTATGTTGAGTCAGAGAAATGAAGTGAATTGCTCTCCATGATGATCTGGAGAGTAAGTACATCTAATTGTTTTAGTTCATGTGATTTTTGGGGTCTAATCTGTCACAGAAGGGCAGGTTGGGATATTGTACTGGAAAGTAAGTTTTTTCATAAACTGTACATCTATTGAGACATAGACTCTTAATTGAAAAAAAAAATCTCAGATTTTTCCTGTAAAGCAAGATTAATTATTTGACCCTCTTTTGACCAGTTTCTACACCTAGAAAGCACCTTTGAAGAAAAGGATTACGTGTGTGAGAGGCTGTTGCAGTTTCTGATGGGGGCAGCCAAGCGGGAGTCCTCAGACGTGCTGTCTTTCCAGCTTCTGGAGGCTCTCCTGTTCAGAGTCCAGCTGCACATGTTCACGGGGAGATGCCAGAGTGCTCTTGCAATTTTACAGGTGAGCGTTTTCACACTATTTCCTTTCGGTTTGGAGAGCATGTGTACTGCTCTAAGACGTGAGTAGCCTTGTTGGATTGTAAGGCGCAGGCTTTGGATTTGAACTCCTCTTTGGTCACTTACAAGTAAAGTTGTGGGGACATTCTACTTTTGTTTGGTCGGCATGCTGTCTTCTTTTAGAGTTCTTACAAGGAAACATGGGAAGACTGTTTTAGATACTCACCAGCTAAGCCTTCAAATACAATCTAAAAGGATCAACCCATAATGAAAATCACCTGGATTAATGGGGAGGGCGGGGGGCGGAGTGTGTTTTCACTTTTTTTCTGTTGTTTGCTTGGTCTTTAACTTACCATATTTTAAGTGTAAGGAAACTTAATACTTTTCTTCGTATTTTATCATAAACTTTAAGGTAAGGTAGTTAAAATCTGTGTTCATCTCAAGATTGGTAATTTAAAAATTTAGTGACTATAAAAATTTTTACTTACAAGCTGGGCAGTGGTGACACTTGCCTTTAATGGAGCATTCAGGAGGCAGAGGCAGGTGGATCTCTGTGAGTTTGAGGATAGCCTGGTCTACAGAGTGAGTTCTAGGATAACCAGGGCTACACAAAGAACCCTGTCTCAAAAAAAAAAAAACAAAAAAATTTTTTTTTCACTTATGTATTTAAGAATCACTTAAAATATAACAGTTTCATTCTTTTTTTTTTTTTTTCTCCGAGACAGGGTTTCTCTGTGTAGCTTTGCGCCTTTCCTGGAACTCACTTGGTAGCCCAGGCTGGCCTCGAACTCACAGAGATCCGCCTGCCTCTGCCTCCCGAGTTCTGGGATTAAAGGTGTGCGCCACCACCGCCCGGCAACAGTTTCATTCTTTAGATTTGAATCTTATTGTAGATAGAAATGTATTTTTAAAAACACTTTCAAATTATTTTCATTTTCCCTAGAATGCATTAAAATTGGCTAATGATGCAATAGTAGCCGAGTACCTAAAGACAGATGATCGCTGTTTGGCGTGGCTGGCCTACATACATCTTATTGAATTTAATAGTCTCCCTTCAAAACTTTATGATCCATCCAATGCTAATCCTTCAAGAATTGTTAACACAGAACCATTTGTAATGCCATGGCAAGCGGTTCAAGATGTAAAGACTAATCCTGACTTATTATTAGCAGTTTTTGAAGGTAAGTGATATTTATAAATTATAACATGAACCATTACAAATTACAAAACCAATGTTTAGCACACTGGTTCATTTATTCATTAGAATTCTTCGTAAAATTCGATAACTTAAGTAAAACTGCAGTTTATTATCTAAATATTCTTAATATTACTGAATTACTTAAGATGGTCATTACATCTATGAAAATGAAAAGTTACATTATGATTTATTATATATGGCAAAGGATATCAGTTAAATGTGTTAATAAATACGTGTGCATCTGAATCCATACCCCCTTACTGATAATATAATTGGGGTAGAGGAATTGACTGAATTTGAGAACTAGGTTTCCTGTTTATTTGATTTTGGTTTTGTTCTTCTGGCAATCCTTTAAGGAGGACGCTTAAAGGATAGGTTTTGTTTTTTCATCTAGCTAATATTTTCTCCATCAATGAATTTTATGACTACTATATTCTAAACATATATCTGCCATTGAACATATAATAAAGTTTAAAACCTGTTCCTCCCTACAATAAGGATAAAATAAGTATAATCTCTGTGAGATCTCTGCATTTGACATAATTATTAAGTATATAAGACCATATATATAGTGTATTAGTATGTAGTGTGAATTGTGTGCTACAGAGGAAAGAATCTGGTATTTATAGGATTATTTGGTACAAGTCCTGAACTCAAGAGGGAGAGATTATTATAGGTTTGCATGTTCAAGGAAGGTGTCTGAGAGGTGGAACTGAGCTTTGAAGCAAGAGAGGACTGTGATGTGCCCAAGGGACCTTCTCAGAGACTAGGCCTGTGCTTGTTTCTCTATATTTCCTGAGCACTTTGGATGAATTCCTAGGTAAGCACCTAGTAAATCGTTGAATAACCCAGTGAAGAAAGAGAAAAGGTTGTTCCTGTTAGCGGAGCTAGGGAAATAAAAAGCAAGCTAATGAGAGTTTGTATAGTGAGTTTAAAGAGAATTTGAAGGAGAGTCCTTAGAAAAGAATTCTGCTAGGTAATGAAAAGATTAAACTTGATTAATGGGATGATGGTGAATTTTAAGACCTTTTGAAGTGTCACAGAACAGGGCAGAGTGAGATTTCTGGGACTGAGGAGGTATAAGAAAAGTAACAGGGCCAGTGAGATGGTTCTGGAGAACGGCATGGGCAGCCAAGACTGATGATGATGGTAGTCCATCCTCAGGGGACACACACACACACACACACACACACACACACACACACACACACACACAATGAGAGGGGAGATGGAGTCTCTGCAGCTAGTCTTCTGACCTCCCCACGAGTGCTGTGGCACATACTTGTGTTATGCAGAGTAACATTACCATTCCATAAGAAGGTGCAGCTGAAGGACTGATCTTATGTTTTTGGTGGAAAAATAAGTTTTTTAAAAGTGAGGGAAAGGTCTAGTTTAGGGAAGACATTGAAGTGGCTGTGAAATAGCAAAGGGGAAGACTCTTTTCAAGTCACCAGAGAAAGGTTAAAAGAGAATTTTGTGGTTCTATTTTTGGAATGAGTTTTAAGGAATTTAAGATAGTTGCAGACACTAGCAAGTAAAGATGGCTTATTGTGGAATCTCGTATGAGACAGTAATATATAGACATTTAGGAGTTTAGTGATACCTGAAACACCTCATGGGTAAAGGTCAGGGTTAAGTGGAGATGCAAAGGATGACAGGAGGAACGGCTAGGGCTTCCCTTTTTCTTGGTCTCTTAGAGTTGTTATAGTCAAATGATTGACTGCATGTTTGGTTCACTTTGTGATGTTCTCTGGTAGATGCAGTGAAAGCTTGTACAGATGAGAACCTTACCAGTGGGGAAAGAATAGAGGTCTGCCTTCCACTGTACACAAACATGATTGCTCTGTACCAGCTCCTCGAGAGGTAAGGCTCGATTAACAAACAACTCGGTTAAAAGTCAGTCCTGGCAGAAGAGTGTTCAGCCATCTTTCTTTTCCTAAGGTTTGAGGCAGCAGTAGAGCTTTGTCAAAGCTTACTGGAGTCATGTCCCACAAACTGCCAGCTACTGGAGACCCTTGCTGCGTTATATTTGAAAACAGATCAGTATGACAAAGCCCAAACGGTATGGCTGACCGCGTTTGAAAATAATCCCCAGAATGCAGAAATTTTTTATCATCTGTGCAAGTTTTTCATCTTGCAGGTAAAAATAACTCATGATTCTTAAAATACAATGTTTCTGTGCTTTGTATTCCTTCACCAATGACTTCCCCTGGAATATATCCTTATTGGTCCTTCTGTCTTCTGTAGGTTAAACTAGATTTTCCTGGTTTGCTACAGTTTTACTAAGGCATTTGCTCCAGTGCTTTGTGTCTGTGAACTCCTCAAAAGCACAAACTGTTACTCATTTATACCCAAAGTATCCGTTTCAGTTGCTACTTAAGATCTTAGTGGATGAATTGGGAGCCTGGGATAATATTAGATACATTGTTTAATGGCTAGTTGATTTTAATTCAGAGGTGTTTCAAATTCATTTCTGTTGCTATGATTTTTTTAAAAAGTGATAAAAACAGCTTAGAGGAAGGTGGGTTATTTTAGCTCATAGTTCCAGGTCAGGTCCATTGTTTCAGCACAAGGAGTGTGAAGCAGCTGGTCATACATTCACAGTCAGGAACAGAGAGGGCAATGTGCATGTGTGCCTGTTCGTGCTCACCTCCTGTCCATACCACAGTTAGTTCAGCATCCTCTGCCTTGAGAATGGTACCATCCACAGTGGACTGAGGCTTCCCATAGCAAGTCGCAATCAAGACCATCCACACAGGTCAACCCATCTGGACAGTCCCCCTGAGACTCTCTTCCCAGGTGGTTTTAGATTGTGTCAAGTTGACAGTTAGAACCAGTCATCTATCTCCAGACGTGAGAATGTGTCCTAAACTTACTCATTTTGTTCCCATCTGCCCAAGAAGTATAATTTTGTCATGATTTTTCAAGAAAGGCTTTCAAACATTTTCATCAGTTACTATAAGACCGATATGTGTCACTCCTTTTTTTTTTAATAGAACCAAGGCGATAATCTTCTTCCATTTTTGCGGCAATTTATTGCATCCTTCTTTAAACCTGGGTTTGAGAAGTATAGTAACATGGATTTATTTCGGTAAGTTGCACAAATTTTGATTTGATTTGTTGAGTGAGTGAGTGAGTGAGAGAGAGAGGAGAGAGAGAGAGAGAGAGAGAGAGAGAGAGAGAGAGAGAGAGAGAGAGAGAGAGAGAGAGAGAGAATATATAGGTCAGTGGAAAGATGTTTTGTTCTTGTTGGTTGATTGCATTTCAGGCTGATTATTTAGCGGTTGAACCTGCTCACAGAACTGTTAGGAGGCTTAGATAAACAGAATAATAAAAATGAAGGCAAGATAGAAAATGCTTTCTCATACAATGTAAGGCTTACTGTAACTTCTCCATTTAGCTTGTTGATATTTGCTAACTGTGGTGCTTAATACTGTAGTAACTATGTATCCTGAGATAGTCTCATTGATTAAGAAATGTGTTTTACTTGCTGATTAACAATGGATCAAAAACACAACTCTTAGTTTTATACCTCCTTCAGCCTCTGAAATGTTTTGTAAACAGCTTTGGAGGATTTTTTTCCTTACCCATCAGTTTCTCAGTAGCTCTGTATTTACTGTTCTTGCTTGGCTGAGAGCTCTGTTCCAACATTTAAAGATACATCAGATCATGAAAGTGATTTTGTGGAAGACATTAGACTTTTCTTCCTTCCTCTTCTTTACTGCTTTGTAAGGGATCGGTACTGTTTTTGTTTTGTTTTGTTTCCTTGAACCAGAAAATACTTCAGGTTTCCAGAACATTTTATTACTCCAATGCATCGATGTAATAGTAAAGAAAAAAAAGTCCTCAGTCAGTATGTAATGGGTGTGGCTGTGTTCCAGTAAACCTTTATTTATAAAAATAACTATAGTTTGCTGATTGTGAGAAAAACAATCAAGAATAAAGTATTTATGATATTCTCTATTACTGCATTATTCTGAGAGAAGAAAGCCCTATGTCTAATATAGCCTTAAATTTTTTTCTTTTAAGATTTTAAAAGTTCTAAATGTGTGTGTGCGCGCGCGTGTGCGCTTGCGGGGGGGGGGGGGGGGGGGCAGTCCATCCGTCCGTCTGTCTGTCTAGCTGTGTTTGTGAATGCAGTACTCAAGGTGTCCAAAAGGGGACATTGGATCCCCCTGGACCTGGAGCATTTGTGAGCAGCCTGACATTGGTGCTAGGAACTGAACTGACTATATTAGCCAAAGGGCCTAATATAATCCAGAGCCCTGGATATTGGGAATTAAACTCAGGACCTTTGGGAGAACAGCCAGTGATTTTTAAAACCTCTGTCCAGCTATTTCCCAATAACTCAGATTTTTTAAAAAATTGGTTCGTTTATCTCAGATATTTTTTCTTTGTAAATTTGGACCTTTACATCTTGTCAATTAATTCTTATAACTTTAGCACCTTCTAAAAAAATTCTTTAGCTGGGTGGTAGTGGTGCACACTTTTCAATCCCAGCACTCCACAGGCAGAGGCAGGCAGATCTCTGAGTTTGAGGCCAGCCTGGTCTGTAAAATGATTTATTGTAGTTTATTGAACAAAATATGTGCACAAATATCAAAGACCAAAAGGGGAACCTGAGCTGAATCACAAGCCACCGCTGACACCTGCCACCATGGCTTTCTCTGCTCAAAAGGGCCACCCCTTCTCTTAGTCACCTCCATTCCCACAGTAAAAGTCACCTCTTGGACTAAAACGCTCTTTTCAGTTGGGTGGCGGACGAATAACAGAATTCCTGTAACATCTTCCCCTTTTTATCTAATTAAGAAGGAAAAGTTGTACTGTAACATAGTAAAACTATATACAATAAGAATTATTATCAAGTATTATCTAAATAGAAAACAGAGATAGTAACCTTAACAAAAATTAAACTACATACAACAAGAACAATTGTCAAGTAAAAAAAATACATTCTCAATGTCTAGTCCATAATTGGCAAATTTACAGAGATTACTCCATTAGCTGCCTGTTGTAGAATACTATTTTAAGGTGTGTTACTTTTGTTTATGTTACATTTGTTTAACTTTGTGAAGCTGTGTTACTTTGCCTTTCTAAAACACCTGATATTCTAATAAAGGGCAGAACCATCAATAGCAAGGCAGGAAAAAAGATAGGTGGGACTGGCAGGCAGGGAGAAAAGTAGAAGGAGAAACCTGGGGGGGCGGGAGTAAGAGAACAAAGAGAGGAGGACATCAGGGGTCAGCCACACAGTCAGCCACGCAGTAAGAGTGAAAGTAAGATATACAGAAGTAAGAAAGGGAAAAAGCCCAGAGGAAAAAGGTAGATGCGATAATTTAAAGAAAGCTGGAAAGAAACAAGCCATGCTAAGGCCGGACATTTATAATTAAGACGAAGCGTCCGATTGTGATTTATCTGGGAGCTGGGTGGCGGGCCCCCCAAAAGAGCAAAAGAATAGAGTAAAAACAAAAATAGCAGCTGTCCTCTCCTCAAGAGTTCAAAGTTTTGTACCTAATATGCCTTTTGTCAAGATTGAGGAGAACTGTAACTGTAATTGCTTACACTGGTCTGCAGAGTGAGTCCAGGACAGCCAAGGCTACACAGAAAAACCCTGTCTTAAAAAACAAAAAAGCAACAATGAAAAAAAATTCTTTGCTATATCCACATTAATATTTTAAATAGTTACAAGCAAAACAGTTTTAAATGTGAATTAACAAAAGAAAAATATAAGGGATTCAGAAGTTCCCCTCCTTCATACCTCCCCCCCCCCCCTTTAAAATTAAATTGATTTCCAGCTTTGGCAAAGGACTAATTCAAAACAAAACCCTTTACAGACTTGTGTTCTGGTTTTCCCTTGGGCATGGTGGTAATTGGTTTAGATTAGAAGGGGATGATGCCAGATTTTGCCTTGGTAACTAATCAAAGGTCTTTAGATCTTCTTGAGGCTAGCTTAATTGAGCAGAATAAAAAATGGTAGCAATAAAAATTTGGAGCTAGATTGCCTCTAAATCATCTCATTGTTTTCTACCGAGACATCTTGCTTTATTAAATTCTTCTCTGAAATAATCATGTATCACCAAGAATTAGGAAAAGACACCTGTACTTTTAAAAGTTCTTATCTAAACAAAACAAGGATTAATTTAAGAAGCCTTTTGGCCAGGCATAGTGGCACACACTTGTGATCCAGGCACTTGAGAGATTGAGGTAGAAGGATGTGAGTTTAAGACCAGCCTGGGCTACATAGTGAGAAAACAAAAAGTCTTTTGAATCAAATATCAGGAGAATGCCAACAAATGAGGTAATTTTTGGCATTGCTACATTTATGTATACACACCTTATGTTTATATGTAATTTTAAGCTTACACTATAATCAGTTAATTAGTAGAAACCAGTGTTCATAATATATTCAAGATATAATTCTACCCCCCTCTGTTTGCGTGAGACAGGATTTCTCTGTAAGTATCCCTCGCTGTCCTGGACCGCTCTCTGTAGATCAGGCTGTCCTTGAACTCACAGAGATTTACCTGCCTCTTCCTCCTGAGTGCTGAGATATTAAAGGCATGCGCCATCATCCAGCTTCAAAGAAATAATTTTATGGGCAGAAATTACAAAGGAAAATATGTGGCACTGTAATATTTACCTGGAAGTAAATTTGATCAGCTTTTTCTTTGTGACATTTAGTATAAAGATGACAAGCAGTATGAACTATTTCATTTGTTTCAAATAAATTTAGAAAGTTAACTTGGTGTTTTCATTCACTTTGAGGAAGTTACCGTAGAGATTATACAGTTTTATGTATTTTAAATTTGAAGTCAATGGAGGATTCTAAAATCTGTAGAAATCTAGTGGCTGGGATAGTGTGGGATGATAACCCAACTTCCAGATGTCCCGTGTTGCCGCCTTCCCACAAGCTGGGCTAGCCTTTTAAAACCTTCCTCCTTGAAGTCCTTTTAGAATCTAATGCAGATGATTATAATAGATTTCCATTTCAAGATAGAGGAATCTGAGACTCTGGGATTACACATGAAAAGACTGAGATACATCAGAAGGAAAGCTGAAGTAGTGAAAGTCCAACTTCTTGTTCGAGTTTCTGAGAACCTTTAATAAATATCTTTTATCTGTTTTTGAAAAGGGGCAGTATAATCTAGAGCATTTCTCTACTTTGTTTGATAATGGCTCTCTTTCTGATAGTAGGTAATATTTTATTTGTTATGTGTAAGCTTTCGTGTGTGTGTGTGTGTGTGTGTGTGTGTGTAAGATTCAGATAGCGGGTTTTGTAAGCACTTTTCCCCCCTATAAGAATACAGATTTTGTGGAAATTTCAATGACTTGGTAATCTTATTTGTTCTTTAATTTTGATTATATTCAATTAGATGATTTGTTTAATTTGGGGGATAGAATTACAGATTTATTTGGGGAGAGTTCATATTGATATAAAAGTAAAACTTTGAGTAAGTATGATTTTAGAAAAGTTCATTATTTTGTAGAAATATTTCAATTAAGTTGAAATTCAAGATTATCCATGTTTGTATTTTAATCCTTGTGTGCCTAGGCATAATTTCATACAATATAGGGATTTTCTTCTTGCAGATACCTCTTAAATATCCCAGGACCACTTGACATTCCAGCCTGTTTATGTAAAGGGAATTTTGATGATGATGTATTTAACAACCAAGTCCCTTATCTGTGGCTGATTTACTGGTAAGACATTACCTACTGTGAAGAGGAACGTTACCTGTTAAGCCTATCTTATATTTATAGCTGATGTTTATTACTGAATTATGGAGTATTAAAAAGTGTCACTGAAGGAAATTTAAAGATGCTAAGGCTGGTTCCTTTCTCAAAGACACGAGCAAGTATACTTTACTGTAATAATATGTGTGATGTTTAAAATGTCCATTGTCATTCCCTTACCTAACAAAATCAAACTGTAAACATACATGTTCTTCATTTCTTAAACAGTCTTTGTCATCCTCTTCAGTCAAGTATTAAAGAGACAGTAGAAGCATATGAGGCAGCATTGGGGGTGGCCATGAGGTCTGACATAGTGCAGAAGATCTGGATGGAGTAAGTGTCCTCCTTTTGAATGGGAGTTTCAGAACGGTCCTGTGGTGGGACAGGGTGGTGAGCCCAGGGTGAGTTCCTGCTTGCATGCTAAGTACAGTGTTTTTCTCTTGGCAGTTATCTTGTCTTTGCCAATAATAGAGCTGCTGGATCCAGAAACAAAGTCCAAGAATTCAGATTTTTTACTGACTTAGTGAATAGATGTTTGGTTACTGTCCCTGCCCGGTACCCCATCCCTTTTAGCAGTGCTGATTACTGGTCCAACTATGAATTCCATAATCGGGTAAGAACTTGTATTTTTTCTGTAGATGTTTGTACATAACAAAAAAAAAAAAAAACAAAAACAAAAACAAAAAAAAAAAACTGAACACTGACAGCAAAGTAAAGCTACTGTTTTACATCGAGAGCTTTTCCTTTTTCCACTTTCCCTGTCATTCCGTCATCAGCTCTTTATGCTTCCAAGTCTAGGAAGAGGGTCCCTGTCAGGCCCTGTAGAAGTCAGCAAATGCAGCTATGAGGTGCTGCTTACATTTATAATAGTAAGACGTGGTTAACATGCACCAACAGTGGTATATTACAGGAACGAGGTGCTGTTTACATTTATAGTAGTAAGACCTGGTTAACATGCACCAACAGTGGTATATTATAGGTGATGAAGCAGAGTGCTTCATTCTCTTTCAGTCTCATTTCAGTCAATATAATGTAGCCAAAAGCTCCTACTTCTGAAGTTCAGATTAGATTTAGACCCCACCCCACCCCACAGGATGGTTCTGCACTAACAGGATAGCCAGGCGCTGTGCGTAGTGCTTCTGTGCCGTTCTTCATCCCAGGAACTAGAAACACTCTGGACATTAACTCACACATAGCTCACAGGGATTCCATGAGCAAGGTGTGGCAAGTACAGTTAGCCCTCTTGACTCGCCCGGCAGTGCAGCACGTAAAGGTAGACTCGGGGCTGAACCTCAGACTCCTGGCTCTGTTAGGGCTTCGCCCTTGGCTCTCATCCTCAGACCATAGTCTCCCATTTAGATTTAAAGTGAATGGTAATTAATCACACGTTATAACTGGTTCATGTGTCTTAAGGACTTCTTGTTCATTAAAATGCATACAGTAACTGGATTCTGCCTTGTAGTTGCCCACTCATTTCCCTCCATCAACCTTTGCAGGTCATTTTCTTTTATTTGAGCTGTGTTCCAAAGACTCAGCACTCCAAAACCTTGGAACGGTTTTGCTCTGTTATGCCAACTAATTCTCGACTTGCACTGAGGTAAGAAAAATTTTGGTTTTCAGCTCAGTAGTATAGGCCCTTCATATGAAATTATTCTCGAAAACTTGGTATGTGTCGTTCTGCCCTTTCCTCATGGATATATATACTACTTTATCTCAGAATTGTGAAGTCATATTTAGTTATTCATACAAAAGCCAATGTGAAAATCTGTTCATTTCAGAGAACTGTAGATTATAAATATACTGTTTGTCATTAGCATATATATGCATTCTAAGCAGTAAATCTGTTACATGGTAGAAGAATATGAAGAGATTTTCATGGCAATTATTCAAATATTTAGCATGTAATGGAATCTTACAGATTGGTGACATAAAATCAAAATTCCTGAACTTAAGTCCTCACACCCTATTTAAGCACTGACCTGGGCTTTCCTACATTGAGTTAGAGTAAGGGAATGTTGGAACACTCCCTTGTGGTTCATGTGCTCTGCCAGGGTAAGCAGTGGAGTACTTGACCCTGTCCGGGCTTGGCCGTCCGTCCACTTGGGCCGTCGTTTGCACTGTATTGGTTGTATCTTACCACAAGATACCCGAGGTGTTGATTGGATAGTCTCTTGTGGTTTAAAGTATATTCTCCATACTGTGATGCCTGTGATATATATAATAGAACTCTGAGAAATAATCCAAAGGCTTAAGTTTGTGAGAAAATTAGCTATATTGTTCATGGCTAATAATTAAATTTCATGCCAACCATGTTAATCTTCAGAAACTAATGGTGGAAATTTAAATAAAATTATCTTTGATAAGCATGTTAAGTAGAAAATATGATTGTATCTAGTTTCTGTTAGGATAAGCGTTGTAGAACATAGGTAGTTTAATTGTGGTTCAACCACATTCCTTTTGTTTTGGTACATTCTTCCTATGGTTATCCCTGTTACCTCCCCCCACCATGAGAATAAGAGCTTGACATTTAGCCATTATATTTCCATTTTAGTCTCGGAAATATTCAATATGCTGTATGCTCTATGAAGGAAAAATATTTTTAAAAATTGCATTAGTGTATTGAGGGATATGTGAATGTCCCTGATAGGATTTAACCTACCAACCTTTGTACCTTGTCATACATTCTGTTATAGAGCGCATTTGGGGTGCCCTATACTTTGAATGCTTTGTTCATTTTCTTGAATGTGCTTTACAGGCTACTTCAACATGAATGGGAAGAAAGCAATGTTCAGATTCTGAAACTCCAAGCCAAGATGTTTACATATAATATCCCAACATGCCTGGCCACCTGGAAAATGTAATGCAACAATCATGTACATGTTTTTATAGCTATGCTTTTATTTGTAAGGGTTGCTCCAGACAGGTAAATCTGCAATAGCATCTTCCTCCCTTCCTCTCCTAGGCAGATCCAATACAGAGTTGTTTGGGGCACTTGCTGTAGTTTAATAATACTTAGAGTGAGTAAAATGCTTGCTAATAGCTGCTCCTACGATCTTAAAAAAAGTAATAATGATAATATCATTTTAATGAGTGAGAACATTTATATAACAATACAATATTGTTATCAAACAAGTAAGTGTGTCTAACACTTTAGGACCATCTTTCAATTGTAGGGTTTTCCCTGTTATAGGCTGGTTTCTCTCTTACTTTAAAGATATTAGTACCAGGTCTTTTTTAAACTAGTTTTCAGTTGTGTTTCTTTCCCCCTCCCTCCCATGAATCTTATTCATGTTCAAAAACACTGGTCTGTTTATTCTTGTAAAGTTGATAAAAATTGTTGAATTTTTCTTTTCACTATAGGTTACTCTCCTTGGAAGTTTAGCCTGTTACTTTCAGGAAGTTTTGTACTCAGATTCCCACAATCAGTGTTCTACCAGTGGTGGTGTTTCTTTTGTTTGAAGCTATATACAAATTTTCCCCCTTTTCTATATTCCTTTTTTCCCTTAGAGCCATTGCTGCTGAGATTGTTCTAAAGGGACAAAAAGAGGTAAGCCATCCGTTATTGAATTATCAGATGGGCCACTTTTCCCTTTTAGCTGTTCTGCCCCTTTTGTTGGCCTCACTTTAAAAGGACTAAAGATAGAAGTTAACATTCAGAACTCTACTTGGAACCTCAAAAGCCCAAGACAAGTAGTTTTGACTTGAATGCTAGTGTACTGTAAAGTTCCACCTTTACTTGGACAGGATTGGGAAGCTGTTGTCCATCATGTGTTCTGATGACGGTGTGTCTGTCTATCTTATAGGTCCACCGTTTATATCAGAGAGCCTTACAGAAGTTACCTCTTTGTGCATCACTATGGAAAGATGTAATGCTTTTTATCTTTTATTTTATCTTGACGTTTTCCTATAAATTTTCTGCATGTGCCATATCCATTGATGTGGTAAATGCTTAAAATCTAGCTATCTCTTACTTCTATGCTTCCCTGTCTTTTACAGCAACTCTTGTTTGAAGCATCAGAAGGAGGTAAAACTGATAACCTGAGAAAACTAGTTTCCAAGTGCCAAGAGATTGGAGTCAGCCTAAATGAGCTCTTAAATTTAAACAGTAACAAAACAGAAAGCAAGAATCACTGAACACTGGGTGCAGTCAGTTCTAAGCCCTTATAATAATTGCCAAAATTATTTGAATGATTCTTCAAGATTAGGCTGATCCCTGGCTAAGGTCTGTGTAAGACAGACAAGCATTATTGATCATATCAAGTTCCCTACAATATCCTGTCCTTAAAACCGGAAGCAATGAACATGAATGACACTCTTGGAATGGATAAATGAACTTCCTGTTTGGCCTGCTTCTGGGCCCTGCCAGATTCTCTAACATCATGTACGTAAGTATAGCTCCTCAAAGCGACTGATGTTTCTTTTCGTTTGACTTTGTTTTGGTTTCATTTTTTCCTTTCCCTACCTTTATGTTGTGCTACTCCTGATCCACTTGACACTCTCTGATGCCTGAGAGCTTCTTGTTTGGGATTTAGTTTCCAGGGCCGTGTTTACAGGAAAGGAGCAGGCAGCCCCTTTTAGTTCCTCCTCTTTAAACCTCTGAGATTCTTCCTTTCAGGGTTGCACACGTAAGCAGTCCATCTTAAGGAAAGTGTAACTGCCATGGCCACAAGTCTGCTAGTTGCACTTGAATGTTCTAGCAGGGTTGTTTATTGCCCTTCCTACGTTCTGGACTCCTTGCTGAGACTGTTTAACTTGAAGATTTAAAGAAACTATTGCAAATGCCAGTGCATCAGAACCTAAGAGTGGTCAAATATTATGTGCAATTTTTTTTGTAAAGAAATTTTAATTTATAATAAAGTTTAACAGTTTAAAGAAGTTAATATTTGAACTGCTTTGTATTGACGTACTACTTTGTAGTATTAAATTGTTGACATACAAAATATTTTTAATATAAGTTAACTTTTGTAAAATGTTGCTGTCTTTATTCACTTCTCACTCTGGTGGGAAAAGGTTGAAGTAGGAGATAGGGATGCTTCCCGTGAAACCACTGCTGTCTTCTGCAACTCTTCCACATTCCCAACAACAACAAGACAAGACAAGACAATGACCTCTTAATTAATGGAGATAGGTGTTCTCCAAAACATAGTTAATGTCCTTCAGCTGTAGTTTGAGTTAGCTACCTAGACACATGCTGGCTTCTGTGAAATATGCCATTGTAAGAGAAGCTGCTTTCTGTTTGCTTTACTAGAATAGTTGTTTGCCTTGCTAGAAGAGTTGTTACCAGCAAGTGCTTTAAATGTAGCCCCAGAGCCAGCTGTGTGCAGCCTAATTGTGGGAGGCAGAGCAGCAACTGCCTACGTTACAGACAGATTGATACAGCTTTACGTTTGTGTAGTGCTTACTCAACATAGAAACTGCATTTTGAAGAATCACCATGTGCCTACAAGATGGCACACAATTTGCTAGCTAATACTGTTAGGCTAGGTCAAGACTGTTAGGCTAGGTCAAGATTGGAACCATTTGTCTAGTTAGTGTCTTTCATTTAACCGAACAACAAAACAGCAATTTTTGTTGTTTTTTTAGTAAAGTCAAAGAAAATTGGTTAGAAAATAAAGATCCTAAAGGGGTATCCTTCCACTGTATGTATTTAAATATTTATTATTGCTTTGACTATTTGAAAATTATGGTTATATGTTTAGCAAATTGTTTTTAATCAGGATGCTCTGCAGGTAAACTGTAGGCTGAGCAAAGCTGACAACCCTGGTTGATCCCCAGAACCCATAGAAAGGTTGGAAGGAGAGAACCACAGACACAAGTACACAAAACTGTTCTGCTCTACATACATGAGTAGTGTGCACCTTTCTCCACCATCAGGCACAATATCCTTTCCATTTGTTTCTCTACAATTTAATGGTTGTAATTGAACTATCTCAATTTTTTAGAAGGGCCAAGTTAAGCTTTAAAATCTTCTTAGCTTAATTGTATGTGTATGGTGTTTTGTCCACATGTCTGTGCACAGTGTTGCATACAGTGCCCTCAGAGGCCAGAAGAGGGCATTTGATATGAAACTGGAAATATGGATGGTTATGAACCACCAAGTGGGTGCTGGGAATCAAATTCAGGTACCCTTTAAGAGCAGTGAGCACTCTTAACTGCTGATCCAGCTTTCTAGCTCCTGTATTTTTGTGGTTTATTAATTAATTAATTAATTTTTATTTTGGTTTTTGTGTGTGTGTGTGTGTGTGTGTGTGTGTGTGTGTGTGTGTGTGTTAGTGTGTGTTAGTGGTTCCATGCACAATAGCTATTTTCTGCACACACACATATCCATGTCTTTTGAATTGTTGCATGCAGAGCTCTACTTAAGCTATGCATGAAATTCTGGATACCATCCATGAAGGATGTACATTGTAGCATCCTCAGGGTTTACCATTCACATGCCATATAGGAATATCTGGGTTTTTTGTTTTGTTTTTTGTTTGTTTGTTTTTTTAAATCAGTTGTCAAATTGCTAAACCATAATGGTATCTATTATTGCCTCTTTTTCTACCTGGCTTTAAAGGCATAGTTTGTGTAGCCCAGGCTGGCCCGGAAGTTACTCCATACAACTGGGCTAGCCTCTCACCCTTGTGCCAGTTCTCCCACCTCTGCTTCCATGTGCTGTGATTGCAGGTGTGTGCTCCATGTCCCTCCTGATGGTGGCCTTTTCCCTGTCACTCACAAACTCACTTTAGCATTTACATAGAGTAGCAAACACTCCTTAAGGATAAGGTTCCTAATATTTCAATATTCAGTTACTTTTTTTTTTTTTAATGACATGCTTTCAGCAACAGCTAAATAAAATTTTAGGTTAAAATTGGATTGGATGACATGTTCTTATGATCAAATCTTCAGAGAGAGAGAGAATGAGAGAAATAAATCAGTGAGAACTACATTCTCCTATAACCTCTGCCTTGTCTGGAGAAAGACACAAAAGAGGCATTTTATGTTGTGGGACTTTATCTGTGATAGAGGAAATGCAGTAGTAGATTGCCTTGAATTTTTATGTGTTTTTCCTCATTTTAGAGAACAGCTTAATATTTTTATTTGTCTTTTAACGGAAAGTGGACCTTGTAACATTTTTTTCTCACTGGATTATCTAGGGCGGTTTGCTTTCAATGAAAGGGCATATAAACCCACATCATAAAGTAAGCAAGAATCTCCAGGTGCAACATCTAAGAGTTAGAGGCGCTCTGCAGACAGGCAAAGGCGATTGAGGCTGACAGCAGACCCAGAGGGACTTTGGTGGAGATTGTAGTTCAAATATTTATTTAGGCTCTGAGAAGGTAGGAGCATGTAGGTGGAATACAAAGCAAGGCCAGTTTTCCTTCAGTCTGCCTTCATATTTGTGTGTTAACAGTGAGGGGGAATGGCAAGATTCACACTCAGTCCCCTGTAATGTTTGAGAAGTTTGCCTACAAAGAACTCTCGGTCTTCTCTGTCTCACTCCTCTCTCTTTCCTTTGCTAGCCTTTCCTCCTCTCCCGTAGGCCACCCAGACGTCCCTCTGCAAGCATTCTTGGCTTGGACATTTCACTGTGGAGAAGGGGCAGTGAGCAGTCATCGAGGGTTGGCTGCCCCCCCCTTCCACCTTTCCCCACCGCACACACGACTCTCCATAGGAATGACAGTACACTGCTCTGTTGAGGTGTCTGCAGTAAAAGTGGGAGCGACTTTCAACTTCCATCAACCTTTGAGGTCGATGCACTGCTTCTGCCTGCCTTTTACAGCTAGTAGAGTAGATGTGGTTTGTCTATGCTGTTCATTTAATGACCCTCGAAAGAGGAAGGCCACAAGACCTCCTTCAGAATCATCTCAGAACAAAGTTGGGCATAGTTTCTTTCCAGAGTCGGTTTATGCTATGTGCTAAATTCAGAGACGAACAAAAATGTTCCATACTTACAGTCTAACAAAAGCAGAAAAGAATATGCCAGGGGGACATCCCAGAGCATCTCTGCACTTCATCTGGGAGAGGCTTCCTGGGTGGAAGTCAGTTCCTACATCTCATGGAGGAGGAGTCTCATGAAAGCCAGTGTGACTTCAGAATATAATGTGCCATAAAAGCCTGAGTTGTAGGAAGGTTTGCATGTCTTCAGAAATATACACTAAACAACGAGCAAAAAAACAAAATAATCTGGTGACCATCTAGTGCCACACTGTACTCGGGAGGCTGAGGCAGGCGGATTGTGAGTTCCAGGCCATCCTCGGGTACATAGATCCATCTCAAAAAGAAGCAACGTCTTAGAAGAGCTCCTTTGACAGTGTTTAGATTCATTTTCAACTTGTTACACATAACACGGAAGGGTGTGGGAATGCCACGGTAGCCTAACTGCCAGAAGGTGTCCTCTTGTGGCACCCTGTGCTTAGAAAGTCCACATGAATCTGACTGGAACCTTGGTAGGGAACGGATGGCTGCAAATAAAGCTCCTACTTGCTTTATTCCTCCCACCCCCGATTTGTTTATAGCGCATGAATAAATGCTACTGTCAGCATTGCTTAGTACATAGAGCATGCAAAGCACTATTTCAGTCCACTGGAAGCCACACAGTTTTCCGTTAAGTCTTAAGAGCCACGATTATCTATACAAAAGAACTACCCAGAGTTGTTTTTGTTACTTTTAAATGAGTTTTCCAAGTGACATTTTAGCTCAGTATCAGACATGCCTTCAATCAGTTGGAAGCTAAATCCAGAAATAAAGTGATTCTGTTGAAGAACAAAATCAGTTGCACAAGCGTAGAACTTGTGTCTTTATGGTTTCCAGCAAAAGAGGTTCTGGACTGTCTGAGGTCAATATAACTGATATGTGAATGTAATCAGTGCTGGTGAGTCAGATATTTTCCTCCAGTTCAAAGAGAAAACTTACTAAATAGAACATGTAGAATATATGAGTTAATTATATTTAAAAAAAATTATGTACCACTTGGCAAACATTAAAGGCCATCCAAAGTATATAGAAATATATCTCTTTAAGGGCCATCTTCAGTGAGTTAAGTAAAAAGCCTAAATCAAGATAAAGGAATTTCTATAATCAACTTTAAAGAGTTTATCTTGCATTCTCCCTTTTAAGTTGATAATCTGGAAGCTTCAAGGCTGATGATCAAGTCAGCTGAACAAAGATGGCTTTACATTATTATAGCTCGGTCAATTCAACAAGCTGAGTCATGCACATGTTCTTACTTAGTGAAGTCAGTCTTGTGAAGATGGCTAGCCCGCAGCTTGGAGTTGCTGAGTGATAGATGACTGCCTCTCTGTTTACATTAGTGGAGATAATCAGGGCATCTGCTGCTAAGGCTGAAACACACTCAACTTGGCAAGTCATCAGTCAGGAGACTGCCTGGGGATAGAGTTAGCATATCACGCTGGCTTAGATGGAGATTCAGAGAAAGCTTCGGGGAAGTTGGGTGTGTGTGTGTGAAGCAATAAGATGGGGAAGCACCTACCAGAGCCTTCCTCTAGGTATTAAATAGAACTGCTATCAGCCAGCTCTGCAACGACAGCCTACTTCATTGCTTCTGAATTAATTGTTAATTTCACACCCATATCTATAAGATATGGAAAGGTATCTACTTACTTTAGGGGTGTTAAAGGTCACATAATAGAAATCATCTTTAAAACAGCTAAAGCACAAATAGTTTGAATAGGCAGCAACACTATAAAATAAGTTTGCTTTCCATGGTGTAGTTTCATTACTCTCACTCAGTGACAAACGTGATCTACTAGGGCTTAGGGGTGATTTAGTTGCTCCGAGAAATACATTGGGGTGTGGGATACAGCTCAGTGTAGAACACTTGCCTAACTTACTTGAAGCCCTGGGTTTTACCTCCAGCATTGCAAAGCAGCAGCTAGAAACCTGTGCAAACATCTATTAAAGATGCTTTTGACCTTGGGTTATCATCTGAATAATCAGTGTGATGACTAGGCTGGTTTTTGTAGTATAATAGAGGATTGAGACCTTTTAATTCAATACTCAATAATGACTTTAGCCAATCAAACCACTTTACACTTTATTGGCATTGCCTATGAAAGGCACAGCAGGATTGACCAATTAATCTTACTTAGAAGCAAAAATTTTGAAATGACCTCATCAGACAAGAAGCTTATATAAAGCTTGTATTGAAGACATATTTAAGAAAAATACCACCCCACCCCCCAAACCTAGCTGAAACTATTCCCAAAGAGCCACCACATACCGTTAGTATAGTCTTGCACATGGGTACATGGCCAAAAGGCTGAAATGGGGAATGAAATGAAACCTTAGGATCCATCCAAGCACTTTGGGGGCACTACTAGTTGAGTCAACATGGAAACTGGGGACCTTCCACTTCCTGAGAACACTGGACAAAGGTGAGTGCAAACCTCCATCACTGGCAGTTGGTCCTGATGGTTCTAAACTGCTTCCCCAAGCCGTCCTTTCTCACATTTGGTTTAGCAGGTGAGAAAAATGAGGAAGGTATAACAAGCCCTGTCCTGAGCGTTTCACACAAGTTCCACCACTTCTACTTTTTCCCTCTTACTCAGGGGGAAAAAAAAAATCCCTGGGCTGCTTCTGTGGGAGCTGCACATATGTTCTTAGGTACTATGAAGACAACAAAAAACCCAAGTATGAAGAGTGCATGCTTGGTGTACCTCTACCGTATCACTGTTACCATGTCACCATCAATAAAAAGTATAGTAAAGTTAGTGTTCCTAGCTCTAAAAACAGTGGACTGCTAGAATCCCTTCGTTGACAATTTTCTGTAATTCGTTAGTTTGGAACAAGAGAGGTGAAAACATGAATTTCAAACTTAGGTGGTCATAGGGTATTTAATAAGAACACTTGTGGTTTTACCCGGTTCCATGTGCTGAGGTTAAAATTCTCACAGCCATATATACATACTGTAATCTCCATTTACAGATGCAAATTCAATAACAAGAAATTTTTAAATAATCCAAATCGCAAAGGTAGCAAATGAGCCTAAGGTAACTTAGTGAATTTGATGCACTGAGACTCATCCTAAGACCCTTGAAGGAATTACTGAGAGACTTTCACGTTCTTAGCAGGCTGGTTGACAGTCGAGAACTCGGGTAGTTGCCTCAACACAGCACAGTTAGAACCTTCTGGGAGAAGCAGCAGAATTGAAGTGACAATTCAGGGTGACACTTGAATTCTGAAGCTGAAACACCCCTCGATTTTAATATTCTTCGGTTTTTTTTTCTTCAAATTGAATCCCTTTTTCTAACTGAATTTCTGAGATTGTCCTCTGAAACTATAGTGGTTAACTATTTCGCTACAATTGTGGGACGGCTTGAAGAATGTAACATTGAGGACAGAAAATGAAGTAACATTCTCACTACCACATGAAGTGTTTGAAGTCAAAACTACATTGAACTTGAGAAGTATGTAAGAATGGGAAACAAGTACATGTTTAGATATGTGAGAGGCTAAGGCTGAAAAGGCACAAAGCATTTTCATATCCTAAAGTTCTCTTTAGCTGTCCTGGGATGCCAGGCCTGACTGACCTTAAGGGATGTAATCCAGTCGATTGCTTAAAACTTCTAGAGGGCCAAGTGGTGGTGCACACCTTTAATCCCAGCACTGAGGCAGAGGCAGGCAGATCTCTGTGAGTTCGAGGCCAGCCTGGTCTTCAGAGAGTTCCAGGACAGGCAGAGCTGTTACACAGAGAAACCCTGTGCTGAAAAACAAGACAACTCAACAACAAAACGGGGGGGAAAAAAACAAAGAAAAGAGAAAGAAAGAAAAAAACATGTACAGAGGAGGAACTAAAGACCAAGTAGACAGTGAATTAAGATTTAGTTTGCGGAGCTGGGCATGGTGGTGCACACTTCTAATCTTCTAATCCCAGTACCTAGGCAGGCAAATCTCTTCAGTTCAAGGCCGACTAATCTACATGGCGAGTTCTAGGCCAGCCAGGGCTGCATGGTGAGAACCTGTCTCAAAATTTCTTTTTCTTTTTTCTTTTCTTTTCTTTTTTTTTAACTTGTTAAAAGGAATTTCTAGTAAAGGCTTGAAAGCAAAACATGGTGATGATTGAGGGAACCCGCAAATAAGTGAAACAGGATTCTGTTGGAGATTTTCCAGTCTAGGGAGTGGAGTGTGCTAATGATTAAAACATTGATCATGTGGTTTGGACTTAACATCAGGATGATAGAAATCCGGAAAGAACCTGAAGAGGATTCAGCAGGTAAAAAGGTTCTTGCCACCAAGCCTGAAGACCTGAATTCAATCCTTAGGACTCGGATGATGGAAGGAAAGAACTGACCCTTGAAAGTTGTTCTCTGATCTCCCCCCCCACACCCCTCCCCCCCACACACCATGGCAATCTCATGCCTGCACTTGCAGGTAAATAATGAAAATGATATCTGAACATCAGCAGGTACAGTTCATACAGTCCTTTATGTTTCCTCTCCCATTAGCCACAGCGCTTTATCCTCAGCCTCCACGGATTCAAGGGACTGAGAATACTTTTAGAAAATGCATCAAGCTGGGCATAGTGCTATACACCTGTAGTCCCAGCAAGAGGTGGAGGCAGGAGGATTGCTATAACTTAAAGGCCAACCTGGGCTATGTAGTGAATTCCCCTCCTTCAAAAAGCCAAGAACAAAAATGCAAAGAGCAGACCTTTTATTTCTTGTCATAATTCCCATAATATAGAAACAACTAATGCCCTCTGAATACTAAGGGACAATATATGAGATGTATGCCTACCCGTTTTCAGGAACACAAACTCCTAATATTTATATTACCAGTGCTCTTTAGTCTAAAACTGTTCCTAAGGAAAAATGGTGACTTCCCAAGTTTTTAACAGGTAAGTGATCTTGAAACTTAAAGCACTAGGTGTTCATTCTTAGGAAAGTTCAGTTACTGCAGTATAACCAGTTACCCTCCCCCCAGCCACCATTAGAAGCTTAAAGCAACAGACATCCCAGACACTGGGTCAGAAATCCTCCAGTGTCTTATCTGGGTGTCGAAGTTGAGGTTCTCATGAAGTTGGCCAAGGATTGCACTGTGTTCTTTAAAGCTCCATTTATTTTCCAACTTGTTTGTGTAGCTGTTTGCAGGCCCCCGTTTTTCTTTCTGTAGGCTAAATGGCTTAATGACTGGGTAGTTGATCCCTCAGAGGGAGTGGACTGAAAGCAGCTCACACAGAAGCTTCATTTTTAAAACCTGAAGTTGAGAATGCCGTGCCCCCTACCCCTGGGAATGACATACCTACCATCACACATTCTAACCATTAACTGAGCTCATCTTGGGCCCTAGTTACGACAGTGGAGGAGGAGCGGAGCCTGTGTGGAGAGAAGGGAATGGAAACAAAGATGTGCAGTTTACATATCCCTCTTCAAATTAGCAGCAGAGCTATGGGTCGACGCAGGAGTGGATTTTCATCTCAATTGAATGTGGGAGCTGAGTGTGGAAACACCTGTTTGGTCAAGGCTGCCTTTTCATTCCAAACAAAAACTGTGCAGCGCTGTCCCAGCTTTCCTGAAATTCATGGCTGTATTGGAAAATGGGAAAGGTTGTTTGCTTGGGTGATCAAACATTCTTCTAAACAGGCCATATCTGCTGGGCATTCTCATCTTATATCAAAGCTTGGCATAAAAAATATCTAGAGCCAAAGAACTAATAAATGATGAGTATAGCCAAATATTGAGAAATCTTCTGTGACTACTGACATTAGGCCTGAAAATAGTGAAAAAAAGCATCTATTCTTTGGTACCATTTCTCTTTGAAGGATGATGAGGCTGCATCTTTTGGCCTTAGTTGACAGCGCCTACTTCTTAACCACCTTGGTATATCTTTACCTGTGTAGTCTGCCACACTAAACCAGGCATATCATCAATTATGCATTTCCCACCACGACCCTCTTATGACAGTTATGTGGACTTGTTCATCTCCATTGGATTTTGGCAGGGATAGATAATTGTAGTTACATATGAAGAAACCGTAAAAGTTTTTTTTTTTATACTACCAAGGAATTCAAGGGAAACTGATTATCCCAGAGATTTAAATGGGCAAAAATCAGCTACACAATCTTTTCCTAATTATTGTTTCAAAGCAACGTATGAAGAATTCTTATTTTTTTTTCCTTTGAGAATTAAAAGTATGGACTAAGAGATGGTGACAGTTGTTCTTGTTTAGATCAAAGGCCCCTCTGTGTCCCAGAGGGCCAATTCTACTCTTGTTAGAACAAAGGCCTTGGGTAGAAAGTCAAAGTTTTGTGTTTTTCCTTCTTTTTTTACAGGCCATTTCCTTATTGCTGCTTCAAATAAACTTCTCTGTGATGAACAAGTTTTGAGTAAAATATCATGCAAGTTAGTTTGCTAACTGTGAAATAGAGATTTAAAATTTCTGTTCATTGCATAAAGATCAGATAAAACAGCAACCCCTCCCCCAAGGCAAAGCTTCTGTAATTACATATTTTACATATTTACATCCTTTTATACAGATAATCCTTTGGGGGCTGCTATATCAAACAAAATACGTGGATTATAGACAATATTCCTTCCAGTTCAGGAAGCCTGAAGCCTGAACTGGAAGAAATATTATAGTTAAGAAAATGGCAGATTTCGTGTCTGCTATGAGCCAGGTCTTTATAGACAGCACCTTCTAGCTGTGCCCTCATACCGTGGGGAACTAACAAACCACCTGGGTTCTCTTTATATCAGGACACTTTATATCCCAGTCATGAGGGGCAGAGCCTCCTGAAACTGCTAATACCTAATACTGTTGACAGCATCTGCTTTTTGAAGCGGGACAAGCAGGCAGAAAATAGCAGTTGGACAGCGAACTTTGTTGGTCGATGTAGTGTCGTGTGGATAGGCCATCAGTACCATGTTGTAGAGTTCATGACCTATTTTACACCCTGAAGAAAGGTAAATAGAATTGCCCAAGCACACTACTACTAAGGACTGGAGTTGGGAATGTGCACTTAGGCTCCCTGGCTTCACAATCTGTGTGTTCACTATGTTATATTGCCCTTCAAAGTAACCACTCCATGAGTGTTCACTGAATAATCTCATTACTCTAAATGTGTACTACATAAATTCTTCGTAGTCAAGTGTAATGTGGACAGAGTTATGTTTTAGAAATCCTGTAGTCAATACATAAGCCATCATACCCTACCAGTTTTCTTTTTGGAAACTACAATTTCTCCTGTTTCCCCCCATTACTCCTGTTTTTCTTTACTAAGTTTAGACACCTTTTCTTTTCCTGTTCTCGGTTGTCCTAAGAATGATAGCCCAGTTCCTCTTTAGACTTTACATCCTGTACGTGGTCAACTGCACTGGCTCTCAGATGTTAGCCTATATGAGAATCACCCCCATAGCACAGCAAAACAGATTGCTAAATGCTACCTCTCAAATTTCCGATTTGTAGGACTGGGTGAGGCCTGATGGCCAACTCTCAGGGACCGTTCTTTCAAAAGTGTTGGTGTAGCTGTTAGCAGAAATGTGTCCAGGACTCATCACCTCTATTTCCCATGCAAGTTTAACCCTCTACCTTGCCTCCAAAATAAACACGATAATGAGATCTCTCTCATAGGCTATCCTAATTAAATGACGTATTATACATGAAGACGCCAACACACAAGATCAAGCTCACATAATAATGATTACTATGGGCTGCCTATCCTAGACAAACACACCTGAGGCATATTTAATTCAATAGCTACTCACAATAGAAAGCTATTCATCCTCCACACTTCTCATTAGATGGAACTGTGTTTGTGTCTTGATTCTGGCTTCTCACAGTGGTTTTCCTAGGGGAGCTTCTCCAGTGTGATGTGATTGGACACTCAGGGATAGACTGTTGGCCTACATGGGCTGAGACGCTCCTCTCTTGACCATTTAAATTGTTTTTTTTAGGTTTATGTGTGTATATTTAAGTGTGTGCATTCATGTGGAGACCAGAAGACAATCTTGTGCGTCATCCTCAGAAACACTATTTCCAGACATCAAACAGGCCCAAAAGAATAACGGAATATTGAGGGAATGGGGCTTTTAGAAACTCTGTTCATAAAGCCTTTCGGCTTCTGCTTACACTTTTTGTTGGATTTTGCTTGTCTGCAACAGATTCTTACTCTGAAGATCAACTCAAAGCAATCCCCCTGTCTCAGCCTCATCAGCACTGAGTTTACAAATATGTACCACTACATTCCTTTCTGCCTTGTTTTTTTTTTCTTGCCATGTTAGCCTTTCATTTTTCTCAACAGGTGACATTTTGTTTCCTTCCCAAAAGGTGTCAATAGACACAGTTTTGCTTCCTGCGCTGTCAGGGACAGTCAAAATACAATTTGAATTTTTTTCACTTCAAGTCCCTTCTCATCATGATACTAGAGAGTGTTTCAAGTCCATTCTCAGATGAGTGAGTGTCTTTAATTTGAAATTTTGGGAAAACGAATTTAATACTTCTAGTTGAGTCAAATGCACAGGAGACTTAACGTGATCTGTGACGGGAAAGTATCTGCAAAATATGGGCCACGGGCTAGACAGAAAAAAATTGCCTGAGAGCTGCGGTTTTTAACCTGTGGGTCATGACCCCTTGGAGGGCCGAAAAACCTTCCACAGGGTTCACCTAAGACCATGGAAAACATCAGAGATACACACTACGACTCCTAACAGTAGCAAAATTACAGTTACAAAGTAGCAACGAAAATAATTTTATGGTTGAGAGGGCTACCACAATATGAAAAACTGTGTTAGAAGGTTGCAGCCTTAGGAAGGATGAGAACCACTGGACTGGAGGGTTTGCCCTGATAAAGCAAAGCCATTGAGAGGAGGCTAGGAACAAAACAAAGAAATGTACTTTCCACAGTTCTGGAAGCTGGAAGTTGAAAACCAACCTGAGATCAAAGCGTTGATGTCTAGGGAAGGCCTGGGTTGGGGCAAGAGAGGTAAGCAGATCGCCGGGGCTTGCAGGCCGGCCAGTCCTCCTGTGCCTGCATGATAAATTCCAGACCAGTGAAAGACCTCCGCTGAGAGGGAAAACAAAAGCTCCTAGAGATGCCTCAGCAGGTAAAGGCACCGTGTACCCGAGTCTGATGAATGAGTTCCATCCTGGAACCACAAGACGAAAAGACAGACGTGACTTCCACAAGTTGTCCGTCCTCTCTCCTCCACATGTGCACTGTGGCAATACATCAGTGAATAAAACATAAGTTTAAAGAAGAGTGGACAACGCGCGCGTGCGTGCGTGCACACACCAAACACAAGAAATGGGGTGGGGTGGGAGGAAGGGGTCCAGTAAGATGGTTCTGTGGGTCAAAGTGAGTACCACGCAAGTCTGACAGTCTAAGTTCGATCCTGGGACCCTACATAAGGAACCTAAGGCAGCCGGGCAGAAGTGGCTCACGCCTTTAATCCCAGCACTCAGGAAAAGAACCTAATGCAGGGCGCGCATCTGTGATCCCAGCATTCCTGTGGCAAGGTGGGACGGGGAGACAGGAGAAAAGCCCAGCAGCCTGTCTCAGGAAAGCTAGCCTGGAGGACACAGTGCAGCTCCAATAAGAGACGCCCTGCCTTAAGGGGGCAGGGGAGAACGGATATGGAAAGATGTCTTTAGAACTCACATGTGCACTATGGTGTGTGCACACAGGCGCTCACACACACACACACTTGAAAACTGGAGGAAGGGGACAGAAAGTGGTGAGAGACAAGGACTTCAAGCAGCTGCTGAGGAAATATTTTGTAGCCTCTTGGCTTTGCTTTGTCACCTTTATGTCCTCTATTTCTGCCTTTTGAGCCGTGACTCAGGTTACTTGACTTTCATCTGCCCTTCTCACGGCTGGAGAGTCAGCAACACAAAGCAGAAATGGACTGTGCAACTTCCTGCAGAGAGTCATTATTTAAATCGGGAGTTTGAGGGGGAAAGATCAGAGCTGGTCAAAGACTGGGAAATTGCAGGACAGACCTTGAACTCTACAGCAGGTCCCTGATTCCTTAAATTAAATTTTAAGTCTATCCTTTACCACACTGAGTAGACTGACGTCCCATTGCTTGTGACCCAGAACTGTGCCCTCCATTTACAGGACATGGATTTGGTGACTGAATGTTCCAGGGAGCTTATTTTGGGTATGTGGAGTGTTCACTGATGGCTTCCTGGTTTCTTTTCTTTTTTTCCTTTTTTGGTTTTTTGAGACAGAGTTTCTCTGTGTAGCTTAGGAACCTGCCCTAGAACTCGCTCTGCAGACCAGGCTGGCCTCGACCTCACAGAGATCCACCTGCCTCTGTCTCTCGAGTGCTGGGATTAAAGGCATGGGCCACCACCGCCCGGCTGGCTCCCTGTTTTCTAAATAAATACACTAGTTTCCTCCATGGTGCTTTCCAGGTGCAAGAGAAGCAAGTGTTCTTCCCCTGGAAATCCCACCCCCTCTCGCTACATCCCTGACGTCTGTGGGGACTCCAAATTAAATATCTATCTGTCTGTCTATCTATCTATCTATCTATCTATCTATCTATCTATCTATCTATCTATCTGTCATTCATTCATTTATCTATTTTGTTTTGTTTTGTTTTTTGTTTTTTTCCGAGACAGGGTTTCTCTGTGTAGCATTGTGCCTTTCCTGGAACTCACTCCATAGACCAGGCTGGCCTCGAACTCACAAAGATCTGCCTGCCTCTGCCTCCCGAGTGCTGGGATTAAAGGCGTGCGCCAGCACCGCCCAGCCCAGCTCCATTTATTAACTAACAAGTTTATAATTTCTTTAGTCGGATAGTATTTCACCATGTATGTGTTTCACATTTTTTTAAAAAATCTCCTCAGAGGCCGGGCGGTGGTGGCGCACGCCTTTAATCCCAGCACTCGGGAGGCAGAGCCAGGCGGATCTCTGTGAGTTCGAGGCCAGCCTGGGCTACCAAGTGAGTCCCGGGAAAGGCGCAAAGCTACACAAAGAAACCCTGTCTCGAAAAACCAAAAAAAAAAAAAAAAAAAAAAAAAAAAAAAAAAAAAAAATCTCCTCAGCTGTTAATGGACATCTAGGCTATTACAGTTTCTGATTATTGTGAGTAAGGCAGCAGTAACCATGAATGAGCAAGTATATCTGTCCTTTGGGAATATGCGCAGGGTGGTACAACTAGGTTTTATAACAGATCTGTTTTTAGCTTTTTGAGGAACTCCCACACTGATTTCCACAGTGGTTGTACTGTTATACTTCCACCAACAGTAAATACACAGTAAATACCTTTTCCTTTCCCCATATCCATATCAGCATTTATTGTCATTTTTTAAAAAATCTTAACCATTTTGACTGGGGAAGAGGAAATCATCTCTAAGTAGTTTTAATTTGCATTGGTACTAAGAACATTGAACATTCTAAAAATCATTTTAAATCCATTTTATTTCTTCTTTTAAAAATTCTCCTAAAAATCAGGTTGTTCCTTTTCTTGGTGTTTAGATGTTGTTCATTGTCTATTATCAATGTTACTCCAGTCAGATGTATAGATGGTAAAGATTTTTTCCTTATCCTACAGGCTGTCTATTCACTTGAATGATGTCTTCCCTTGCTGTACAGGAGCCTTTGTGTGTGTGTGTGTGTGTGTGTGTGTGTGTGTTTGTGTTTCCATTTGTCAATTGTTGGTCTTAGTGCCTGTACTATTGGGGTCCTGTTCAGAAAGTCCTTTCCTGTGTTCACAAATTGAAGTGCATTCCCTACGTGCTAACACAGTTGTTCTCAACCTGTGGGTCGTGACCCCTTTGGGGATGAATGACCCTTTCACAAGGTTTGCCCAAGACCATTAGAAAACACAGATTTACTTTACAATTCACAACAGTAGCAAGATTACAATTATGAAGTAGCAATGAAAATAATTGTATGATTGGAGGTCACCACAACATGAGGAACTGTATTGCGGCATTTAGGAAGGTTGAGAATCACTCTTCTATCAGATTCAAGGTGCTAGGTCTTCTGTTGAGGTCCTTGATTCATTTGGAGTTGAGTTTTGTTCAGGGTGCGAGATAAAGGTCTAGTTTCATTCTTCTACACGTAGCTATTCAGTTTGACTAGGATTATCTAAGGTTGCCTTTTCTTCAATGTGTATTTTTAACTTTCTTCTTAAAAAAAAAATCAAGTAGCTGTGGGAGCGAGGGCTTTTATCCAGGTCCTCAGTTTTATCTCATTAATCACTGTGTCTGCTTTATGAAAATGCCATGCTGTTTTTGTTACTGTAGTTCTACAGTATAACTTAAATTAGGGATGGTGATAACTCAGCAGTGTTTTTTTTAAATTGTTTACAATTGTTTTGTTTGCCCTGGATCTTTTATGTTTCCATATGAATTTTAAAATTATTTTCTTTAATTCATGTGAAAAATTGTCTTGCAATTTTGGTGGGGATTGCACTGAATTTATAGGTTGTTTTCAGTAGGATGAGCATTTTTACAATATCCACAAGCATGGAGGTCTTTCTATATTCTGATATCTTCTTTATTTATTTATTTCTTTAGTGTCTTAATTATGGTATCCATTGTACAAACCTTTCACTTCCTTAATTAAATTTATTCCAATATATATATACTGAGACAGTGTCTCATTATGTAGCTCTGGCTGTTCGGGAACTTGCTGTGTAGACTAGGTTGGCCCCAAATCACAGAGATATAACTACCTCTGCTTCCTTAGTGCTGGGATTAAAAGTGTGCACCACCATGCCCAGCTATATATATTTTTTGAGGCTATTGTGAGTGGTATTATTTGTCTGATTTTTTTCTTTATATGTTTGTTGTTGGTGAATAGGAATCTACTGATTTTTGTGTAATAATTTTGTATTCCACTGCTTTGTTCAAAGTGTTTACCAGCTGCAGAATTTTTTCTGGTGCAGTCTTCAGGGTCTGTTATGTGCACAGTCATATGATCGGCAATTAAAAATACTTTGATTTCTACTTTTCCTATTGGTATCCTCTTTGTTTCCTTCTAATGTTACTGTAGCCAAAACTTTAAAGATTATATTGAACAGGAGTGGAGCAATCGGACATCTTATCTTGTTCCCAATTTTAGTGAAAATGCTTGCGTTTTTCCTTTGTTTAACATGATTTTGGGGTGTGGCTTGTTGTACATTTGCCTTTATTATGTTGCCTTATGTTGCCTGTATCCCTAGATTAACTAGAACCATTATCATGAAAGGATATTGGATTTTTTCAGACCTTTTCTATGTATGAGATGATCATGTTATATTTGTTGATTTACATATGTTGAACCATCCCTTCAACTCTGGGATGAAGCTGACTTGATCATGGTGGATGACCTTCTTGTTGTGTTCTTGAATTCAGTTTTCAAGTATTTTATTATTATTATTTTTTGTCTATGTTCAGAGAGATTAACCTAGAATTCACTTATTTTTTGATTGGGTCTTTAGTTTTGATATCTAGGTAAGGCCAGCTTCATAAAAATAATTTCAAAGTGTTCCTTTTCTATTTTATGGAATAATTTGAGGAGTACTGGTGTTAATTCCTTTGTGAAGGCCTGGTAGAATTCTGTGCTGAATACATCTGGCCCTGGGATTTTTGTGGTTGGGAGATTTTAAATTCTTTCTATCTCATTGGTTGTTATGGATCTGTTTAAGTTATTTCTGTTGTCTTGACTTGACTTTACTAGGTCATGTGCATCTAGGAATCCATCCATTCCTTTTTGATTTTCCAGTTTAGTGAAAATATGTTCTTAGGATTCTCTGAATTCCCCAGTATCTGTTGCAATATTTCCCTTTTCATTTCTAATTTTGTTAATTTGGATCTTCATTCTTTTGGTTAATTTGGTAAAACATTTGTCAACCTTTTTAATCTTTTCAAAGAACCAGCTTTTTGTTTCATTGATCCTTTGTAATTTTTTCCTAGTTCATTAATTTCAGCCTCGATTTTGGTTATTTCTTTCAATCTACTTTTTTTTGGGGGGGTGTTATTTGTTCTTATCTTTCCAGGCTGTCAAGTGCATCATTAAATTTTCAATTTGAGATCTCTCAGTTTTTTTTTTTTTAATGTGAGCACTTAATACTGTAAATTTTCTTTAAGACTGCCTTCATTATGGCCTGTGGGTTTTAGAAGGTGTGTTTTCATTTTCATTTAATTCTAGGAACTTCTGAATTTCTGTATTTCTTCCTTGACCCAATTATCACTCAATGCATGTTGTTTAGTCTCCGTGAAGTTGTATACTTTCTGTAATTTCTATTGCTGGTGAAATATAGTTTTATTTCCCCTGTGGACAGATAGAATGAGAGATTATTTCAATATTTTCCTATATTTATTGAATTATTGTTTTGTGTCCTAATATGCCGTCAATTTTAGAGAAAGTTACATGGGTTGTGGAAGAATCGTGTATTCTTTAGTGTTTGCGTGCAATGTTTTGTAGATGTCTGTGAGGTTCATTTGATTTATGATGTCATTTAACTCTTATTCTTTAGTTAGATTTTATGCAGATGATGTGTCTGTGGTGAGATGGGGGTATTAAAGTTACCCATTGCCACCGTGTTGGGGGTAAATTTGTAGTTTCAGATCTAATAGCATTTCTTTTATGATATTGTGTTGTACCTGTGTTTGGTGCACACAAGTTTAAAGTTTCATTACCTTGGTGGATTTTTCCTTTAATGAGCATGCAGTGGTGTTCCTTATCACTTCTGATTGGTCCGGGTCTGCGGTTTATTTTGTCAGATATTAGTATACCTAAACCTGATCGTTTCTTGGTTTCATTTACTACAATCCTTTTTTCCATCTTCACTCTGCGGTGGTGTCTATTATTGTTTGTGGGGTGTGGTTGTTTTTGGAGACAGGAAAAAAATTCTTCTAATCCCATCTAGTAATCTGCTTCTCCTTATCAGGGAATTGAGACTAGTGATACTAAGAGTTGTTATTGAATGATTTATAACCATCCCTGCCATTTTTTTGTTGTTTTTGGTATTTTTAGACCTCTTTTCTTCTGGAATTGTTTGCTTTTTCCCTGTAAAGTCTTGGGTGTCTTTGTCCTTGTTTTCATACTGATGCACTCTTTTCGGTAGTCTTCTTAGAGCTGGCTTTGTGCCAAAAAATCCTTTAATATTGTTTGTATCATGAACGCTTTTATTTATCTATTTTTTTTATCAAAGGGTCTCACTACGTAGGCCTGGCTGGCCAGGGACTTGTTATGTAGACCAGGCTATCCTTGAAATCTTAACAGTCTGCTGGCTTTCAGCCTCCCAAGTGCTGAAATTAAAGGTGTGTGTCATGGTACCCAGCCCACTTGGAGGGTTTTTTCCCCCCTCTTCTACAATTTTAGTGAATAATTACGCTGCATGTATTAGTCTGGGTTGACAGTATATGAGCCATTCTGAACCTGGAGTATAATCTTTCCACACCATTCTGGCTTGAAAAGGTTTTGTCAAATAATCAAGCGTTATTCTAATGGGCTGCGTGCGGTTATAAGTGACTTGCGTTGTCACTTTTGCGGCTTTAAATACTCCTTCTATTCTGTGTTTTTAGTACTTCAATGTCATGAGGAGTTTCTTTCCTGGGCTTGCCTATTTGGAGTTTGATAGGCCTGGTTTTTACCCGGATGACCATCTTTTCCTCGGGGTCTGGGAAATTTTCTTGTCTGCGTCTGCGAAAATATTCTCTATGACTTTACTACAATATTCTTCCCCCCCCCCCCATGTCCATAATTCAAAGATTAGATCGTTTCATGGTGTCCCCAGATTCTCCCATATTTTTTCATGTATTTTTTAAAAAATATCATTGAATTTTACTGAGTGGTCCAATTCCTTGACTTCTAGCTCTAATTCTTTTTCCAACATGACCCGTTCTACGGGTGAGACTTTCTACTGAGGTTTTTACATGGTGTATTGAGTTTTTCATTTCTAGCATCATTTTGGTGTGGGTTTTCTTCAGCAATTCTATCTATTGACTTCTTTTTTCATGACTTGTATCTACTTTCTTATTTCACTCATATCTTTGTTTTCTTTCCTTTGTCTTTTGAGTTGTTTGAACATTTTTATAATCTTTCTTTGGGATCCATTGGAAGTTCTCTCAGTTTCTTTTGATTAGGTGCCATTATTTTATGGGATTACTAATTTCTGGAATACTCACATTGTCTCTGGTTTTTTATGCTGTTTCTGTTCTGCAATAGGACTTATGCAAGTGGTGTTCGTTTGTTGCTTGGATTTTTCTTTCTTTCTTTTGTGTTTTTTATTTTTAAAATTCAAGTTCCTGGTTTTCTTTCTTTCTTTTTTTTTTTTTTTTTAAAGATTTATTTATTATGTGTGCAGTGTTCTGTCTGCACATATCCCTGTAGGCCAGAAGAGGGCACCAGATCTGATTACGGATGGTTGTGAGCCACCATGTGGTTGCTGGGAATTGAACTCAGGACCTCTGGAAGAGCAGGCAGTGCTCTTAACCTCTGAGCCATCTCTCCAGCCCCCTGGTTTTCTTTTTATGGTGGCATTTACACGTAGTGGAGGACTAAGTCATAGTGTATTGGGATGCCCTTTCCACCTGGGGGACTGGTAGTGAGGGATGGGGGGACTCTATGTCATCTCTTCTTATGAGTGAGGGTCAAGTGGTGTCCTGTGTTAGCTTGGGCTCCTGTCCCGATCTACAGCTTTTGCTGTGAATTGTGGAGCTCTCCGAACAGCTGTGGGCTTTTGCCAGCATTAGATCCAGTTCCTACCCTGAGTCCAAAGCCTCTGCTGAAGCCACTGCATCATGTGGAACTTCAATAGTCCTTACCCAAGCTCAGGATTGGTCCCTAACCAGGGTCTGCTGCTTCCGAGAAAGCTTCTGCAAGATATGGAACATGCCCTGTACTCCGAAACTAGAGTCAAATCTGGTCCTCATCCTGGGTCTGCTGCTTTTGCTGAAGCCATTGTGGGACATGAAACTTGCCACGCTCCAACAGCTTTACCCAGTTCAGAACTGGTTCACACTCTGGGTCTATCAGGTGGTTTTTGTTTTTTGTTTTTAAACCGCTGAGCTATCTCTCCAGTCTCCAAAGGCACTTTGGAAACCATCAGATTAAATCACTTATGTGGTGGTATTATGTTCACCAAAATATTGTGTACCTTAATAAACTTACCTGGGGTCAGAGAACAGACAAGCCACTAGTTAGTCAGTGATAGCACACGCCTTTAATCCTAGCATTCCAGAGATAGAAATCCCTCTGGATCTCTGTGAGTTCAAGGCCACATTGGAAATAGCCAAGCATGGTGACTCACACCTTTAATCCCAGAAAGCCAGCCTTTAATCCCAGGGAGTGGTGGTAGAAAGTAGAAAGATATATAAGGCGTGAGGACCAGAAACTAGAGGATTTTGGCTGGTTAAGATTTTTGGCTGGTTAAGCATTCAGCCTTTGGAGCAACATAGTTCAGCTGAGACCCATTCCGGATGAGGACTCAGAGGCTTCCAGTCTGAGGAAACAGGACCAGCTGAGGAACTGGCAAGGTGAGATAGCTGTGGCTTGTTCTCTCTCTCTGATCTACCAGCATTGACCCCAATAACTGGCCTCGGGTTTGATTTTATTAATAAGAACTTTTAAGATTCATGCTACACACTTACTTTAAACAAGGTTGTTGGTTTAAAAAATTTTTTTCAGCTGGGCGGTGGTGGCGCACGCCTTTAATCCCAGCACTTGGGAGGCAGAGTCAGGCGGATCTCTGTGAGTTCGAGGCCAGCCTGGGCTACCAAGTGAGCTCCAGGAAAGGCGCAAAGCTACACAGAGAAACCCTGTCTCGAAAAACCAAAAAAAAAAAAAATAAAAAAAAAAAAATAAAAAATTTTTTTCACTACTGTCCAGCCTAGAAATCTTCACTGTATATCTTTCTTGCTGATCTATTCATCTGTGGAGACAGATTCCAAGTCTTTCTACACTGCCCTATAGTGCAGAACATTTATCAGACACTCAAGAGCAGTGTTGTGTGTGAGGTGTAACTAGTGTTTTGGTAGGAAAGTGTAATGGTATGCGGGGGAGGGGTGCTTATTTATTTATTTATTTATTTATTTATTTATTTATTTATTTTTGGTTTTTCGAGACAGGGTTTTTCTGTGCAGTTTTGCCACCGTTCCTGGAACTCGCTTTGGTGACCAGGCTGGCCTCGAACTCACAGAGATCCGCCTGGCTCTGCCTCCTGAGTGCTGGGACTAAAGGCATGCGCCACCACCGCCTGGCAACGGGGGGCTTATTTTTAGCAAGGGTAGATACAAGTGTTTTCCCTTAAAAAGATTACATTATTGACGGTGCTTCCTTGAGCAGGAAAGGCAGGTATGCTGCCAGAACTCGGTGCTAATTTAGATTGTGCAGAAAATAAGTGTGCTGAGAAGAAAGATTACGGTCCATTCTGTGTCTGTTACCCAGGCTAAAAGGAATGGGATTAAGAGGAACAAGCTGCTATTGTACTCAAAGACTAAGTGTGGACTGCTCGCACAATCCCATTAACTAGGCATACCTGTTAACTAGGTTTGGGATGTAGCATATGGTTAAGTCTGATGGACAAGTGGAAAACAGTGTCAGGAATCCTGGGAATGTGTGTAAACATTGGCTACTTTTAGCAATAATGCTGGTCCTCCATAGTAGAGAACCTAGAGAGGCGTAGTCAGATCCCCATCAAAGCTGCCAGTCTGACACAGAAAATCAACTCCCTTTCTTATGTTTTGGGGACAGGGAACTGAGCAGAAACTGTATTTTATTGTGTATTGGGAGTGCATGTTCTTGGCATGGCCATGAAATGTGTTTCTGTTAAATTTATATTGACAAATTAAATTTATAGAACACGCATGTCCATCCTAAATAATTTAAGATTGGTCTGTTTTTCACACTTTTCCCCCACTTATTGGATATACAAATGTTTTTTTTTTCTTTTGTTACTAAGAAATTTGGAACTAGTGTGGGCTATAAAATCCAAATCATCGCTGAGGACAATAAATTACACCATAGCTATGACATATCAGCTAGCTAAGGGAAGATAATTCAGACACTAAAAAGTCTTTTGGGGGGTTGGGATTTAGCTCAGTGGTAGAGCGCTTGCCCAGCAAGTGCAAGGCCCTGGGTTCGGTCCTCAGCTGGGGAGGGGGGTGGGAATCTTTTGATTTATTCTCAAGAAAAACTTATTTAAGATGAGTCCAATATATCTAAAGGATTAGAGCACAAATATATGGAAAATATACACTAAAATGGAAAACATTAGGAGAAAATGTATGTGTCTGTACTATCAATCAATAGACTTGGAAAATATTTTTGTTTTGCAAGTCGCACATTTTATTAAAAATTTATTTTGTGCCCAGTAGAAAAGCAAATTTTGAGTCTATTTACAAGCACTATGTATTTACATATATTACATACAATTAATGCACTTAAAGAAAATGGGCAGAGAAACAATATATTTGGAAGAATATGTCACTGTACATGGTTTATTATCGCGTTCTTTTATGTCACTGTATCTTTACTGTAGTAATAAATACAATTCTATATGTACACATCTTATAAAACATCTCATAAATGTATTATTTTTTTTAAAAAAAATTCCACATTAAAACATCTGATCAAAATAAAACATGCTTATATAAAAATAAATCTACCCAACAGCCTTTTGGTTTGGGTGCCATGAAGCTAATGTAGGATCATGGAAGTTAAGAATAAACCCTTTCTCTTTTCAAATTGAGTAATTTGGATGAAAGCATCTAACACCCGGGTAAATACGGAGTAAGCAGAGAAGTCATGTTCTTTATAGCAGGTGGTTCATCCAAAAAAGACACAGCTAAAACCAAGCTAAATAGAAAGACTGATAGTTCGCACAGTTCTGTTGAGTCGAAAGTGTCACGAGGCATGTTGCTGGAGCCAGTAGAGACAGGTGTGTGAGGTTACTCAGTGGACTTATGGATGCATGTCCTGCCTGCCTTTGAGAATCTTACAATGCACAACCATTTGAGGCAACGACAAAACATCTCCCCCAAAGCATGCTCCCACTCAGAAACAAATAGAAATCCCACTCTCGATTACCAGGTAGGCTCATTGCTAGTAATGAACTTTCTGAGCTTTGGACAGCAGGAATTTAAAAATGAATCAGGTAAGTCAAATTTTACCTGTACATGATCGCTTTAGGAACAATTTAAGTTAATTTTCCCTTCAAAAAATTTGTAGCCTGTTTTAGTTCACCAAGGGAGGAAGCACTGAGTGCTTATTTATAAAACCCAGTATCTTAAATTTATGTACGAATGAGTTAAAAATGTCTCAAATTATTCATCCAAGAAACTAGTGTCATGGAAAGACCCTTTCTGACAAAAGGACATAAATGTCTCCACATGGCCATTAAAATGAAATCCTGTGAGCAATGTAGCCCATTTTAAAAAATCCTTATATCGCCTTATAATATTAACCCTCTTCTGTCTGAGGAATTTGTCAGTTTAAATATACCCACTGTGTCCTTCAATGAATCCTTCACTACCAGTGATTATGCTGGTGAGCTTGAAGATCACACAATTAAAACTAGAGACTTTATTTTTTGAAGAGCATTTCATCTGCTTTTCAGATCTAGGCTCATCTAAGTAACGTGATGGATAGCTGAACAAGTTATACAAGCAGTGTTGAGACTTACACATCGCTCTCAAGTATCGGTAAGGTATTCGCTTTTCCGTACTAACTTATAGATGTTTACTTGTATTGTAAGCCAGGTTTCAGCTCAGCTCTTCTTAGCTACTGCTCTGATACAAATCTTCTTGCAGGTTTCCAACTTTTGAAAATGCCCCCCTCACAAATTATCTAGAGGCATGGGACAAAGGCTACTGAAGAAAGGTGACAGCTTTCTGTCATTGGGTAAGCCGGTGATGACCCAGCATTGGAAGGCAAGTCATAGGCTATGCTGGCATGCGTAAAGGCCACCAAGGCTTGGGTCGAGTCGCAGGATCGTTTTTCAACGTCATCAGAGTTAATGGACAGCAGACTTGGGTGCTTTGATCTCGTCCAGAAATGGGCTTGCTTTCCTAGGCTGCCCATATCCTCCTTAAAGTGGGGGTTGAAGACGATATAGAGAAGGGGATTGAGACATGCAGGCAGGGGGACAATCACTAGGAGGATGAACTTAATCACTTCGGGACTGATGAAGGTGAGGTTTAGCAAGGAGGAGAAGGATAGGAAAGCCACGGGGCAGTACAGGATACAGTTGGCAAAGAGCAACAAAGCAATGTGCTTCACCATAGAGCAGTCCCAAAGATTCTCCAGGTCTCCTTTGTCCAAACTGCAGTAGAGCCTGGTGTACGCAATGGTCATTACGAGGAAACAGAGGGAGTTGAGCAAGACGAGAGCCACCATGTAGCCCGTGGCGCTGGGCTCCCCAAAGGGCAAGGGCAGACAGAGTGGGGAGGCATTATACTCGCTGCCTCCCAGCAAGGGGACAGCGGCAATGGTCAGGGCTAACAGGACACACAGCAGAATGACCACCTTCAGGCTAGAAAGGGGAGTTTTCGTTTCAAACTTGGGAGAGCATCTGGCGGAAAAGCCACGTTCCAGGGCTGCCAGAGTGAGCAGGAAAACAGACGATTCTGAAGCAAACATGGACAGGAAACCAACAATTTGGCAACCGACCCCATCTTCCCACCACGCACCGTGCTGCGCGAAGCTACCAAACGTGAACGTGTCCACCATGGCCAGCACAGCACTGGAGACCCCCATGACCATGTTCACCACCGCAATGACCCCAATGAGGAGTTTTATGGAAGAGATGTACAGAGTGGTTCTGAACACTGTTGACGTCACCAAGGCATTACAGGAAAGCGCCAGCACTGCTATGATCCACACTCCGATTCTGATCAGCCAGCTCCCGAATAGGTGGTCACAGGGCTTGAAGGGACCTGAGTGTAGAAGGAAGAGAGAGTCCGGATCAGGTTGGGGCGACAGATGTAGCAAACTCGCCAAGAAACGGGGGTCAGTAACAGCCACTGTAACCACAGCGCCCACATGGCTTGCTCCTGTTTCTCAGACTAGTGTGAGGACCGCCTTGAAGTTTCCACAGCACCGACCCACTGAGGCCCCAGGTTCTTGTGATCCCAGAAGATATATAGAAAACTAAAAATGGGAGACCTGAGTCCCAAGACATAGCAGTGAGGGCAATGTGAAAAGCCAGATCACTTGGATTTCTCACTAAGACCTTGAGAATAGTTTCTATGGCTCCACAGTCCAAGAAAGAGATTCCTAGGGAAATAGCTCATATAAGATATAGTATGGGTAGCAGGAGTATGCATTTTATGGAAATCTTAGAGAGCAAGGAACACTTATTTATTGGAAATAAAACATTATTCATTGCCTTTCTTCCACTAAATTACCTACTTTTTTTTTTAAGGAACAGGACAACTTAATGAATTCAATTTAATGAATTCAATGTTTTTAAAACTCATCGGTATACTATTTGTTTTCACATTTTTTTTTTTTAAAGACAGGGTCTTTCTACATAGTTCTGGCTGTTCTGGAACTATGTAGACCAGGCTGGCCTTGAGCTCAATGAGACCCACCTGCCTATGCCTCCCAAGTGTAGGGTAAGGACTAAAGGTGTGCACGACCATACTCAGCAAGACAGAGTTGAGCGTGTTAAACAAACACTTCATTGTTGGGTTAAATTCCCAGACCCTAAATGGTTATTTATAGAGAAGATCTAAATTATTAAAAATTTATTGATTATATAAAGCAAGCCTATGGAGTATTATTCCATGCTAAATAGTAATAGTGCCTTCAAAATCACATATGCCTTTGAGCATATGCCAACTCTTTAGTTTTATTAACCTCAATCAACAGTTCTCCACCTAAGTGTTACTTGTGAATGGAAAATGACCCTAGCGAATGAAGCTTGTTCGTATTTTGTAAGTTCCGGTTGTCAGGCATGGGGTCGAGCCATGAGGTGGCAGAGATTTTGCTTCTGGAACGCAGCCACAGTGGTCGACAGCCTCAGCGTCCAAGGGGTCCTTGGATACCGACGCAGTTTTGATGTCTCTCTCACCTGGAGAAGGCGAACACTGCACAGAATGAAGGGCTTTCAGGTCTTCCTCGAAGTCCAGCAGGAAATCTTCAAGGTCACGCTCATCTGCAGGGATTGAGAAACCCTGGAGTGGTTAGTTCCCTCATGAGGAGAGGATCGGGCTGCCCGCAAGACAGGAATTGTCACAAAGAGAAATGAAGGCAAGGTCCTTAGAAAGTCCTTTGTTGATATTCTAGACAATCTACTCTGGCAGTGTTCCAGCAGCCCTGAGGCTGAGGAGCAAGGGGGCTGTACTCAGGGCTAATACCCAAGTCCTCTGATTCCGCTCTTCCCTGGAGCTTGTGATAGTCCTAAATTGCAGACCCAAATCCATGCTAGGAACCACAGTTTATCCAGTTTTCCAAGGACTGGGGATGCTGCTCAGTGGTAGAATATCTGCTTAGCATGCTCAAGGGCCTAGGTTTGATCTCCAGCACCTCCCAGAAACTTCCTTTAAGATGGGAGAGAGGAGAGGAGAGAACAAATTTCTAACACTATAATAGCTTCGGTACAAATGTTCTAGGCTGCTTCCTCTGACCACAAGATGGGAAATCAGTTTTGATGTTCCTTGAGGGAATTCCGTATAATAAAGAAGTAATAACAAGGTGCTTGGTTTAGAAAACTGTCTTTTAAAAAAAAATGAATTTTGTGATTTAACACATTTTTTCCCAAAGATGCACATTTTCTTGGTTTTGTGTGAGACTTGGGCATCAGGATTTGTGTGTGCCTGTGCGTGTGTGTGTGTGTGTGTGTGTGTGTGTGTGTGTGTGTGTGTGCGCGTGCATGCGTGTGTGTGTGTGTGTGTGTGTGTGTGTGTGTGTGTGTGTGTGTGTGTGCAAATGAGCATGTAGTCACTCAAAGGAACACATGTGGATGTCTTAGGGAGGTGTTGGGATACTCTGAGACAATGGATCTCACTGAACCCCGGAGCTCACTGGTTCAGCTGGGCTGGCTGATCATTCAGCTCCAGCTGTTTCCCGTGCCTCACAGCACTAAGATTACAGGTACAAGCTGCCACATCCTGCTTTCTTTTTCTTTTTCTTTTTTTCCGGAGCTGAGGACCGAACCCAGGGCCTTGTACTTGCTAGGCAAGCACTCTACCACTGAGCTAAATCCCCAACCCGACATCCCGCTTTTTAAAAATGTGGGTGTTGGAGGATCTGAACTCAGAACCTCATGCTTGTGCACCCAACCCTTCACTCACTCAGTTACCTCCCCAGCTCCGGCATCGCTATTTTTTTCAAACCCTTTGGTGTTATTCTAATATACGGGTCATTGTTGAGAATCACTGATCTCCGAAAATAAATTTCATGAGGGACATTAGTGCTATTATGTAGTCCCAGGAGCTGATGTAGTGTCTGAACCATAATGGGCTCTATGGTTTTAAATTTTTAATGTTTAATGAATAAACATAGAAGAGATTAGAGTTGGTGGGGCAGGGACAGGCAAAACTGAAGGAAGAAGAAGAGTAAGATACATGCTGTGTGACCAAAAACCACAAACAAACAAGGCGATTAGCTCCTTCAACTGATAGGCCAGTGGCTAAGTTAAGAAATCGTGCAGACAGGTTGAAATGCACCTTGGAATCAACAAATCACCAAGGCCCTAAGACTGAGAAGCTATTCTTTTAGGCCTTGTGCAGACTGGCAAGGCTGGCAGGGAAGGGAGGGGGTGCCGCCCAAGGCGCCCCTTCATCCCCACAGGTGTGGTGGAGAGACATTGCTTTCTGTTTAAGTAACGTCTTACTGCAAGGAAAGCCAAGGGCTGTACAGACATGATCTCATTTCACCTTCCTGACAGATACCCCTGTGGGGGACTAGAGGAACATGATACAGAATCCGTCAGTTGAGAAACTGAATTCTTAGGCCCTTCTGCTCAAATATGGAGGAATTAAAAATGTCTGTCCACTCACCTCACCCCCTACTTCCTCCAGGCTGGGAAAACAAGCATGTATTTTTTTTTTTCCAGTGAAAGAAGGGAAGAAGGATATTTGGGGGGGGGGGATAGGATCCTCTAAAAAAAAGTCTGGAAATGTTGATATAGTAATCACCTCTGAGGACTGTGTATGCTAAGGAGGATCTAATTATAAATAAAAATAGAACAGATGGCAATATGTCTTTTTGAGTCTTTACAATGTAATACTGATTCTCCACTCGCTGGGTGATTACAGAGGGACTCCTGAACTTTTCATGGTCTGTTAGTAAATTTTCAAGATCTTTCTGGCAACAATTTCCTCACCACGACAGCAGTTCTTACCTTGAACTTGAAATAGCCCAGCATCTTTCTTATGAAGGTCGTCCACACTGCTGTTACCACCTTTATTCCATGGATTAGAAATCTTATAGACATTCTCACACGCTCCAAATGCACAACACTGGTATGCATAGGGCATTTCAATAATCCTTTAAAGAAAAAAAAAACATACACTTAAAAAAGATGGGTCATGAAATATAATGTCTGCTTTTGGAGTTTAGGCTAAATGGATAATCCAAAATATATGCCATTTGAATAAAGGCGTGCATTCTAGTGATACTGGTAACCACAGTTATTAAAATTGATATTTATCATTGTAGAAGCTGAGTGAGGTGATTTAAATGATTGGGAATTTTCCATAATAAAATGGTTTAAAAAATGAATGGTAGGAAAATTATGACAACATTATGTTAGGTAACTAAAATATGCCATAAATTTCAATGCATATGTGGATTCTAACAACTTAGATAATGTGAAACATAGCCTAGAAATAAACAACATAAAAATGTTGTTTAAGGTGGCATTTTGAAATATACTTTTTCCTTTTCTGTACTATCTTTTGGGACTTTATTACTTTTTGGGTTTTAAAAACATGCAGACAGTATTGTGGTTCAAGACATATATATGTACACACAAAATCTGTAAAACACTCCTTTATTGCTAATAAGCACAGCAGGTTTTTAAACAGTACTGCTTCCTCAAACAGGCATTAATTTAGTATATTTTATTACAGCACATACACGCTAGATGAATTAAAAATTGTAAACAGGAGTGCAGTAATGTTACAATGTTATTTAATTACACGGCCCAGTATATATCCCATGGATCAATGCTTCTTAAACTCTTTCCATGAACTCTGTGATTCCAGGAAGCATCTTTGAGAGGGAAAGGAAGTGTGGTCAGGAAGACAGTCGCCCACTTCAGGCTTATCCTAACAGTGCTCCAGGGGTGGGGACTCGGGGCATGAAATGCAATTCAAAAGGGTCTCATGACCTCATACATTTAGAAATCACTGTAACATGTCTATTTTTTCGCATGACCACAAATGTATCTTATTAGTTTCAATGACAAACTCACTTGAGCTCTGGGAAGTTTGCAGATGGTATCAGGCTCCGTAAGGCACGATTTCCTGTTAATTTTAAGTGAGTTAAACCATGTAACCCAGTTACAGGGAAAGACGACAGGAGGTTGGATGATAGGTCCCTGCAAAACATCAAACAATTGGCTTTTAGTCGTCTACATTAGCCTGGAATGTTTATGTTTACAAAAGCAGACTAAAGATGCTTCGACTGCTCAATAAAAACCTCCAAGCAGAGTTCTTACCCTTGAATGGTAAAACTAACCACTTTGGTTTGAGTTTCTGATAGCTTTTTCTATTTATAATCAGAACTGGAGCTGGGGAGGCATGCTTTAAATGCATTAAAATTGTTCTACATTTGGCCAGGCGGTGGTGGCGCACTCGTTTAATTCCAACACTTGTGAGGCAGGTGGATCTCTGTAAGTTTGAGGTCAGCCTGGTCTACAGAGTGAGTTCTAAGCCAGCCAGGGCTACATAGAGACCAATTTTGAAAAACCAACCAACCAACCAACCAACCAACCAACCAACCAAACAAACAAAAAAACCCAAACCAAAACTGTTGTTCTGTATTTAGCCTCATTTTGCCAAGTGGGGAATATACATTTATTTGAAAAGTGATTGGAATGACCAGTGAAAAGTTTCAGGGTCTATTTCCTTTCTCTATTCCCCCTTCTGTCAGAGAAGGAAGAAGAGGGATAGAATAAATGAATTGTCAACTTATTCCATTCTGCCTGATTTCTCAGCAAAACTAGACAATTTCATTTGAATAAGCAGCCCCCGCCCCCACCCCCGGCTGTCACCCAGATCTTCAGACATCCACTTAAGGGCCCCTATGGCTCTCGGGAAGCTTGGTGTCTTCCCTGGCCAGGGCATAGCTCTAGGCGTGGAGAACACAGAATGTTGTGTGGCTGTGTGTTGGGAGCGACTTCATAAAACTAACATTTTCACTAATAGATGATCACTAATTATTGAAAGACATTCCATAAACAAGAGAGGAAATACTCACAGCTTGATTAGAGATGGCAATGTAGAAAATGCATTGGGGTGAATCATGGCAATTTTATTCCAAGCTAAGTTCCTGTTTTTTTTTTAAAAAAAAGGCAACCGAGAAGATTACATTAGAAAGAACACATGACATTTTATCGTATGTATCCAGTCTCTACCCACATTTAATTTCCATTCAAATGAGGAATAGCCAGCTCATCAAAGTGTCCTTCCCATAAAGATATTGTGTCATAAAATGACAAAAGATAGAACTTTAAATGAGTCCTGTTTGAAGTAATCAGGTAGATATTTTATTATTATTCTCTTTTTGCTAATAAGGTAGACTTTATCACGGATGCAAAATTTTATTCCGGTTTTTCTAAAATGAATGGAGATAGGATGAGGCAAACATCAGAATCTCTTTCTCTGACAAGAGAGCACATTTTAAATTATGAAGTGATCCTGGGCACACGGCAAAACTCAACCAACAATGCGTGCCCTTCACCCATCTATGGCAAGCCCTGAAATAGAGGTGTTTTCAAGACAGTTCTCAGTAGAAGATGCAGACAAGTGAATTCCCAGCTGGGATCTAAGTAAAATGGGAGAAAACGTATGTTATAAATAAAATCCTTCAAAGCGAGGAAAAGTATTTCATGGAGAAATGAAATCTACTGCCATATATACACGACAAAGTGAAGGGCATTTCGAAGGAATAAAATCACTAGCAAAAACTTCTCCGGGTAATTCATCAGAGACAAGGACTGACGAATTATCAGAGACAAGTTCATTTTTTTTTTTTTTTTTTTTTTGGTTTTTCGAGACAGGGTTTCTCTGTGTAGCTTTGCGCCTTTCCTGGGACTCACTTGGTAGTCCAGGCTGGCCTCGAACTCATAGAGATCCGCCTGCCTCTGCCTCCCGAGTGCTGGGATTAAAGGCGTGCGCCACCACCGCCCGGCCGTCAAGTTCATTTTTAAACATGAACTATGAATTTAAGGCTCCAACCCCCCCCACTCCCACCCCCACCAACACTTCCTCTCTCCCTTCCTTGGTGCTGGAGATCAAAGCCAGACCTTGCAAACGCTAACAAGGGTTCCTCTACTGAGACTTTGTTTTTTTTTAAATGTCCAAGACTTTAAGGTAAGTAAGAGTGGGGCATTTGAGAAAATTGGAAGTGATCAGTGTAGGTGTTTCTCAGATTCAGATAAGCGTCTGACACTGGGCCCCCGAGTTACCTCCAGTGAACTGAATTCATAGCATAGTTGTGTTCTCATTTGAAAGATTTTTAAAGGGAATCTTCCTCTTTTCACAGGAATGTGGAGGCCAGAGTACTATCTCAGGTACCTTTCCACAAATGCCGTCCACCATGTTTTGTTTTTTCTTTTGTTTTTTCGAGACAGGGTTTCTCTGTGTAGCTTTGCGCCTTTTCCTGGAACTCACTTGGTAGTTCAGGCCGGCCTCGAACTCACAGAGATCCGCCTGGCTCTGCCTCTCGAGTGCTGGGATTAAAGGCTTGCGCCACCACCGCCCGGCATCCACCATGTTTTTTGAAACGGGGTCTCCCACTGACCTCGAGCTTATTTCATTGGGCTGGACTGGCTGGGCAGCGAGCTCCAGAGCTCCGCCCATCCCTGCCCTCCACCCCAGGATAGCGAGTGTGCGATTGCACCAGGCTTTTCCTGGCGGGTCTAGGAATTGAATTTCCGCCCTCACGCTTGCGTGGCAAACACTTTACAGACTGAAACACTTAACACCATTTTTAAATCATAAAACAAAATGAAATATTTACATATCGATTGCCGGAGAAACAGAAGCAGTTTCTAGTACGGTTGTCCTGAAACCATAGTAGGTTTGCTAAAATAGATTCCCAGGCTTGCTCTTCAGATAGACGCGGGCACAGAGTGAACATATTTCACTATCAAATCCAGGTGGTCTTTAAATGTTTACACACACACAGTCACAGCCACAGCCACAGCAGCCTCCCCCACAAGACCAAACCAAAACCAAAACCAAAACCAACCCCCCCTCCCCCCGCCTCCGCCCCATACACACACCAAACAGGCAAAGGGACTATGTGTGTTCATTCCATTTGAGTTGCAAGTCTCAGGCTGCAGACAGGACTATTATGCAGGCTTTTGAGCCTTTCTTTTGCAACAAGAGTGTATTTTAGAGGATTTGTTGAATGCATACACCACTTTATTACTCCTGTTTTTAACCTTTTAAAACTTACATTTTGAGAGGGTCTTACCGTGCAGCCCTGGCTAGTCTGGAACCTGTGGTGCACACCAGACTAGTCTCAAACTCACAGAGGTCTACTTGCCTCTGCCTTACATGTACTTTGTTTAAAGATGTACACACTATGCCTGGGTACAAATTTACTACTTCCAATTTTTTTCCCCCTGGAAATGATGAGAAGCAATTTTTTTTTTTTAAACAGGAAAAAAAAAAGTATGGCGGCACAATGGTAAAAGCACATAGTGGAATAAAAATCCTGGAGGTCCAACAGAGAGAAGCAGTCAGTGCTGTGGGGGTGTGGGAGGTGGTACTCACAGAGATCGGAGGTTAAATAACTGCTGGAACGTGCCACCTTTAATTTCACAGATGTCATTATGCCGCAGGTCGCTGAAAAGAAAGCGTTCCAAAGACCGACATCAGAGTTAATGTTTCCAGCAGACTTCAGAGAACTTTTTACACTAGCATTGCATGCTCTTAATCAAAGGGGCAGAGGAAGTGTGAGTATCTCATAGGAAGTGTGAGTATCTCGTAGGAAGTGTGAGTACCTCATAGGAAGTGTGAGTATCTCGTCGAAAGTGTAACTATCTCATCAGAAGTGTGATTATCTCATCAGAAGTGTATCTCATTGGAAGTGTGAGTATCTCATCAGAAGTGTGAGTATCTCATAGGAAGTATGAGTATCTCATAGGAAGTGTGACTATCTCATAGGAAGTGAGACTATCTCATAGGAAGTGTGAGAATCTCAGAGGAGGTGTGACTATCTCATAGGAAGTGTAACTATGTCAAAGGAAGTGTGACCATATCATAGGAAGTGTAACTATGTCAAAGGAAGTGTGACCATATCATAGGAAGTGTGACTATCATCTCTCAATCAGAAAATTATTTTGTTGTCTAGTAAACAACACTGCATTTTTTTTTACATTCAAATAAGTATTGACTCTCAATCAAGGAAGCTGCTTCCCTCAAGAGGGTATAAAACAATCCACGTACACTGTCATCATTCAGTGGCAAGAATGATGGCTTAGCATGCATGAAGGCCTGGCTCTGTCGCCAGCACTGCATAAACCAGGTGTGACAGTGTGTGCCTGTAAGTCTAGACCCTTGGAAGTGGAAAAAGGAGGGACACAAGTTCAAGGTCATCCTTGAACTCTGAGGCCAGCCTGGGACACATGTGACCCTTTCTCAAAAGACAAAACATCAGGGGCCCTTGAGAAGACTGTGTCTGTAAAAGCGCTTGCCACACAAGCCTGCTGACTTGCATTTGGTTCCTCCTAACCCCTGGAATACAAGGAAAAGTGGAAGAAGAGAACTCACTTCACAAAGTTGTCTTTGATTCTCTACATGCGTGGTCTTGTACATGTACACCTGTCCTCTCTCCCCCTGCCTCTGTCACACACACACACACACACACACACACACACACACACACACACATCAAACAAAACAAGACCCCAAACCAACAATGCAAAGAAACACTTGAGGACACGTTTCTTTCTTTCCCTGAGCCCTTACTGTATTCATTAAAGGTCTTCAGAAGTGTCAAGTTTATTTTTAATTATGTATCTGTGTATGGGTATGTGCATGTATATGCTGCTGACGCCTCAAGCTGGAGTTACAGGTGGTTGAGAGCTGCCCACTGTGGGTGCTGGAGGCCAAGTCTTCTCCTCTGAAAGAGTACTAGGTGCTCTTAACCACAGAGACATCTCTCCAACCCCTCAGATCTTTACATTTTAGGAAATGAATTCATGTTTTCTTCCTTCATGACCCAAAGGCTGTGAGAGAAAAACTAAGTATGAAGTGAAAGGTGGTTGATAAATGGAAGTGTGGCTACAAAGCAAGGTGGCTAATGCTTTGTGGAGGAAGTAGTTTTTTTTTTTGGTTTTTCCGAGACAGGGTTTCTCTGTGTAGCTTTGCGCCTTTCCTGGAACTCACTTGGTAGCCCAGGCTGGCCTCAAACTCACAGAGATCCACCTGCCTCTGCCTCCCGAGTGCTGGATTAAAGGCGTGCACCACCACCGCCTGACTGGGAGTAGTTTTAAGAGGAACTCCAAAGTGCATAAGAAGTGTCCATGGCATCTCATGTGACAAACGTGAGTCATCTCCCATGGAGGTGGCTTTCATGAAACAAACCTAAGTGCTGCCGAATTCAAAAGTAGCACCGCCCACTGGAAGGGTGAGTTTTGTTGTATTGGAGAAAGAAGAGCACTGAGCCCGTGCGGCACACATCTGTAATCCCAGCACTTGGGAGGCAGAGATAAGAAGGCCCAGGCGGTATGAAACCTGGAAACAACCTAAATGCCTGTCAACTGAAGAATGGATGAAGAAAATGTGGTACATATACACAATGGAGTACTACTCAGCAGAGAAAAACAATGAAAGCATGAAATTTGCAGGCAAATGGATGGAACTAGAAAAAATCATCCTGAGTGAGGTAACCCAAACCCAGAAGGACAAACATGGTATGCACTCACTCATAAGTGTATTCTAGATATAAAGTAAAGAACAATCAGACTGCAACCCACAGAACCAGGGAGGCTACACAGCAGGGGGGACCCTAGGATGACTGTGGCTTATAATAAGTTTTGGTTTTACTCAATTACTGAGTAAGCCTGTGTGTTGCCGGTGAGCCACAGGGTAGAGTAACCAATGACCCTGAAAAGTGGGAGTTTGGGCTTCTGACCTTTTTGTTGAGTGACTTAGAAACATGCTAAGTAGTAACAATATGATGTTTCAAAGACATACATTTTCTGAAGTTTTTGGCAGCCTGACAAACTGGGTAAGTCTTCGAGCAGGTTGTAAGACAAATCTCTGAAAAGCAAAAGGCAAGAGAGAGAGAAAAATATGTTACACATTAATCTTAAGGAAATACATCCTCCTCTCCTTTTCCCTTAAGATGATATGCGCCTCCAAGGCAAACTCTGGACAATTCCACAGCCCTGACAAGCAGCAGGTAGACATGGGCATTATTGGATTAGGCAATAGGTTCAAATATTTACTGAAATGTAACTATTATACTTCTTTAATTGATTTAAATAATTTACTTAATGAATTTATTTATTTTGTTAGTGACAATCTACAGTATTCTAGCTCTTATCTTACTGAAATGAGGACAGATTAAATTAAATCACTGTGCCCTCGTCTCTGGAAGCTGCTGGTTCTCTACAGCTAACACAAGTCATTGCTGGTTCTTTCCTAATCAACTTAAAAACCAAACCAAACCATTCAAAACCTAGCACTAACTTTGAAATCAATCACCATGAGGGGGGGAAATCAAAGAGAGGTTTCAGCCAAAACTCAACAAATTACAGAATAACAAAACCATCTGGACATATTTATACTGTAATACAACTAATCTAAAACAAGCCACGGTAATTTGCAGAAAGTTAAAAAAAAAAAGAAAGAAAACTGGTAGAGTAACAGAGGTTAAAAAAAATCTTGTCTCATGTTTTAAAAGTTATCAACTAATCAACTAACCATTTTCATGCTTGATTCTAATTCTTAAAACCACCAAAACAACTGGAAAAAAACCCAGTAGTATTTCTCTAAGAGGCTTTTCAATTATCCTATCCTTATAATTGATCAATTTATCCTACATTTATTGAATGAATGGGTTTTATATAGGAAGAATTCAATTATTGCTTATAAATAATTCAAATGAAGCTATCTGTGAGTACAAATACTAGAGGTTTGAAAGATTACTCCCTTCCCCCTAAACAAACAAAAAAAATAAACTCACTAAAGTGAGCAAATGAAAAACCTGTATATCTATGCAAAATATACATGTTTAACAATATACCATGTAGTTTTGAAAAGTAGTGACTGTATGAAAATGGACACATATATTATCAAAGATGATAATGATTCGATTCATTCATTTCTGCAGGCTGCTCAGGGAGCCTGATATTTCTTATGCTTATATTGTGCAGCCCAGGCAGGTGTTGAACTTGGGATCTTGACTTCCTCAGCCTCTGCAGTAACTGGGATTACAGGCTGAAACATCGCGCCCCTCCCACCCCCCACCCCCACCCCAGGCTTCTCATTCTCACATATATCTTAGTAGGGAGTATACAAAACCTCCTACCAGGACATAGTATTGCATTTTGTCCACCTCTTATGTAATGATTTCAGGGTTGATGTGTACCAAGCATTTCATGTTTAGAGGCAACGTGTTTATAGCTTTACTTGATTTAAATCTTGTGATCACTGATAGACAGCGACACCGTGGGTGATAATAAATACTCACACTGAAATCTCATATGTTTTTTTTTTTTTTTTTTTTTTTTGGTTTTTCGAGACAGGGTTTCTCTGTGTAGCTTTGCGCCTTTCCTGGAACTCACTTGGTAGCCCAGGCTGGCCTCGAACTCACAAAGATCCACCTGCCTCTGCCTCCCGAGTGCTGGGATTAAAGGCGTGCGCCACCACCGCCCGGCTTTTTTTTTTTTTTTTTTTTTTTTTTTTTGGTTGAAATCTCATATGTTAATGGGAAAAAAAAACAACAACACAGGATGGTAGCTCTCACACCAATGCTTCTAAAAGTCTCTCTAGTAGAGATCAAGGTCCTGGGTTCTGGTATCAAAATATATGAGTTTCTTTTGGTTCACTGATTTGATTTGAGCACTGATTGATTTTTTTTTTTCTTTCTGGTTTTCTTCTTAGAAGATACCTGCCTTGTCTATCTTTCAGGAATGTCATGAGGAACAAATGAATATTGTGGGTGGAGTGTTGAAAACGGCAAGATAATATCATTAATGTATTTGTGTATCTACACACATTCAAGTTCCCACAAGAAAGAACAGGATCTTTTCTGCTTGTTTACTTGCTTGAGACAGACTTATTATGCAGCCCAGATTTCTCTGGAGTTTCTCTGTAGCCCAAACTGGCCTCCAACTTAATGCTGAGACTATGGGTACGGGCTACCATGGCTGGCTTAAAATATAATGTCTTGGAGCTGGAAAGATGGCTCATTAAAGTGACCGTGACACACAGGTAAGGCAGGAGAATTCCTGGGGTTTGCTAGCCAACAATTCTTGTTTAGTGAGGAGACTTTGTCTCAGAAAACTAAGACGGAGGGGTTGGCAAGATGTCTCAGTGGGGAAAGGTGGTTGCCCCTGAATGCACATTAGAGAGAATTGGCCGTCACAAGTTGTCCTTTAATCTTTATATATGCATATTAGGTGGCACACACGTGTGCACATGCATGCCTGTTGAGAAATGTTGTTCTGTATGTTGTGAATGTGTGTTGCTCTGATTTGGTTGATAAATAAAACGCTGATTGGCCAGGTAGGAAGTATAGCCGGGATAAGTAGACAAGGAGAATTCTGGGAAGAGGAAGGCTGAGTCAGGAGGTGCCAGCCAGACACAGAGGAAGCAAGATGTGAAGGTAGAACCGAGAAAAGGTACCAAGCCACATGGCTAAATAGATAAGAATTATGGGTTAATTTAAGTGTAAGAGCTAGTCAGTAATAAGCCTGAGCAAATGACCATACAGTTTGTAAATAATATAAGCCTTTGTGGGTTTACTTGGGTCTGAGTGTCTGTAAGACTGATGGGTGAGAGAGATTTGTCCTGATTTAGGGCCAGGCGGGACACAGGAAAACTTCAGCTACACATGCCTACACAAATGCATAAATATAAAAAAATTTAAAAAACATAAGATGGAGAATGATTGAGAGAAACACCTGGTGTTGACCTCTGGAATCTATTTGCATGTGCACATGCAAACACCACACACACCAAAGAAGCAATATTTTGCAGAAAGAGTAATGGCATATTGTGGTGGTATTGTGTTCCCCAAAATATTGTGTACCCTAATAAATTTATCTGAGGTCAGAGAACAGACAGCCACTAGATACAGAGGCTAGGAAATGGTGGCACTCAAGCCTTTAATCCTAGCATTCTAGAGGCAGAAATCCATCTGGGATCCCTGTGAGTTCAAGGCCACATTGGAAAGAGCCAGGCATGGTGACACACGCCTTTAATCCCAAGAAGTGAGCCTTTAATCCCAGGGAGTGGTGGTAGAAAGCAGAAAGATATATAAGGCGTGAGGACCAGGAACTGGAAGCATTTTGGCTGGTTAAGCATTTGGCTGGTTAAGCTTTCAGGCTTCTAGCAGCACAGTTCAGCTGAGAGCCATTCGGATATGAGGACACAGAGGCTTCCAGTCTGAGGAAACAAGACCAGCTGAGAAGTTGGCCAGGTGAGGTTAACTGTGGCTTGTTCTGTCTCTCTGACCATCCAGCATTTCACCCCAATAACTGGCCCCGGGTTTGATTTTATTAATAAGACTCTCTAAGATTCCTGCTACAGCACATGAAAATGATGGAAGAGTTAACACTGACCGAGCACCTACCATGTCCTAAACTCTGCTCTAAGGGTTTGACATATAGTTATTTAATCCTTAGGGTTACCACCTGAAGGAAGTGGCTCTTTTGTTTTAAAGACTGGGAAACTGAACCCCCCAGAAGGGAAAAGAACGTGCTGAAGATAACATGCTGCTCTCTAGGGAACTTGTAGTTAAACCAGGAAACCATGCTCTGGAGCCTCTGCTCCTAACTGGTTTCCCAAGTGGCCTTCGGGCACCTATGTGGCTTGGGACCTGGCTGTTGACTGTCAGTTCCCTATGCAGCATGGACGAGATGGACACGATTTAAACCCTGACTCCCTCCTTACCAGCTACAGTATGTGACACCCCTCTTACGGCATGGACCCATGTCAGTCATGAAAATCGGTAAGCAGCGGGCAATAGATGGTTTTGGGTACCCTCTACTAGTTTCATTAAGAGATGGAAGCAGTGGACTGGAGAAATGATTCAGCGGTTAAGAGCACCGGTTGCTCTTGGTGAGGACCAATACTCGAGGTTGTCGCCTGACCCCAATATGGGTGCTGGGACATTAGTCTAACAACACTTAGGCACGTGAACATGCGCACACAAGATAGAAGTACACAAAAAATTGTGATGCTTTTTTTTTGCGGTGAGACTTTAATAAATATATCCCAGAGTCTCAATTCCTTTGTCTGTAGCTGCACTTCATGGGGAAATGGAGGCTATAAGGACAAAGCTTGCTTTACATGCCTTCCTTCAGACACGTGTGAGTGACAAAAACTCCTGGCTGCTTCTACTGCACACCATGTCACTGAACATCTGCAGTGACGGGGTAGCCTGAGGACGACGAGGAAGGGCAGAGCCATGCTGCAGACAATCCCATCCTACACAGCACCTGCATTAGGCTGGTTCTGCTACTAAGAGGAGCCTATGCTGAGATGACAGGTGGCTGACCGTGGTAGGCGTCTATTCCACAAAAGATGATCCATTTTATGAGAGAGCGAGGGCCCTTTAATAATAGTCCCAACAATGCTTGAGAGAACCAGAGGGCTGGGTGGAGCGAACAGAAAAACCAAAGCAGAATGTCAAAACGAGGCTATTCAAATCCCCGTAATCTACTTCTTAGGAAACCTGGGAAAGGCGGGGGCAAAATGAGATTTGAGTCAATAGGAATAACATTCAAGCTGATTGACTACCAGATGAAACCTTAGAACCCACTATCCATAGCTGCACCAAAGAATGTTTAGTCTCCCTATCGAGGCCGTTGCCTGTTTGATAATTTTATTTTTGACATTAATGTTAGGCTGTTGATCCATTATGCTATTTTGTTCCATTCTGAGAAACCTTTAGAAGAGGAAATGCAGTTTCCCTGGCTTGTTCACATTCATTTTTCTGAAGGGAAATGCATGCCAACTACAACTCTTACGGGCAGCTGTTTGTACTTGAAAACAAAGATACGCTATCATGGCTACCAGGGTTATGGCTGGGAGCCTGGTCCAAAGGAGGCAAAAGAGGGACTATGACCTTCTGGAGACCTGCAAGGAAAGAACTTTCTCCCATTTCCAATGACTGTTGAGATACTGTCTGCCATTTTGCCCCTAAATGGAAGTTGTCTGTTTATACAACATTATTGCCTTACTGATACGTACAGCACTTGGAGATTAGGTAACTGATCACAGACGGTTTGGGGAAGAGATGAGATCTTTGCTCCAGTTAAAGTCCTGTTAAAACACAAGCCAGACATAATTCTTTCATTCCCACATCATACAGTGACATGTTTTGATTCACGGATGTTGAGGTTCATCAGTCCCAAAGTGAATGCATGTTGTGGGCGAAGCTAAGGGTCTACTCAAATACTCACAGACTTTCCAGGTTGCCAGTTCCAGTTAAGTCTGGAAATTCAGTAATTTGTGAGGCACCATTCAAAGTCCTAGGAGAAATATGTGAGTGTTATACAGAGAAGATTCTAGAATGGGGTCCTTTTTACTACGATTTTTTTTTTTCAAGCAGTAGCATTCATTTGGTCTTTGCATCAATACTACAGGTTGGGTGGTGGTGACATTTAAGAGAAATAGACACTTACAGGGTTCTTAGTTCAGGTAAATGTTGAAAAGCAGATATTCCAACAAATTGGATGGGATTGTCATAGAAATGTCTGAAAAATCCAAACACCAATGTGTTATAATAAAGCTGATGGCCAAGAGCATATGCTTCAACAAATATACTAAGCACAGTTGTTGCTTTTCCTGGTTGTTTCTACTGATTACTTCACATCCCCAACACTCAGCTCCGAGTGACCAGCTCACATTTTACACTTCTGTGATATTTACTTGTTTGTTCATTTGGTGTGCGTAGCATGCACACCAATGCATGCCCTGGGGTATGCGTGGAGGTCAGAGGATGCCTTGTGAATGTGAGCTCCCAGCATCCAACTCAAGTTGTTAGGCTAAACCTGCTGAACCATCTCAGTAGCTCACTTTAGGAGATTTGGGGTAAGGAATCTTTATAAAATTTAAAGAGAAGGGACTTGGGGTGGGATTTAGAATGAAGTAGAATGACAATGTGTAAAGATGTCATGACAAAACCCACACTGTGTATGCTAACCCACAAGATTAATCAAAAAGAAAAAAATTAAAATTTGGACAGCAGGGCTGGTATGAATGATAGTTACTAAGTGGAATAGCCCACGAACTAACTAACTGTACTTAAAGATTTTGTCTGCCTCTACCACCAAATATTCAGTAAAAAAACATAACTTGCAATTCAGTCTATCATCTATTTGTCTGTCCATCTGTCTGTCTATCTATCTATCTATCTATCTATCTATCTATCTATCTATCTATCTATCATCTATCTACCTACCTACCTACCTACCTACCTACCTATCTATATCTGTCTGTCTATGTATCAATCTATGTATCTATCTTTGTATCTACCTATCTATCATCTATCTATCTATGTACCAATATATCATCTATACTTAACTATCTCTATCTGCATATTTATCTATTTCTCTCTCTCTCTTTCTCTCTCTGTCTCTATGTATCTATCATCTGTCTATCAATCCATCCATGTACCAATATATCATTCATATTTACCTATCTCTATCTGCCTATTTATCTCTCTGCCTGTCTATCTCTCTGCCTATCTCTATCTATCTATCTATCTATCTATCTATCTATCTATCTATCTATCTATCTATCATCTTTATGTCTATCGAAGGTTCTATCTGTTGGTTGAATATAATTACCATAACACCTACAAAGAACTCTTCATATTATTGAGAAGAAGTGATATACTCTGGGGTTTATCTAATGTAAGAAGTTTCTTGAATTAGTCATGACTCTAAAATGTGAGACATTATTAAAACTTAAAGAACATTTTGTATTATAGACTTTAATGTAATAAAAATATAGTTCAACTGCTTTGTCGATGGAGCCCCACACAGATTTCTTAGCTGAGGCCTTGGGATAGTCAATTGAGTACAACAAATCTTTAATCAGTGTCGACTCTGCTCAAACTGTGAAGAAGACACTGCAGAGATTTAAAGATTTGTTCGTTACAGAAGCTGCCATTGGGAATTATTCTAAACGCTGGAGGCTGAAGAGGAATATGATAAAATATTCCTGTCTAAAGGAGCTTAGAGTCTGATGAGACTAAAACAAATAACAGCACGCCGCCTTTTATTTGACAAAGCGATTGATCTGTACAACACCTTGGATCTACGGCGTAGATACTATTTTCTTCATGCTCAGGTGAGAAAATTGAGCTTCAGATCCCCAGGAAATTCATTATCACCTAGATCCTCAATTTAAGCTGCGATAATAATGAGCTTGGTCATGGGACTTGTGTCGCAACTGGAAACGCTAATGCAGGTGCAACATCTCACATAGTTGGTGACCTAGCACATCTAAGCGCTTTGAGATTCGGCCACTTTTCCTTTCTTCTCTCTTAGGATTAGACAATTGTTAAAAGAACTGCCATGGGGGTGGGGGAAATTTGGGTTGGATGTGATCAAGATACATTTCATACGTGCATGGATTTTTCAAAGAATCAGTGAAACAATCAGAAAAGCGTGACAACTGGAATAGAGGCATTATGGTTTATAATGGAGCCTTCCTCACAGCACACCTTCCTTGGCTCTATCAAATACTTATAAGCACATAATTACACTCACACACTTGTGCAAATATACATACACTGGACAGGAATGGATATGTGTGCTTGCATGGGAAAGGCAGAAATATCACAGCTACAAATAAAAAGCTCTGAGGGGTCTCTGGAGGAAACCCTCCCATTTGTTGAGGGAAGGGTAAAAAATTATGAAATAATTTTTTGAAATACATATGAAAGAATTCCGATCATCTTAGTGCAGGGATGGAATCTCTATGTTGTACAAATACAGCTTGGGCAGCCGGGTTATGGCATGGTTGTGGAGAGCTTTGGGGAAGGAGGTTAGGAACGTTGGCTGTGGAAGACTGTGAATGTCAGGTAAGGAGTTTGTATTTAATCTAAACAGGCAGTCCTGGATGTCTGCTTCATAGTGACACAGTGGCAGGAAAGATGCTGTTTCGAGCATCCCTGGCGACTTCGGAGAGACAGGGAGACCCGCCTCAACTACACTGGTACACTTCAAGAAGTAACGGCTAACGGAGGAGATGGGGGAGTGATAAAAAAGAGGGCATTGGGTTGCCGACTGCCGAGGTAGAAATGAAGGCTGGGTCACCAGCTAACAGGGCTTGGAGTCAGACATACTTAGAGGTGACTATGACGGAAAGGTTGGCGGCGATGAGAGCTGGAAACGCCTGCGTGAGGAAAGCGGGAGGATGAGGAGAAAGCGGGCGGCCTCGTGGTAAAGGGGAGAGGCCTCCAAAGACTGCCAGGGCTGTCACTCACGATGCATTAACATGCCAAAAGAGCGATTAAGCGCCAGTCCCGGGCCGCAGGCAAAGAGCAGCGAAACCCATGCAATTCCCTGATCTTTTAAGATGTAAATGCTCTCTAATGAGGACTAATGTTTATTCGGCAACAGGATCCAAAGCCCTTAGTGTGCCAAAATATTGCCAGGACGTTTCAGAGGTGATGAATGGTTTTGTTTGTATGTGAGTTAGCTGCCCCGCTCCCCACAGTTGCCTAGGCTAATTGGGGCTCTGGCCACATGGTCTCAGAAAGCCTCTCTCTCTCAAGTTAGCACTGGAGGTACCCCTGACAAGCATGGCTGCCTTTACCCACCTTCTCTATGATAGATCTGAGACCCATCACTAAGGCCAATACAATTTCCTAAACCTACCTTGGTTTAGGTAGGTTTTTTTTATATCTTTTATCTAAAAAAAAAAAAAACCCTAATAATTACACGTTTTTATTTTCTTACTGTTGATACATAATAAATATTCTATCTGTGTTAAGTGTGAAGCAAAATTATTGGTACTTTGTGATTATAAATTTATTGTATTTGCCAGGCAACAGTGGTGCACGCCTTTAATCCCAGCACTCGGGAGGCAGAGCCAGGTGGATCTCTGTGAGTTCAAGGCCAGCCTGGTCTACAGAGCAAGATCCAGGACAGGCACCAAAACTACACAGAGAAACCCTGTGTCAAAAAAACAAAACAAAACAAACAAACAAACAAAAAAAACAAAACAAAACAAAAAAAAAAAGAAAAAAGAAAAATTTATAATATATTAAGTCCTTATAGTTCCCATTCTAGAATACACACACACCTTTCTGGAATTACACCCTACTTTTGTTTAAATGTGACTCAAGGCTGGGGCTTGTTTACAGATAGACAAAGAACATTAAACAGTATTCAACTCCCACAGCCAGCAATTTAAATCAGAGGTAAATTGTTTGCCAAGACCCTCTTTTTGTATATAATACTTGATTTTTCTAGAGTACTGGGGTTGAATTCCTGAATGACTAAGAGGTCTGCCATTGGAAGCTCTAAAATCAGGTTTATTCCTTGCAAAATACAGGTAACCAAAACTACTTTTAGCTGTGGCGTGTGACGTGGCATCTGAAGAGGGCAGCTGTAAGGCAACAGATTCCTCAGATCCTGAAAGATCACCCTTTAGTATCACAGTGTTTAGTTGAAATCTGATGAAATATATCAACGAAACCTGATGAGCTATATCACTCCTGTACAGATTTTTGCATGGACTGAGACAAAACCGAGGCAAATTAATTAGCATTAATTGCATTCTATTTAAATGTGCAATATATTTAGAACTGTTGCATGTCAGGAAGTTGGAATAAAAAGAGCCAATAGGCACTTACATTGTGATAAGAGAAGGGTTGCCTATGAATGCTTTCTCAGGTATTGACCTGATGTTGTTGCTGTGGAATCCTCTAGAAAGAGAGAAAAATAATTATAGAAAGTCACGTGTGTGTCTCTGTGTGTATGTGTATATGTGTGTGTGTGGGGGGGGCAGGGGGGTTACTTAACAGCTCTCTTTGCCCTACCATGTAGCTACAATCAGCATCTTTAGAAAGCAGCGTATAGGTAATTCCTCCCTGCATTGTGAACCGTGTGTGTCCTCATTCACCGCAGAGGAGCAAAGGAAATCACAAGCTCTCACCTTGAAAGGGGAAGAGAGGCTCTGCAAATCCCGACCGTGCTTTACGGAAACGGGACATTACGTTATAAAAGGAAAATCCTTCTGTTGATATCCACTAGAGAACTGTTGCGTAACAGCTTGAGTGCAGTGCGAGCTATCTTTGGAGAGAGGATTAGGATTACTCTCTGTCTGAAGCCAGAGAAGGGAAAATTGACTTAAGCTGCAGTGAAGTAGAGATTTCAGGAAGCTCCTTAGAAGGAAAATGTTTAGTGAGTCTGTAATAATAAATCGATTACCCCTGCCAGGGCAAATACCATCTGAATGGCAGAGAGCAGAGTCAAGGGTCTTTGAGTGCTGTATGACCTGTGGTTGTTTGAGGTGTGGGTTAGGAATGCCTTCCTCTGTCAATACACTACCCAGCCAATACACATGTTTCTCTGAGGCCAAACCCACAAAGGCTTTTTCCTTATAAACAAGTTACTCTATCTATCTATCTGCTTTGTGGAAATAAGGTCCCAGGATTATATATATATTTTTTCAAGAGCCAGGACAGTACTTACTTAGGCTATTTGTCTTTTCAGATAAAAGGAAAAGCTAATTAAAATTTATCATCCAAAACACAATATATGCAGCCATGGTTGGAAATGAGTTTACCTTTAGTGAAATTGTGCTTAGAAAATTAAATAAAATTAAATAAGGGTCACCCAGCTTTTAAGATGCATGTAATAGGATATATGTGATGGTATCTATTACTATACAAGGGACACATAATTTTATTCATACAATTCTATATTTATGCAACTCAGAAATTTCTAGATTCATAGAAATGTTTAACAAATAACAAAATCTTATTATAGTTGTATTACAAATATACAAAGAATATAAATGGTACTAGATACATATCACTTAGGAAAAATGGAAGTATATAGGTTACATAGATATAAAATATATGTTTTTATATACAAATAAGAAAGTCCACTTATAAGTTCAAAAATTATGATTTTTTGGTTATGAAAATCAATTAAAATATACTTCAAGTGTGATAAACTATTATTTATATAAACCTAAAATATTTCAGCCATTACACATAATTATGTCAATTTTAAAATAAATTTACAAAGAGCAAAAGTTCATTCATTAAACTGGTTTTAATACTTACAGTTCTTTAAGGTTGGAGAGAGTCTTGATTGCAGTGGGGAATTCATCAAGGTTATTATAATTTAAATCTCTAGAAATGAGTAAGTGGTATTTTTAGTATTTCATCTAAAACTTCTATTTCCTCAACTCTCAAGTATTCCAGTGGACCCCTTATCATAGATGGAAACTCTTTTTCTTTCTCTTTCAGGAGACAGTTTATTGGCTTGCTGCCAGCTAGTACTTTAAAAGCAATGTATTGTATTTTAGCTTGTGCGCATGTGCGAGCATGCACGCATGCACGTGTATGTGTGTGTATGTTTGAGCACCAAGCACGCTTGTAGGAGAGAACAGTTTTGGGGTGCTAGTTTTCTCCTTCCACTGGTAGGTTCCAGGGATGGAACTCAGCCAATCAGGGGGAACAGAAAAGACTTTCACCTGCTGAACCATCTCTAGGGCCCTGGCCACCAGTAGTCTGAAAACAGTGGCATTACAATAATCAAGACACCAGTGAACAGAAATTCCAAGCCAAGGATCCTTGGTGGTGGGTCATTTAAAACATGGAGGGCCCTGCAGCAGTTTTAACTTCCAAGGAGGGGTGATGCTTGCTTGGTCCGTTCTGACCACTTCCTGGTGGAGCTCTTCCTAGGGACCTGGTTCATGGAATTGCCAGCCAGTGTTTGCATTCTTCAGTCCTGGGACGCATTCGCTTTCTTGTTCCCATTTAGGAAGTAGGACATGAGACCCGCCTTGTGCCTGGCTCCTGTGGAAAGCCTGTGCCTCACTCAGCCTGAAGTCCAGGACAGGACATGTGTTTTTTGGAAAAGTTTACATGACACACAGGACCCTTTGCAAGGGCATGTAGACTAGAATTTTCCCTGAGTCATAAATGATCAACTCAAGTTGGGTGTTTGTCTTGGTCTGCGAGGCAACGCTCTGTATTATCCTTCATACACAGAGATGGAAGAGCCAGAGAACCTCAAACCATTAATTTCTCTATCTGTAATGACATACATGGCTTTTCAATCCCATTACTCACACATGTTTTATAGGCTTACTCCGCCTTCTCCCTACATCTTCAGATGAAAAAGGAATTGCTGTCTGGTCCCTGGGAATGACGGATTTCCCAAATGACACAGAAAACTCTTTTGGTAAGGCAATCAGACGTGGTTAGAGCCTCCTCAGTAGAAAAGAATGGCTATTTAATTTTAAGAGAAAGATAATTTGACTTGAGTTAGACATGAACCAAGATTTCTACTTGTCTGGCACAAGCCACCCCTAAGCTGTTCTGCAGGCAGGAAACTCGTGTCTTTTGCGGACATAAATTTTTCTTCCTGTTTGTAAATCTCTCCAGATGCTCTGTTTTGATTAAACAAGGACCGGACCCTTATAAATTACTTGGCTTTCTAGTCAGGGAAAGGAAGAGGTTGGGAAGAACCAATTTACTGATCCTCTGTAGCCCTGGGCAAAGTGGGGCCAGACAATAAGATTCACAGATTTCTGTCCTGAAATGTTTTTCTCTGTGGTATTTATATGTATTTTTCTGTAAGCCTGGTTCCTTACCTAGGACCAGGGATGGGAAAAGCACTTATGGAAACACCAGTAAAGCTGATTTTTTTTTCTTTTTTGCTCCAATTGTTCTATTAAAAGGGATGAGAAAGTGTCACTTAATGAGAGAGACCTTCTAAATTTTCTCTAGTGGCCGACGGAAACTGTTTTCCCATGCCATCAAGGTCCTGCCTGAATGAGTTCCTCTTTGACACCCGTGGAGAAGTGGAGTGACGGGTTGTTCTGGAAGGAGAGTCATGGGCGCTCACTTGTTAGGAGAAGATCCAAGAGACATGGTCTCTCAGGAAGCAGGTGGATCCAGAACTGTTAGAAACTAAATTGACCGTGGGTAAACTGCACGCAAATGAGCAATGCTCCCTAAGGTCATAGAAGACTTGGCTTTGCCATCCCAAGGCCTTGTGTAGTTTATTGTATTTCGGAATTGAACATGGGAAGTGGTTTAGGATATCACCACAGCTACTTTCTCTCCTTCTAGAGAGAACACTCAGAACTTTGGCTGCCTGCTACCCATCTGTATTTCACTTCCCCGGCTCAACAGGGTATCAAAGAGTATGTCCTCTACCAGGAGGCAGCTTGTGCTCCAGGTAGATGGTGAGATCTTCTGCCCTGGCTCTGGGATCTAGGGTATGGTCAGTTGATTGGTCCCATTTTTATCCAAAGTAACAACAAAAGCTTGAGCTAGTTCTGTTGTTTGTTGAGATGGGGGTTTTGCTATGTTGACTCAGGCTAGTCTCAGACTCTTGGGCTCAAGTGATACTCTGCCTCAGTCTAAAGAATAGATTGAGCCAGGAAGTGGTGGCGCATACCGTTAATACCAGCACTCGGGAGTCAGAGCCAGGTGGATCTCTATGAGTTCGAGGCTAGCCTGGGCTACCAAGTGAGTTCCAGGAAAGGTGCAAAGCTACACAGAGAAACCCTGTCTCGAAAAACCAAAAAAAAAAAAAAAAAAAAAAAAAAAAAGAATAGGTTGAGACCACAGGTACATGTCACTGTGTCCAGTGGAAACTTTGACCTACTTTTGAAAGTAGTATCTTGAGATAAACATAGATTTTCAGAATCGGCTTAGAGAAAGGAGGAATTCCCAGTCACGCTACAGGCTAAATATGTAGCCTTGGTAAAGTAACTCAGTGGGGCTTAAGATAGAAATCATTGCTCAATAGGATATTTGTAAAAATTATTCAAACAATGTACATCAGTGATCAAGTGATGTCACCCCTTGAATTACTTCAGTATGAACCATGTGCCTTATGAAGAGCCTGCATCTCAGGGTCCTTGCTCTTTCTTCAGAGAACCCAACTCACACACAACTGGTGATTAGTGCTCCTGGCGCTCTGGGAGGAGAATACACGTTCCTAAGCCAACAGTCACTGCTTACGGAGAACACCTCATTTAGCTTTCATTATTCTCACTAATTTGCCACTCTCAAGAGATTAAAATAGAATCTCAGTTTTATTGTTTAGCTCTGTGGGGTGTGTGTGTGTTGTGTGTCTGTGTGTGTGTGTGTAAGATAAAAACCTCTGTAAATATCTGTTTAAAGCTCAGGCAATTAACCAAACCAAACATCAAGTTTGGCTTTAAGGCGGTTTTGATTCCTTCAGAATATTCATGAAAGCACTGGGAAAAGGGAAACAAATAAAAGGTCAACTCACAGAGTCTCCAGGCTGTGGAGCCCATCAAAGCATTTCTTTCCCAGGGAGTGGATTCTATTGTTATGGAGATGCCTGCAAGAAACCATTACCCACAGTCATGAACAGGCACGGAGGCGCACTGCCCAGAGAAAAGTCAGGAACAACATTTTGGATGTTTAAATCCACAGGAAGGTGAAACATGCACTAAAGATGAGGAACGAACATTGACGATTCCATAGCATAGAGTTTAAGATTAACTTCTGTCTGTGTGTGTGATGATTTGAGTGATTCACATTTTTGTTGTTGTGGCTGTATTTTCCAGTGTGGTTTGCTCAATGCATCTTGGGGACATAGACATAGAGTGCTCAGCAGAGTTACTGAGTATCACTGAGGGAGGGGATGGGGTGGATGGAGGGAGGGTCACATGGGGACTCAGCTTGTTTTGTGATGACTCCATTCCCAGGATCGGGGCTGCAGGTCGTCAAGAAAGGATTTCAGCTCTAAGGGACTAGAGATCGCACTTTTTCTCCTGCCCAAGACTAGTAATCTTGACAGACTATTAGTGTGGGCAATCATCATCTCAGGCTCAGCTGATAGATCAGGTGTGCCAGAGTCCATGAGAACAGCTGTGTACACAGCTGGAAAGCAGACTAACTCCCAAAGAGGTTTTGGAAGGTGGGTTTAAGGGAGACAAAGTTAAAAAAAAAAAAGTGCTGAAAAAAAAAAAACAAAAAACAAAAAAAAACAAAACAAAAAACAGAACTCAAAGGCCATAGCCAGCTTCTTCAGGATCGGTGACCTCATATTCATGAGAGGAATCAAGAGCAGAAATCTGTTAATATCCTGTTAAATTTATCTTCTTCTCAGACTAAGCTCTTCCTTGTAATAAATACAATTTTGGTTTCAGGTGAGATCTATGTGGCATCTCTTCAGGGTCTTTTATATGCAACAGATGAGAGAGAGGATGGAGAGGATAAAAAACAAACACAAAAAACCCCCAAGAGCCCTCATGAGGAGTACATGCTACAAAAGAAGAGATGGGCAGTCAGCTGCCGTAATGTAGTGGGCTGGGCTGGCGAAGGTAGAAGAGAGTCAGTGGGTGATTGGGGGTGGGGCGCAAAGTAGCCCCTCTCTATGCTCCCCATTAAGGTTTGTGTCATACATGACCGCCCAAGACCCATCCGCTTAAGGCTTGGCAGCCAGCCTGTGGTGTTACAGCGATAGTAGTGGGTCCTATGACAGTGGACCTCGTGGAAGGAAGCGAGGTCATGGAGCCTTGTCCTTGAAGGAGCTATGGGCCCCCCCAGCCCTTCCTGTCTCTCCTTCTGCTTCCCAGCTGCTACCAACTGAGCAACTTTGGTCGACCAAGTACCGTCGGTCACAATGCTCCGCTTCACCACGAGTCCAGAGCAAGGAGACCACCGGCCATGGACTAAAATCGCTGAAATTTGAAGGTCAAAGTGCCTTTCTTCCCTATAAGTGGTTAATCTTTTCCTTCCTTCCTCCCTCCCTCCCTCCCTCCCTCCCTCCCTTCCTTCCTCCTTCCCTCCCTTCCTCCATCTTCCCTCCCCCTTTTCCTTCCTTCCTTGACAGGATCTTACTCAGCAGCCCTGTGTGGGCTTGACCCATATAGCTTTGGCTGGCTTTCAAATGCACTTCAGCCTTCTAAACCCTAGGATTACAGGTGTGGGGCACCATGGCCAGCTTTATCTCAAGCGTCTGTCCTGGGGATGGAACACAGACTAACACATCAAGCGAGCTGATCTTACACTCCTTCAAGCAGCAAGTGTCTCCAAACACCAGCCTTCGATAAACGTTGGCTATTCTCCTAGACACATGCGGCAAACTGTTTTACTGATTAATTTCCAAACCATATCTCGAGAACCACTTTGATTTTCTAAAACAATGAGATGTGAGCGAGGCACCGGTGGTGGTATATGCCTATGATGCTAACACTTGGGTGGTAGAGGCAGGAGCATCAGGACTTTAAAGACATCCTGGACTGCACAGCACGTTCAAGGCCAGTCTGCTTGAAACCTTGTTTCAAAAAACCCAAACCAAACCCAAAGAAACCTAGATCTCAAAGAGAAAAATGCAAAGCGGTAGAAATGCAGTGTTGCTGTCAAGAGTCAATGCTCTCCTCTCCCTTTACCTCCCTTTCCTTTCTCCTATCTTTTCCTGTCTTTCATCAGTACTAGGGCTCAAACCCAGGTACTGACTGATACTAGACACTCTGCTACTGGGCTACATTCCAGCTTGGGAATGATCAGCCTTCTTTTTCTTTAACCAAAAAAACAACAACAAAAAGTACTTGTCAAGGCTGTGAATGTAGTTCACTGATGAAGTATTAATACTTGATTAGCTAGCATTTGTGATGCCTGGTTCCATCCCTAGAATTGCAACAACAACAAAAATCCCATTATTAATATATATTGTTAATAATCACATCATCTTTTAACAAAATTTTTTCATTATTTTTGTGATGATTTCTTTTAAAACGTACAACGGATTCCACTATGGTAGAGGTGCTACTTGGTCTTTGTATGCCCAGCAATGTTTATCACTAATCAGGTATTTGATAAATGTTGTAAGTCATTGTCACAATTGGAAGATTGATAAGTCATTCTAGAGAGAGTCTTGGGGTTTTCTCCTCCCTTTAAAATGCCTCCATTCAAGTTTTGAGGTCCAACACTTTAAGATCGCAGAGGGAATTCAGAAACCGTCAAAACAGAGAGCAAAATCAATAAAACTCACAGCACCACCAGGCTGGAGAGGTTTCCAAAGGCAAGGTCTGGTAGATGGTGTATTTTGTTCAGGGCCAAGGTCATGGCTTGCAGTGCTGATAAACTTCTGAAAGCCTGGACAGGGACTTCCGTCAGGGCGTTGTCATCCAGCCACAGGTGCCTCAGGGAGTGCAGGCCACTGAAGCAGCTGGGTGGCACGTAGCTGATGTGGTTGGCATCCAGACGCCTGGAAGAAAGCAAACCAGAATGGCAAACAGCGAAGGCCAGGCAGAGTATGGACTTTGTGCGCGTTCATTAGCCGCAGCCAAAACAGCCTGCAGAGCTCCAGGCCCCAGACAAACTGGAACGGTTCTCTCTTTGGATCAGCCCTCTTCAGTCTGCTTAAATCCTTAAGCCCTCCTTTTTTTTTTTTTTTTTTTTTTCAGTTTTTCGAGACAGGGTTTCTCTGTTGTTTTGGTGCCTATCCTGGATCTCGCTCTGTAGACCAGGCTGGCCTCCAACTCATAGAGATCTGCCTGGCTCTGCCTCCCAAGTGCTGGGAATAAAGGCGTGCGCCACCACCGCCCGGCCCTTAACCCCTCCTTAAGGTGCTCTCTCTCCTATCCAGGCTTGTGGGTAACATGCTTTCATGAACGGGAGACGCCCCTCTGAGGTGTAAAATCTCATCCCGTCCGGACGCTACAAGGCAAACATTCTCTCACCTCTCATTCCCACGTCAAAGCCAAATGAATGTCTTTGCTGCGATCCCAGACTGTTGGGAACAGACTAAGCAGTCGTCTACTAGTTTGTGCCTAAGTGCTAGGAAGAGATTCCTTCAATAGTTGAAAAGAATCAGTAATTTTTGAAAGACTGTTAGATATGCCTCTGGGAAGAGCTTCAAAACTGCTGGCTGTCTTGCTCAGCCTAAGCACTTGCCTTGGGCAGATAGTTGTTTTTCTGACATTTTAAGATGAATAATAAAATTAGCAACTTCCCAATGCTTGCTTCCTTTTCCACTTTTTCTTCCGTTCCCTTTCCCCCTCTCCTCCCTCTCTTCTCTCTTCCCCTCTCCTCCCTCTCCCCCTCCCCTCCCCTCCCCTCCCTCCCTCCCTCCCCTCCCTCCCTCCCTCCCCTCCCTCCCTCCCTCCCTCCCTCCCTCCCTCCCTCCCTCCCTCCCTCCCTTCCTTCCTTTATTTTTTTTTAAATGGGGAAACTGTTAGGATTCTGCCACCACTCCATCCAGGTGCATGACCACACATGTGCAGTTCAGGAACTAAGCAAGGGGTCTTGCGTCTTACGTCACCCATGTGCTGCATGAGCGTGCAAATGCACACAGTGGGATCACACAATCAGCACATGTGTGCCATAGCTCCATAAGCCCATACGCAGGGGAATCCTAAAAAGTCGGGCACAGACTCCTCTCTCTCTTCTCTCCTCCCTCCCTCCCTCTCCCTCTCTCTCTCCCTTCCTCTCTCCCTCTCATTCTCCCTTCCTCCCTCTCCCTTCCTCTCCCTCTCCCCCTCCCTCCCTCTTCCTCTCTCTCTCTCTCTCTCTCTCTCTCTCTCTCTCTCTCTCTCTCTCTCTCTCTCTCTCTCTCTCTCTCTCCACACACGCTTCTTCTTCCTCAGGCCTGGTTCTTTGGTCCCCTGCTTCCTCCCAATAAAGCTCTGATACTGGGCTTTGCCATGTCTCATGACCTTTTCGCCCGGTAATGGTGCCGCCTATCATTTTTAAAACAACAGAAACTCTTCTAAAAATGGATCTAGTTAATAAGCTGTTGCCACTTCTGAACCAGCAGAGGGAGCGCAGTACATTTATTTCATCATCATTCAAGACAAACGGTAGGTGTCGTTTAAGTGACCTAATGTTTCTTATGGAAATCACAAAATTGAGGTGTTTTATGAATTTTTTTTTTGGGTGGGGGTGAAGTACACGAACAGTGGAACTATTACCCATCAGTTATGTTTCCAACAGTCTTCACTCATTTTTTTTTTTAAAGACTTACATTTGCTTGCATTTTCAAAACTAGAATTAAAAACCAAACCAAACCAAACCCCTGCAAGACTTGCATTTTATGCAGCTCGTGTGTTAGGAAGGATTAGAAAACTGTGAGAGGATTTAAAAGAAAATGTTTTGGAAGCATTTAAGACTAAACAGATGCAGGAGGCACATGAGAATCGCAAAATAATCCCCGGCACACCAAATTTAAACAGTTTAGAAATAGAGAAAGCCCTCGGTCTTAGAGAGCTAACCTCTCTGGAAAGCGGCTTTCTCACTTTTGGCCACATACATCATTCCAGTCATCCCCCAGTTCCGACTCCTATCCCATGAATGGGAACAAGTGACCCCTGATGGGCCCCGGGCCAAGTTGCAGTAATGATTGCGGTAAGGTCACTTGGAACAAATGTCGGCAGTTGGCCGTCCCTGCTAGCACTCCCTCGCTTCTCTAGTAGAGCAGCCCGTGGTGGTAGGAGTGGAAACATGTCTGTCTCCTCACACGGCAGAGTCCTGTCAACAAATGACCTGGAAATGCTTGGGAAAATTCATCACGGCCTTTCTCCAGCCACGTGCCCATGATAGGGCACTCTCATTGGCTGTTTATTCTTTATTCTTTTGGCTTTTTTGCTCTTTGGGGGCCTGCGCCCAGCACATGAATAAAGCACACGTAGAGTCTTATTATTACTTGCGAATGCCCAGCCTTAGCTTGGCTTGTTTCTAGTCAGCTTTTCTTAAACTATCTTCATCTACCTTTTGCCCCTGGGCCTTTACCTTTTCTTCTGTAATTTTCTTTCTTCTTTCTTCTTTCTTCTTTCTTTCTTTCTTTCTTTCTTTCTTTCTTTCTTTCTTTCTTTCTCTCTCTCTCTCTCTCTCTCTCTCTCTCTCTCTCTCTCTCTTCTTTCTTTCTTTCTTTTTGTTTTGTTTTTTTCAGACAGGGTCTCTCCGTGTAGTTTTGGTGCCTGTCCTGGATCTCACTCTGTAGACCAGCTTGGCCTTGAACTCACAGGGATCCGCCTGGCTCTGCCTCCTAAGTGCTGGGATTAAAGGCATGTACCACTACCGCTCTGCTTGTAATCTTACTTTCACACTTACTCTGTGGCTGGCTGCGTAGCTGGGTGGTTGGCCCCTTATGTTCTCCTCATCCTTCTTGCCCCTTGACCCCCCTTTTCTCTCTTTTTCTCCTTCTATTTATTCTCTCTGCCTGCCAGCCTTTCTTCTGCCTTGCTATTGGCCATTCAGCTCTTTACTAGACCAATCAGGTGTTTTAGACAGGCACAGTAACACAGCTTCACAGAGTTAAACAAATAAATGCAACATAAAAAGCACAACACATCTTTGTGTCATTAAACAAATGTTCTACAAAGCATAAAACAAATTTAACAAACATCTTAAACTAATATTCCACCACAGGGTACAGCACAATCTCATTAAGGATGAGGAGGTCATCGGTTTTACTTGGTTAGAAGTAAAGCCCATATTTACACTGAATGTAACTACTGCTCTTACTGCACTCTCAATTGTAGCCCACCCTACAGCGTGGGACTCTGCATTTTGGTCGGCATATCATCTTTCCATCTTAGTGGCTCGGGCATTGGCATTGCAAGTAGCTCCTAAAAGCTTTGAAAATGGCAAACCTCAGAGTTCAGTGCAATGTTAGGGAGCTGTAGAAAAGGCTTTTTCAGCATGTAATCATGGGGCTTTTCTTCTTTGATATTTTAAGTTGTGACCAGCAAGGAGTAGCCTGGTATCAGTGCCCTACACGAATACATCCATTATTTATGAATGAATTCACATATGTATCTATGAATACATTCCTTGGGGCAAGGATCCTCTGAGGATCATCTTTTTCCCCCTCCCAGGAATATTAAAATATGGCCACACTACTGCACAATTTTTTTCTGTCTGAAATGAATGTGTCAGAATAATTGCTCATTGTCTTCACATTCTCGATACTAATGAACACTCCAAGGCCTACTAACCCTTGACACAGACTTTAGGTGTTCTGAGCACACCATTGAAATGTCATTCTATGACACTGTTTCATCATTTAAAAAACTCCCTATATAAAAGTGTCACTGGGTAGTGGCCTGGATATGACTGATGTACTTTCTACGGATGTATGAATGTGTCATAATAAAACCCATTATTTTATAAGTTAATATACACCAATAAAATATATAAAAAAAGTCCTCCCAAACAATGCCCCTAAATGCAGTGTTTCAGAATTAGTATCTGCCTGGCCTCAGAGTTCCAGCTTAGTCTAGATACGAGTTTATTGTTTATACTCAAGGGCATTGTCTGGTTTAGTTTTCCCTTTCCTGTTTTATTAAAGTATAATAGGCAAATAAAAAATTGAATATATTTACAGGGTGCATTGTAGTGTTTTATTACAAGTATGTAACATAAAGTGATTAAAGAAAACTTATTAACGATTTCCTTTCATATGTTCTTTTAACTTATTAATATGTTTCTTTCTTTCCATACTTCCTTTTCGTTTGTGGTAAGCACGTTTAAGGATGTAATTCCTTAGCAATTTCCAAATATACATTATTATTAATTATCTCCATAACTTATTCATGCTCAGGCCCTTTGTCTTTTAACCAGCCTTTCTATCAACCCCCAGGTCCCTGACAACCATCATTTTGCTCTTTTCTTGATATCTAATTTAATTTTAAACTACCCCAAGGCTAAACTAGAGTATGGAATTAATGATCTACTCACTTTACAGGTGGTCCTTACAGAACAAGTTTTTTTTTTTTTTTTTTTTTTTTTTTTTTTTTTTTTTTTTTTTTGGTTTTTCGAGACAGGGTTTCTCTGTGTAGCTTTGCACCTTTCCTGGAACTCACTTGGTAGCCCAGGCTGGCTTCGAACTCACAGAGATCCGCCTGCCTCTGCCTCCCAAGTGCTGGGATTAAAGGCGTGCGCCACCACCGCCCAGCTCTTACAGAACAAGTTTAAGACTGGCAAGGGCACACGTCATGCCCACTCGGTGAGTCAGCAGTGGGGCCATATTGGGCCAATCTGGTCTTTGCAGGCAAGTGGGCATTTTTTATTTGTATGCTTGGAAAAAGGCAACATTGAAGCAGAGAAGTATAAGGAAATTATCACTGTGCAGTACAAGAAAGAAGATTCACACATTGGGGATGGTGAGATAGATCAGTGTTAAGACTCCTGCTGTGAGACCATGAGGACCAGAGTCCATCCTGCAAAGCCATGGTCTGTAACTGCAGCTCCAATGTATCCAAAGTCCCCTTCTGGCGCCCTCTGTGTTCACAGAGGCACACATATCTATAGACAGGCACACACATACTCGTGCTGACATACACACACAACATAAAACCTTATAAAACCCACATATAGGGAATATGGTCCCATTATATATTTGTTATTAGGAGCAACAAAAATAACTACATCGCACAGCTCCACTTTCAGAGTGCTTCGTTGTTTATTTTCTATTTCATGTAAGTCACAAAGTGGGTGGTTGTCTGGGGAGTTTAAGACCCGTGAATCAGTGCTGAGATCCCAGCCACGATTGTAACTGTGGGGCCAGGGATATGTCAGCGGACCTCGCCTTTAGCATCTGTCAAATGGGCATCACTTCTCTCATAGGGTTGCGTGATGATAATGGACATAGCACAACAGGACTTTGGCAAGGTTCCATTGCTCTTATTCTCTGAGCAGGGATAGCATGCTTTTTTGTCTTTTGACCACTAAGACATTAAGGGGAAAAAGAGATAAACTTGGACTCTGTTTCGGCAAATGTCAATTAAAATGAGGACTATCTTGTCAGCGGATTTCAGTTCTGAGAAGCACAGGCTTCGTTTCACATCTCATGTCTGAAATAACTAGCAGGCCCTGACATTATCATTGGTAGTGGTCTTCCTTACTTTTCTGTATTTATTTATTTGTGTGTGTGTTTGTATGTGTGTATATGTGTGTGTATGCATGTTTGTATGTGTGTGGGTAGTATGTGCAAGTGTATATGTGTGTGTATATGTGTGTGTATGTTTGTGTATATGTGTATGTGGTGTATGTGTGTGTATATGTGTATGTGTGTGTGTGCATATGTGTATGTGTGTATGTGTGTGTTTATGTGTATGTATGTGTGTGTTTATGTGTATGTGTGTGTTTATGTGTATGTATGTATGTGTGTGTATGTGTATATGTGTGTGTGTGTGTGTGTGTGCAAGCGCCTTTTCCCTCTGAGCCACCTTGTTGATCCCTGTTTTTCAGACTTTAGGTTTATTGTTCTATCAATGTACACCCATATATACATACATATGTGTACGTATGACTGTACACACATAATGAGGTCATGCTTTGTTTTTATCACTGAATATAACCCCTTCATTCCAGAGGCCTAGGACAAGTGGGATGTGTAATAGCAAATTCTTGAGCAAGTTCTAGTCATGATCTTGGCATTGTGCATGCATCAAAATGTAACAGGTGTAGCCCAGAACTCACGTGCAGTTATGCAGAGCAGAGTGAAATATTTAAAAAGCAGTGGGAATGGTCTTGCTTTAACTCAGATAAGGCCTCTTCATTGTGGTCACTCTGAAATACAACCTGAAAGGAGATCACACTGGAAGTGGCATTTACTTTATGCTCGTTATAGTCTTACTGTTTATGATGAAATTATAGATTTTACTTAAAAAATTAAAACGTGTATGTGCATGTGTGCATGCATGCATGTGTAAATGCCACATGCATGTGAGTGCAAAAAACAGCCAGAAAGGGGTACTGGATTTCATGGAGCTGAAGTTACAGGCATTTGTGGACTGCCTGATGTGGATGATTGGAATTGAACCCACGACCACCGGAAGAGTCAAGTGCTCTTAACTGATGATTCATCTCTCCAGGTTCTTTAACTCCCACTTCTTTTATCATCGACAACAATGTATATAATGGCCACACCGAATTGGAATTCATGCTGAATTAGAAGCAAAGCTAAGGGCCAGGGATATAGTCCAGTGGTAAGGCATTTGCCTGTACATGGCCCTGAGTTCCATTGCTAGCATTACAAAAATCAACTAACCTGTCAACCAGGCCACCAACCAACCAACAAACCAACCAACCTAGCAACCAGGCCACCAACCAACCAACAAACCAACCTGGCAACCAGGCAACCAACCAACCAACCAACCAACCAACCAACCAACTTAGCAATCAGGCAACCAATCAATCAACAAACCTGGCAACCAGGCCACCAACCAATCAACCAAAAAACCAGCCAACCAGTTAACCACCAACCAACCAACCAGCTAACCACCAAGCAATCAGCTGCTCAACAGTCAACCAAACAAGCAAGCTACCAACAAATTTAAGTCAAGGGCCCATCCCTAATCAATTCTGAAGTGTTGGGACATATTGGTTATTATTTCTTTGAATCAGTTTTCACATTTATAAGGCAGAATTATAATATGTCACAGGATTACTGTGGGAATTAAGTGTTGGATCTTTAGATTTGTGAGTGGCATCATTTTTCTCCCCATAGAAGTCTATTTTTCTTGCAGTTCCTTAATCCATTGTAATTTCACACTTCTCTGTAGGTGAATGCCATGTTTTTGTCCTGTGGACGAACAGACATGGAGACTCTCTTTCCCATCACACACCCCTGCGACTGTGCCTTTGGCAGTTTTGCATGCGTTGTTGCTAGTTATAGTAAGTCTTCCATCACAGGGAGCAAGAGGTGCTGAGTAGCAACTACAGAAAGCTGTATCACGTGGTGCAAGAACAGAATTCTTTTATGCATGAGTCTCTGCAAAGCCACTTCGAATGAAGTGACTTTGAACGAAGATAAATGGTCTTGTCATGACATTTGGGCATATGTCGAAATAACTCAGTTCCTGGAGGAAGGAATTGAAGTTGGGGAGTTCCACCATTGCCAAAGAGATTGAGCAGCTCAGGGTGGGCAGCCAGAGGGGACTGCGTCTTGTGGGATTTGTGTTGCCTTTCCTTACTCCCACATGGTCAAGATGGCTCACCCTGACGGGTTTCAAGAACTTTGAGTCTGCTTGGCTTAACTTTCAGGAGACTTCTGGACCATCTGCCTAGGAGAAATGTCTGATCCTCTCTAGCAAATTTTCAAGCCTTAGAGGGAATGTACTGTTGAATGTCCACTCTGACAGCAATTGTGGGGGAGAAACGGGGAGTATTAACAGGGCGAGGGAAGCAAGAAAGCTAGGGTGATTCACAATTGATAGAGATCACATGAGAGCAGGGCTGACCGCCACACTGTTTTATGTAAAATAAAAACAAAGTAGAACGGGGTACTCATTGTGAGTGTAATTCTGGAATAGCGGGTGTTCTATGTAGCAAAGTGACATAGTGTCAAGCAAAACGTCTTTTCTTAACCAGCAATGGCACTCTTTTTCTTCCCATGTGAAGTTTTAATCTTAATGCTCTTAATGCTTTTATGCATAAGGCATTAACTGCTCACATTTCCTCTCTTAAAGAGAAACGTTTTGTGAATCTACTCTGTTCTCCTGAACGGAGCCCTTGATTTATAAGCAGCATTATTGTAGGGATTAGAGACACTATGAGATCACTGCTGCTGTTGTTATTCTTGAAAATGGTCCTTTATCTATCTTCTGTATGACACCTTGCCAACATATCATATAAGCTTGTATCTTTGTTTGAGAATGTCTTTGATGAGCCATTAACTACAAGGAAGAAAGCGTTAGTCAAAAGATAAGCCATTGATCTTGGCTCATTCCATACCAAGATGACCATAATAGTGTCAATTATTAACAGGGACGCCTGAGAGGAAAGAAGGGTCCAAGTGTGAAGACAGTTGCAGCTGTACCATACAGCTTGCAGGGACTCGATAATAAACAGAATTATGGAGCATGGCATTTTCACGACCGGCTTTTACAGAATAGCATTTTTCCCCCATAAATTTCAAAGATTTGACCCAGCACTCTTGTATAGTAGGTACATTTTTTTTTTATTTTTTTTTTACCTTTTGTGAGACCATTTTGAGAAAGGCATGGATAGTTAGGGAACCCCAGTGTTCTGTCTGGTTCACTGACAAACTCCAAGAAACGAAAGCATTCTCAATTATTACTTTACTTTTCTAATAAAACAAAAACCACCTGGCTCTAAATTCACTTTAAAATACAGTTCAATAAAATACACAAATTCTCTGTGACGGTAAAATTTTACCGTTTTGAACCTTTTGTCCTGGAACCGATGGACGACTACAGTTGAACCTGGCACAAGGTCACTGTACTAGTGCCATAAGGATAGAAGTTTATCTATATGAATTTTAACAGATCAATATAATTTAAATGAGTTCTACATGTTATTAGAATTGTTTTCGCTGTTGCTGATCCTATTCTTATATTTGTATGGTATGGTCATAATGTGGGATTTCATCTTTTAATACATTTCCCACAAGGACGGCACATTTCCTACAGCCAACAAAGACGAGCATGCTGGTTCACATAAAGGCTGCGATCACTGAGATGGGAAGCTTCTGCTTCGGTTTTTCCTCCTCCACCTAACCTGGTAACACTGATGTGGCCCCCAGGAGGAGACTCATCGCTTTAGCACATGTCTGAAACGGTAATGCTTCTTTTTTCACTCTCTTGCGAAAGAGAGTCTACAGGTTCACTGAAATGCCATAATTTAGAGCCTTGTCCACTGCCTCGGGAGCTGGCTAAAAAGTAGCCAGAGGATCTAAGTCTCTACTTCTCTGATATTGTTTCTAGTCCTGCTGAAGATGAAGGTGCTCAAGCCTTCCACCTGGTGACAGGCAGGGACTCCTCACTGGGCTGAGCCCCCTTCCCCACTGAAGAATAATAGATTTTAGGTCAAAGTTCATTACGTTGATCGTTTCTGGGAACATCACCAGGGCTGTGAATTTTGGGACAAGAAGATGGCTGCGGCCAAAATAATGAGGGCAGACACTTCTTCAGTTTCATTTTTTTTCTCTCCAGCAAACAAAGACGCTTTCTGTCAGGGACACATCAGTCTCCCGGGTACCATCCACCAGGACTTGAGACCTAGCGTCTACAGCTGGATCTCTCACTGCTTTCTTGTTAGTTATTCAGTAAGTTCTCGCCATTTATCTTCATCTCTGGCTAAGTCTCTTATCTCTTCACACCTGCATTATTGCCACAGCTTCTGAGCTGGTCCTTTCGCCTTTGATCTCTTATCTCTTCAATTAATCCTGCAGGCTGCTGCCAGATTAATCTCTCATCTGAAATCGTCCTCTATGGCATTCCCTTGGTAGGAACCTATGTTCTTCCAAATTACCATTCCTTTAAAATCTAAGCCCTCATTCAAGGCCGTCTATCCACCAGATCTGCTCAAACCTTTCTCCTATTTCTCTGATCTAGTCAAATATTTTTTTTTTCACCTCTTTCCCACAGTAATTCTAGGCTTTGGGTTCATGACCATCTCTTGTGTTTAGAAGTCTCTCCGTGCCTGTCCAAATTTTATAAATCCTCTAATCAGCAGGCTCTTCCCACATACCTACTCTTGAAGTGGGGAGTCCTTAACTAATTGAATGGGAAAACTCATTCAGGTAAGGAGGTCAACTCCAACATCCCTGCAGAAACCACTGGGTTCAACTTAGTGAGATGCGTGGGAAACAGCCATACATAGATTAGAACCTGGAGCCAGGAAGATGGGTAAATGCAGGTTACGGCCAAAGTAGGGAACCCAGAGAGCAACTGTCCATAATACCTCTTCGAGTCTGGATCTCCGGTTCATCTTAATAAATAATGCCAGAAGGCTGTCTATGTATCTCCTGCTGGAGATCTAGCACTCAACCAGGCAGGCACGGTTCGAACCTTCATAGAACATTTCAAAAACAGCAGTGAGACCAATTCTCATCATGAAGTGTTAGGGGAAGAGAAAGGCATGGTAAGTGGGTACTAACTAACCTAGGCTTCACGCTGACTCTTTTAAAGTATAGATCTGGAATTCAAATATCAAGCCACGTTTATTTAGTTTTTTTCTCCTAAAGCACAAGACTGAAATCCTGATCTGCCCCTTCCTTCATGCAGTCCTCTGCCGGTGGTACTTACCCCAGCTACTGCCTCATTAGCCACACTGTTGGAGAAACTAGAAACTTAGAGATCATTCAAGATACTTTCCCCTCCCCCCTCCTCCTCTCCTCCTCCTCCTTCCTCTTCCTCTCCTCTTTCTTCTTCCTTCTTCTTTGACAGGGTTTCACTCTGTAGCCTTGGCTGTCCTGGAACTTATGATGTAGACCAGGCTGCCCTCGAGCTCACAGAGATCTGCCTCCCAGGTGCTGGGATTAAAGGCTTATGCCACCACACCTGGCCTCTTCAAGCACTGGAAACGTCATCCTCTTGGTGTTTCTCAAACCCCAATTCCTTTTTCAATCTCCAGCCCCAACTCTGACAGAAGTTTTCTTTCTCCACCTTGACTTCTTCAATAATGCAGATCTGATCGGATTCCTCCTTGCCAACACCTTCCTGTGGGGTTCCATCTTGTACTAAGCCTGCTATTATCCTTCATGCGCCCCAAACGACTTTCACAGAGGCTGGCCCCATCAGGCCGTCCAGTCCAAGGTTGTCCCGAGGTTTACCTCTTCCTCCGAGATCTTGCTTCAGCCACTGGTTTGTTCTGTTTCCTGATAGTATAGGTTTTCTTCCCCCTCACCATAAGCTGCTGTATACGTAGCCCATGTTATCGGGAACTTCCTTTTCTAGCCTTTGTCTGCTTGACTCCTGCCTTGGCCATGGAGGCAAGATCCTCACACATCGTCTTCTCCTCTGGAGAGTAGAAATCATTGCGACCCCACAGGCACAAAGGATCAGATAATCAAATGCCTAGAGAAACCCTAACAAGAGCTGGCAGGCTCATATTTTCATATTCTTCTCTTCCATAATTTACTTTACTGTCTGGCAGCATTATGACTCCAGTTCATCTTCCTTCCTTCCTTCCTTCCTTCCTTCCTTCCTTCCTTCCTTCCTTCCTTCCTTCCTTCCTTCCTTCCTTCCTTCCTTCCTTTTTCTTTTTCTTTTTCTTTTTTGAGACAGGATTTCTCTGTGTAGTTTTGGTGCCTGTCTGGGATCTCGCTCTGTAGACCAGGCTGGCCTTGAACTCACAGAGATCTGCCCGGCTCTGCCTCCCGAGTGCTGGGATTGAAGGCGTGTGCCACTGCCGCCCGGCACGACTCTCCTTTCTTTGTGTAAAAGTTCGAACACGTACAAGTACACATGGCTGTACTACGTGTGTTTCTACCAAGTCCTCCCCTTCTCCCACCAGTCCACATTCTCCACAGGTAGCTCTTAGAGGGAAGAAAAAGAACCAGGGCAGTGAAATGGGCAGATTTGGGGGTTCTGACCAACTAGACTTCTCTCAAACATACCTCGGTCCTGACTTTGGAAAGGTCAATAGTCTGACAATTTTGCCTTCTCAGCACTAAGAAAGGGATAATCCTAGCACCTAACCCATGAGGTTGCTGTGAGCATGAGGCCGGATAGGGACCCAAGTGCTTAATAAACGTTGCCTTCTCTCATCAGCACGGTGGTGAGTGAGTTCTGTAAGCTAATTTTTGACTCTTTACTGTCTCCATTATTCTCCTTCTTTCCTGCGTGCTCCTCCACATTCATCACAGATCCCATCAAGCCTGAAACATTTTTGATGCACTCCCAGGATGCCTTTCCAAAGTTGACATCCCTTTAGCTTTTCTAAAGATCCCCCTGCTTTAAAAAGTTTACTTGACTTCAAATTTCCTAACACGGACGTTCTCCTTACCTGTCTGATGGGACAGTCATGAATGCATGTATCACAGCCCATGATCTGGCCTAAGAATCTTTCATGCATGGCCTTTGAAGAATAAACAACTCACTTTGTTTCCCATACATGAGGACCCATCCTCCAACCTTAGCTTTTCTTCTTGTAAACATTTTGTAGAAAGAGCCTTTCCTCCAAAAACTACTTACCCTTCATGTTCAAACAGAGGGAAGAAGAAAAAAATATTTTTTTTTTAAGAATTCACTCAATGCTCATTTGCATATGGCTCCATGAACTGAACCTTGATAGTGCAACAGACAAAGTCTCTTGCTTCTAGAACTTCCATGTCTACCTCCTATGGTCACCAATCCTAAAGCCACTTTATTTTTAGCCCCCGGATTTTATAATACTACCCTTTTGGGTTGATCTTCTTTTCTTTGGTCTGTTTATGCTTCCCTGTCTTGTGTTACTTCCTTCCCATTCTATATCCAGGCTCAGAAACCCAATAGGCTCACTAATGTGAGTAGGAGAATAATGCCGCTGTCCTAGGCTTGTTAATTCTCCCCAGAGCTGTGCTCCACCTCTTCCTCCTCTCTGGCTCTTCTAGGCCACTGTCTACAACTATAAACAGAAACAAACTATGGAGAGTTTGGATAATGTTACTGACAGATATTTCATGTGGTCTGGGGGTAGAATTTGTAGCCCTAGAAATGATAGGTGTAGGCAGGTTGATCTTCAGGCAGGAATTTTACATTCAGCTTGGGTTTTAAATGTACTCCTGTACCCTGCAGATGAATATTAGCTAACTGGAAAGTAGAGAAAGTAATAAAGATACGCTTGGTTATTCTTTCATTTTCGACTTGGCAACCTATCATTTCTGTGATACATATTTTACACAATTAGCTTTGCTAGTGGAGATTTGGAATGAAAAAATCAATGTTTCAGATAATCCTTTGGCTACTTGGACAAATATGAATGTATAATTTTCCTTGGTTAGCTTAAACTTCATGTATAACTTTGAGATATTTGAAATCCATTACTAGCCGTCACAAATGAGGCAGTCACTATGCATAGATTGATTTCTTAACTAATAAAGGTGAGAGGCATGGGAGAGTTGGGTTTTGAGTTACCATCAGATGACTGTAACTTGACCCTAGTCCTCATATGTCGACAATGCCAAAAGTTTCTGAGTGAAATACAACTCACTGTGAATTCTGATTACATTTCTACTCCCTTCCAAAAATACAGAAAGGAAATTAAGTTACGTTTGATTACATTACAACAATCTAGTCGGTGTCTGGGCAGCCATGGCCATGTCAGAAGTCAAAAGCACACATTGCCCAGGAGTATGTTCTGCTGGCCTCTGGCCCTTTGGCCTCAGCTGCACAGTTTGCAAGCATCAGCAGACAGTTAAAAGAGAACACAAGCGTACCTATGTCATTTCGTTAGGAACAAACCAGTTTTTGTTTACGGGGAACAAGTGGAGAATTAGAACCCTTGAAACTTGAGAACAATTTGTCTGGTCCTCACAGCAATGTTACCAGTTGCAATAGATCACGTTTCTTCAACTCCCTCCAAGAAGCCAAGAGTAGATGGGTGGAGCAGAGATCACAAGTGGTCGGTTTTGCCGGTTCTCAACCTTTTGGGTGTGTTGACCGCTCGGTAGAGTAACAGAACACTGAACATTTGAATCACTCATGCATGTTTTGTATACAGATCATCTAGAGTTTTGTTCAAACAGAGATTCTTATTAGGTCAGGCTGAGCTGGGTCCCGGGGTTCTGCATAGCTCACGTGCTGCTGATGTGGCTCTTATAACTTAAATTAACCTGTTTCTCTTCGTCTATGTTTTGACTCAGGGCTTTTCAACCTTTCTTGCATTCCGTATGTCCTACTCGGTGTCTGTCTGGTTGGTGGCTGGATGGCTGGATGGCCCCAGGCGTCTCCCTCTCTTTCTCTCTTCCCTCTCTCTTCTCTCTCCTTTTTTCTCCCCTCTCCAGCCTAGATTCCTCCTCCTACTCATTCTCTCCATCTGCCAGCCCTGCCTATCCCTCTACTGCCTAGCTATTGACCACTCAGCTTTGTATTAGACCAATCCGGTGCCTTAGGCAGGCATGGTAAAACAGCAACACATCCTTACATAATTAAACAAAGGCAGCATAAACAAATACAACACATCTTTACCTAGTTAAAGTAATATTCCACAACAGATTGCATCCTCAGGGTTGAGGTCTGAGTAAGGAATGTCAAACACATTCTCTTGAGTTTGAATACTGAGTCATAAGATAATGGCACTGCTTGGGAAGGTTTTGGAACCTTTGGGGGGGGGTGGAGCCTTGCTAGAGGAAGTGGGTCACTGGGGTGGGGATTGGGGTTTTATAGTCTTGCCCCACTTCCTGTCCACTCTTTGCATCCTGACTCTGAATGCAAGGTGGCCAGATGCTTCTCACTCACATCACGGTGCCCTCTTAGTCATGATGGACTGCATTTCGATCCCCTCAAACTGTAAGCCAAAATAAATGCTTTCCCCTCTACACTGCTTCCTGTCAGGATTTAGTCACAGCAGTTAGAAGGTAACTAACACACTCAGGGATTCCGATTTGCATCGTTCTGGGGTGCAGCCAAGGTGTTGGAACTTTCTGGGTGATTTTTTATCAGCAACACTGAAGAGCCTCATGAGTGGGGAGGTATGTACAATGCAATGTTCAGTGGGGTGTACATGTAAAACACAAAGAAAATCTCTCTCTCTCTCTCTTCCTCCCTCCCTCCCTTTCTCTCTCTGTAGCATATCTCTCTCCCTTCCTTCCTCTCTCCCTCCCTCCCCTTCTCTCTGTACTCGATCCCCCCCACCCTGTGTGTGTGTGTGTGTGTGTGTGTGTGTGTGTGTGTGTGTGTGTGTGTGTGTTGGGGTTGGGGAAATGGGGGTCAACTTAAGAGAGTAGAATGAAATAACCACCATATAGTAAAGGGGCTAAGTGATAATCTAAGTCCAAGAAGAGGCTGTGACTTGGTAGAGACCTCCTGGTATTGGCAGGGGAGGAGATGGAGTCGTACCCCCCCACCCATTTTTGCTTTTATTGATGCTGAATCAGTACAAGGTGAATGCTCTTGCATTCCAGGTGGATGATCTGGAGTCAGAACAGAATCAGAAGGAATGTGAGGAGTACCAGTCCCACTCTAATCCTTTCCTTCTGGAGCTGTTTAATAGCAGCAAGAGAAAGACAATTTAGCACTGTAAAGCACAGGATAACATACAATTCGAATGGGGTTTGCTGTCCCCCAGACCTCCAAACCAGGGCAGGGGCACCCTCAATTGGCACAACATGGTCTGTAGAGCTTGAGTTGAATGTGTTTATGAATCTCTTGTGAGCAGACCCTATTTGCTGGACCAAAGCAGCACAAACAATATCAGAGAGAAAAAGAAGAACACTAGCACACACATTGCCCTTGCCTCATACCTCACACTGATTGTGCTCTGGGCAAAGGGACCCTGTGACCATCCTAGCATAATCCAGCTGACACAACGCAGTGTGAGCCAGGGGCTGAGAACCTGTCTAGACACTTCATTTCGGATGTGACGTCATCCTGGCAAATTAACCCTCGACCTTTTCACAAGGAACATGCATTTATATCATTCACAAGGCTCCAGAAAGTAATTCCTTTGTGAACCAGAAACCAGGAGACACCTGGTGAACAGTAAATATCGGGCCGGTCAGAAACAAAATCTGAACACCTTTATCAGAGAGTCACCACCCAGTTCAAGCGAACAAAAGCTTCATGGTTTTCTCTTTCTCAAAGAGCTCACTTCTGTTTGTGATCTTTCAGCCAATAGGGGATTTCGGTTACAAACTCTTATCCTTCTATCTGCGGCCTGCCTTGCAGCTGTTTAGAGGTCCTATCGGGCGCTGCCATTATCTCGATTTCAATTTAGCTACGAGAGCCCCATGCCCGCACAGCCCCACTGGAGACAGTTGGCTTACCCCTGCTTGTTTCAGGTAAAGCTAGCTGAAGCAGGGCAGCGCGACAGTGTCCTGTCATTAAGGAGTGGCTGGCAAAGCAACAGCCTCTCCCCAGCCACAAAGGGGCCCTTGTGGGCTTGTTTATCTATAGGCTGCTGAAAACCTAGGAAGTCACTTTGTTTGACTAGAATAAAAAAGCTTGAAATGATCTCGAGCACAGATTTTCTTTCATTAAAAAGGAAGATCAAAGGACGGAGGTCTCATCCTCAGATCTCACAATCCCCTCCTCTCATGTCACCGCAGTGAAAAAGCATTAAGCAAACTGTATGTAATTATTAACTGATGGATTCCTTACGAAGATTTCCAGCTAGAGCCTGCGGTATTCTCCTGCTTTGTTCGCGCATTTATCTTCCTCATCAGTCAAGACTAGAAAGCAGTGCTTTGTTAGACAGATGAGGACCTCCAGCAGAAGTACAATTAAGGAGTCCATGACTCACACGTATATCAGAAATCACGGGACGTGTTGCAATCGCTCATACGTTCTGATGAGAAGGTGATTTACTCACGCAGCAGTTGAGGCAGAGACTTGCCAAGTAGTTGATTGAGAACAATTACTTCCAACCCAAACCCAAGCTTCCAAACATCTAGTTGGTTTGAATGTTCTTCATGGGAGCAATTACTTATGTGTTTATGTGGGTGCTTGGAGAGAAACTCCTGATGGAAAGAAAGGTGTGTGTTCAGAGCAAAAGACATCAGTACCATTGCAGGGTGTGTGTGTGTGTGTGTGTGTGTGTGTGTGTGTGTGTGTGTGATGGTCTGTCTGTGTGAGGTCTGGGAGGCCATGTATATGGGAACTGTGGGACTGTTTGCGATTATCTATGTGTGTGCAGTGATGGGCAGCTGGTGGTTTGTGCTGTAGCCATGCTTCACTACGCCTGGTAAGTCTTGATTTCATAATTTGAGGGTGTTGGACAGATATGCAGAGTTTAAAACACTCATCTTCACTTGACTCAGCAAAACTGGATTACAAAGAAGCTCTGATGCTTTAAAAATAAAGCAAATTAAAGATGCCAGACTATCAGATTGTCCCATCCAATTTTCTAGGTAAAAACTAAGCATCATTTCTGATTTGAATTCAGAAACAAAACTATTAATGGGAATGGAAGTAGATGTTTGGTCCTGAGACACATAGAGGAGGCTTTTGACTGCGGGTGTAATTAAATCCCTGCCCGGATATCTCAACCTCTAGGGCTAGGACTCAAGTCCATACAACTCATCAACTCAGGGACCAAACAAAATGGTCTACAGGACATTTAAATGTTCCTTCTCAAATCGAGAGCCGTGTTTTGTAGTTACGACTGTACTTACAGGGATTGGAGACTTCGCAGGTTCTGCAGGGCTTCGGAGGGGACCTGCCTCAGCTGATTATTCTGCAGCATGCTGCCCATGGAAACAAGTGGAGAAAGATTATTAGAGAAAAGTCACACTAGACAACCCTGATGCAACAGCGTCAGACACCGTTCCAGCTGCTGTCAAAACATCTGAACGTCAATCAAAGTGTTCGGGAGGATAAATTCCCAAGGGAGTGCAAATAAGAAAGAATTCCTAAAAACCCAGTTATCAATTAAGCCCAGCTCTCTAGTTTAGTTCCCTTTGAATGACAGAAGTAGAGCAGGTTATCTTGTGCCCCCAGTGAGTTAATTAGAAATTCCTGTTTTTTTTTTTGTTTTGTTTTTTTCCCCCCGATATTTCAATGGGAGACGAAACAGTTCAAGAGTTTATAGTACTACAAAGTGCAGTATAAAACTCCCAAATGGTCCAGGTGGTGGTGGAAGACGCCTTTAATCCCAGCACTCGGGAGGCAGAGGCAGGTGGATCTCTGTGAGTTCTAGGCCAGCCTGGTCTACAAAGTGAGTTCCAGGAAAGGCACAAAACTACACGAAGAAACTCTGTCTCGAAACAACAACAACAAAACAAAACAAAATAAAAAACCCCCAAACACCCACATGGCTGCTGATTTCTTTTGCAAGCCCTCCTTACTGAATCCATGGAATATAAACCAAGCCGAACATGTCCTGGGTAGGGGTGTAGACACATAACTCCATTTTATCATTTGCATAACAGTACAAAACGGATGATATGAACTGCTTTTGTTAGACACAAGGTGTGATTTCTATAACTTTTTATTTCTTTTCTCAGTCTGTTTAAAATAGCCGCTATTTCATACAGCATCTTCAGGCTTCTCTAAGTATACATCTTTGCTTCTACTGTCTTTTCCCTTCTCCTCTAGTTTTTGATCAGCAAGGCTAAGTGAGAACAGATAAGATGAAGTGGGGGCGGGGCGGGGAAGGAGAACAATTTGTTAGAGACTAGTGACAATTGCCGACCTAATTCTCAGATGTTATTTCTGTTTAAGTCTATGTATAGACTTCTTGTCGTTTACCAAGACTGGATCCTAGATCAACATCGGATGGGGGAAGGATGGCTCTCTGTGACTTTTCTTTTCTTTTTTCTTTATTCATTTTACATACCAACCACAGATCCCCCTCTCATCCCTCCTCCCACCCCTCCCCCGCCTCTGTGACTTTTCTATAGTTACCTTTGCCTATCACCGCATGGTTTTGGTTTGAAGGTGGGTGGTAGGAGGAGGGCTTCTCTCCTTGACTGAAGGGCTGATACCCGAAAATGAATTTTGTTGAAATGCCTCATGCAGCATTTCAGTGGGTTAAGTATTTTGCAGTACAGAACCCCAACGGCTTATTTGTCTTAGGGCCAATGTGTTCAGGGACAATCATCATACATGTTAGAGGCAAGAGATAGCAATAAGATTCCACATAGAAAACAGCCCTAGTCAACCAAGGCTGCTGGCATCTTTATTCTTGATCTTAGTTGACTGGACCACTAGTACCTTTCTCTTGTCTTACCATAGTCTCTACTCACCCACCTCATGCAAGGCATGGCTCTAAACGAACATGACCTTTATACATTGTCTTTGCGTCCACTTTTGAAGTTTATAAAATATTTGAGAGTTTCTACGAGGATTCTATGAGAGTTTCTACGAGAGTTTCTACAAGTCTCTTCTGCTCAGAAATTTGTTGCTTGTGCTGTGGCTTTCAACCTCATTGGATCAGTACTTACCTAATGGCATCACAAAGGAGAAGTAACTATGGAAAAGTAACTTATAGTAAAATTATTTATTTGACTAAATGCATGGCATTATGTGTAATGATTTGTGGAAGTCTGAATGTAATTGGCCCCCATAAGCTTATAGGGAGTGGCACTATTAGGATGTGTGGCCTTACTGAAGTAGGTGTGGCCTGGTTGGAGGAAAGGTGTCATTGTGGGGGTGGGCTTTGAGATCTCCTATGTTCAAGCTATGCCTAGTTCAGTTCACTTCTTGTTGCCTGTGGATCAAGATGTGGGACTCTCAGCTCCTTCTCCAGCACCATGTCTGCCTGCATGCCAACATACTCTCAGCCGCCATGTACCACCATGATGATAATGGACAAAACGTCTGGAACTGTAAGCTACCTCATTTAATGTTTTCCTTTATAAGAGTTGCTGTGGTCATGGTGTCTCTTCACAGCCATAGAAACCTTAACTAAGATACATTACCAGGAATCATTTTTAATGAAAGAGTCAGATGCTAGACTCTATATTTATATGTTGAGTTCTTTTTTCCTGAGACAAGATCTCATAAAGCCCATATTCATTTCAGACTCATTAGCTGAGGGTGACCTTGAACTTCTGGTCATTCAGCTTCCACCTCCCTAGTGCTAGGATTACAGGCATGCACTACTATGCCTGCTTCATGAAGTGCTGGGGATAGAATCCAGGACTTCATGCATGTTAAGCAACCACTTCACAAGCTGAGCTACATCGTTAGCCTGATGTGGGATGTTCTGTATGTCCTGTGGGAGCCCGTTCTTGGGTTCCTCGTGGCTTTACCCAGCAGGTCCGCATAGAGGATGATTAGGACCACGGGCCTGAGTGCAGGTGTCTGAGATGGTCTGCACTTGGCTGTGCTGTGGGATGGTCTGTATGGCAAATTGCTATGATTGGTCAATAAATAAAACACTGATTGGCCAGTGGCTAGGCAGGAAGTATAGGCGGGACTAACAGAGAGGAGAAAAGAAAGAACAGGAAGGCAGAAAAGAGACACTGCCAGCCACCACCCTGACAAGCAGCAGGAAAAGATACCAGTAAGCCACGAGCCATGTGGCAAGTTATAGATTTGTGGAAATGGATTAATTTAAGCTATAAGAACAGTTAACAAGAAGCCTGCAACAGCCATACAGTTTGTAAGCAATATAAGTCTCTGTGTTTACTTGGTTGGGCCTGAGCGGCTGTGGGACTGGCGGGTGAGAGAGATTTGTCCTGACAGTGGGCGAGGCAGGAAAACTCTAGCTACATTAGCCCTTGCTTAGAATTTTAATAATAAGGTGTGTGTGTGAGAAAAACAACGTGATTGGAAGCCATTTCATACATGACTAGAAACATGGATAGAGTCTAGATGGCCACTAGAATAGAAACTAGTGAAGACATGTAACAACAGAGCATCCTTAGATATTTTAAAGGAAAAAAGGAAACAACCTTTATTAAAATAAAAACAACAGACCCCAAATAAAATACAAGGGTTGCACTTTAGGTGAAGAGCTGTGAAACTCACATATGGGTGTGGGTATCCCCAGGATAAGTCAAACTCATCTCCTACGCCTTAGGACAAGAAACTCTTGAAATGTCCTAAGAATATTTATCCTATATGTTCAGGTGGAGGTCAGCATTCCTTCTCTAGTACATTGAAAAGCTCTGGAGATTATATCCTTTCATAGGAAATGGGGATTCAAGGTTGATTGGGAACTTGTTTTCTTCAAAGTCGGGCAGTAAACCTTGTTAGGCAATGGAAGAATATGATTTTAAAAGCAACAGGCCATCCCATTAATAATCCATTGAATAATTGCTACAACATGAACTCTGCATTTGTGACCCAGGTAGTTAAAAGGTGATAGTATGAAATATGTATAAAGCAAACTTTGTTAATTAAATCCAATGTGACCCTTTCTCTTTGCTTCTTTTTTTTTTTTTTTTTTTTTTTTTTTTTTTTTTTTTTGGTTTTTCGAGACAGGGTTTCTCTGTGTAGCTTTGCGCCTTTCCTGGAGCTCACTTGGTAGCCCAGGCTGGCCTCGAACTCACAGAGATCCGCCTGCCTCTGCCTCCCGAGTGCTGGGATTAAAGGCGTGCACCACCACCGCCCGGCTCTCTTTGCTTCTTATTTTTCTGCTCATTTAATAGTGATTTCAAAAAAGTTTTATACACACACACACACATACACACACACGGTCTGTTTTGTGGCTTTTGATATGTTTCTACTGAATAAATGATACTTTAACTTAAATAAATCATTAGAACACCTATAATGCTAGGAATAAAAAAATACAAACTCAATTAATTATTCAATTGTTTTGACAGGATGCATTTAATCCACCTCAATTTCCCCATGAAAATATGACACTATAAAACCTTTGTGCAGAGTTATGCACTAAAGTAGTATTATTGGTTTGCATCTGGTGACAAGGCATATCAGAAGTCAAATGGAATGGTAGATAAAATTGCCTTTATGCTGGGTGATACCCCACATTTTGATCCTTCTGGGTCACAACTGGAGAAAGATGTCCCCACAGACTCTTTCCTCACAGATTACTTTCCTCCAAAGCTCTCCTTTAAATGCTGGCTTATCAACCCCTTGGGGGCTGCCTCTTCATTCCTGGCCTTGGCCACCCGTGTGCCTCTATCTGAGCACACTGTCCTGTCACTCAGCTGCCTGCTTACCTGGAGGGTTAATTTCAAGGTATACTTCCAGATTCAGCTTCTGTTGTTGTTTGTTTGTTTGTTTGTTTTTTTGCTTTTTTTTTCCCTACAGGAAAAATCTCTTTCATAGGAAGCCAAGGCTGAACCCTAGACTGGACTGAATGTTCCTAGCCTTTATAGTTGTAGAGCTGATCACATCTCTAGATATGCTTTGTCCAAGAAGCAGAGGTGATATGCTTGTCTGTCTTGATCCCACAATCTGCCACTAGATTATAAAATCTTCAAGTTCATGACTTATATTCCTTGGTCCAGCAGTAATTACTAGCAATAATTTGTTTAAAGACTCTTTGAGTGCCACAAGCATCGAGCTTTGTTGAATCCCTGATGTAGAAGACAGGAAACATCGGTTGGTAGGAATGGATAAAAAGAGACTCTCAATGACAAATCCATCATTTGTTCCATTCATTTTTTTTTTTTCTGGTGGAAAGAGTACATTTAGACAGTGAGTCTCAGAGATAGCCTATAACCTCAGCTCATTTCCTGTTGCCGTAATAGAACAAGAAAACCCAAGGATGGGACCTTTATGAAGCAAATAGGTTTATTTAGTTTACGGGCTGAAAGTCCAAGGTTGTTTATCCAGATTTTAGCATCATCTATCCAGAATCTAGTGAGGGATGCAGGAATGGTAACATCACAATGAAGGAATAGACCCCAAAGCGATCATATGGTAAGACAAGAAGCTGAAGGGATCCAGGGGCCAAGCTTGTTTTTTTTTTATAACAATTTCTACTCTGGGGAATTAACCAGGTGAAAACTGTATTAATCCTCTGAGAATGGCCCTTCTAATGACAGAGTGACCTCCCGATAGGCTCCACCCCTTAATGGTTCCACTGTTTTAGCATTACCCTACCAGGACCAAACTTTTTGCACATGAATGTTTGGGGGACAAACTTGAACCATATCCAAACTACAGCTTCTAGGACTCATTTAAAAAAACCAGTTTAGGCCAGTGCTATCTAGAGTGTGTGGGCAAAATGTAGCTCAGGAAGCAGCAAGAGCATGTGCTTAACCATTCTGGGCACATGAAATGTGTTTGCAGGCAGAAACCCATATCAGACATAGACACTTCCTTCACTGAATGGCTAATAGTTATCTGATAAATAAACTTGTAAATGGGTTTGCATCACACAAAATTAAGAAAATGTCCATGTCTAGAGTGTCTGTGTTTTCCCTGCGTCATGAATCAGAATCATCACTCCACAAATGTTTACTGAGTGCATACTGTGAGTCAGGTACTTTTCAACCGGCTGGGATATACCAATGACCGGGACATATTTTGTCTTTGACTTACTGGACATGTGGTGTATTATGAGGAACACTCAGTGGGAAAATGGTGGAATTAGAATTACACAATGGAAAAATCAGGAAATATACATAATATGGTGGTGGAAAAAAATCATGTATAAAACTTGAGTAGTTCCAACTTCATTAAAAATTTAGGGATTTAAAGTTATATATCCATGCAACTATAATAAGCCACATATATTTAATATCATGTAATTAATTTGTATTCATATTAGATACTTGTATATCAAATAAAATATGATGGCTTGAGATACACCTGTACACATATATACACACTATCTCATATACTCAATATACAGTTTGTTGAGTGAATTGAGGTGGTTGATTATAGTATAATTTATTCTTTTATATTTTATTTATTTTTAGTTTTCTGTGAATGTGTCTATATGTTTATGAACCTATGGGTTACTGTGGAGAACAAAAGGGGGCCATGGGTTCCTTGCAACTGGAGTTACAGGTGGTTGTGAGCTGCCATGTGGGTGCTGAGATTAAATTCTGGGTCCTCTTTAAGAACAGCCAGTCCTCTTAACCACAGGAACATCTCTCTGTTCCCTACAATACAATATATTTAACAGCATTCAGGGGAGTCATTTTCGCCATCTTATTTAAACTTGAGTTTCATGATGCATTTTGAATGGTTCAAATATCTTGCTGGATTCATTGAAATATAGGTTCATTGTACACGGTGCTAATACATATAATAAGTTAGCATTAGGGTTGGCAATATGACCCAAAATATTTTTGTTAATAGCACAAATGACCCAAAGAAAAGGCAAGCTAAATCCAGTCATCCAAGAAGACCTAATAATGGTTCTGCTATAGAATTTATTTATTTTTTATTCATCTATTTATTTTACATCCCAGCCACAGCACCCCATCCCAGTTGTTCTCCTTCATTCCCCTAGAATTTAATTTTTCATAAAATATTAAATTGAATTAAACTTTTAAAAACTTACATATATATATATATATCTTAGGCAATTGAAATGCAATTTTCATTAAGCATATATAAATCAAATGCTTTTTTTGGAGTTAACTTTAATCTCAATAAAAAATAAAATCAAGATATTGTTTCAGGGATAAAATTTAGAGTGACTTGCAACTTTTACTATTTTCTACAAACTTGAGCACACTGACATAAAATTTGGTGGTGGGTACTAGAAGAAGAAGGTGTTTGTGCTGGCTAGTTTTATGCCAAGTGAGAGGAGGGAAATTCAATTAAGAAAACCCCTCCACAAGATCAGACTGTAGACAAGCCTGACTGTCTCAATTAGAGATTGATGTGGGATGGCTCAGCTTATTGTGGGTGGTGCCACCTTTGGGCTGGTGGTCCTGGGAGCTAGAAGAAAGCAGGCTGAGAAAGCCATGGCGAGCAAGCCCGTAAACAGCACTCTTCCTCTGCATCAGCTCCTGCCTCCAGGTTCCTGCCCTGCTTGAGTTCCTGCCTGGGCTTCTCTCCGTGGGCTGTTTTTCAGGATATAAAAGTTACATAAACCCTTTCCTCCCCAAGCTGCTTTTGGTCATGGTGTTTCAGTACAGCAGTAGTAACCCAAACTAAGAAAGTATCCAACAGTACTGAATTTTAGGACAACAAATTTGGAAGCTGGACAATGAATGCTAAGAAAACATATGTATAAACATACATTTAAAACCTTCCACTCCTTCTCTCCTACTCTGTCCCCTGTGTAGAAGCCAGGGCTTTGGGTATAGTTGGCAAAGGTTGTACCATTGAGCTACATCCCTAACCCAACATTTCGGAATGAACAGCTGTCCACCTTACTGGGCCGGGCTCCAGGCTTTCTGCATCTACTCATATACACAAACCTAATATGCTTGAGTGGGTCCTGACTCGATAGATCATAAGGAAACAAATCTCAAAGCAAGTTTGGAGCTGTGATCTCATGATGGTGGCATCACAGTGAGTTATTCACTCGGGGACCAGAATCTTTAGACACATGCTCCCCAACCACATGACAGGGAGAAAAAAAGGAACATTCTAGCATGTTCGAAAAGGTAAGGGGGGTATGTAAAGGCCAACAACTTTAGATATAATGTTAAAGAAGGGGAGAGGAATTGTCACACACAGGTTATAGACAAGTGTAACAAGGATTTACGACACCAGGGGAGACAGAGAGGGATTTCAATGAGTCACCTCAAAGATCCAAGTTGTACCTCATGTTTGCACATTCATTAGCGGTCTTTTGACATAAAAATCAGAACAATCTCCAACAACGCTTGGTTTACTTACAGAACTTTAAGACTGTGAAGGCCTGTGAATGCTCCCTTGGGGATGTGTGTCAAAGCATTTCCAGCAAGACGTCTGTGCGTTTCAGTGGAGAGGGGAGAGAGGGAGAGAGAGAAAAAAATTAGCATATCCTTCTTCAAGTGGAATTCATTTCACTGTTGAAAATGCAATACAACTATGTTCAAACCACATAAGTAACTGTAAAGAACCTTGTTTTCCCATAGTTTGCAAACACTTTAAATTTCCAAAAACAGTTTTGGCAGAAGAGGTGCTTAAGAAAAAAATGAAATAAATTACTTTAAAATAAATTATTTCCTAGCTACATATGTATCTATTCCTGCCCTTTAAATTTTTTTTTTTGATTTTTTGAGACAGGGTTTCTCTGTGTAGCTTTGCGCCTTTCCTGGGACTCACTTGCTAGCCCAGGCTGGCCTCGAACTCACAGAGATCCACCTGCCTCTGCCTCCCGAGTGCTGGGATTAAAGGCGTGCGCCACCACCATGCCACCCGGCAAGAAGGAATCTAATAATACAAGGGACTTGGGCTTCTTAAAGGAGCTTTGCCTATCTTTCTCATGGGTGTATTAATTTGCTTTGAACTGTTAAGTCAGCAGACATCCCTGTGCTTCTTCACTTCAGTAACAATATGAAACATTTAGACAAGATGCCATCTCAGGACCCTTCCAGGCCCCTGACGCCACTATTTTGTGTTGTGGTGGTTTGTGCCTCTCTTTCTTCCCTTGACAGATGTAGTCTGTAAGACCTCCATAGCTTGCATTCTGTACTCCTTCCCTCATGGTCTAAGGAAGTGTTTTTCAAACAGTAAATACATTTTTTAGGCTCTCATTCTGAAATTAATAGTTAAAATGCAGAATAAAAAAGAGAGTGGATAAATGTTGTTTTGTACCAAATATACTTATGGAAAGGATGAAGGGAAGAAATGTTTCTTTTTAAATAAGCACAGTGAAAAAAAATTGAAATCCACTAACCTAACCATGGCAGGAAATCAGAAAATATGTGTTAATCATATGCAATTCAGCTTAATATTTGACCAAGGTGATTCCAAAGGGTTTAAAATTTTTCCTATAAAATTGTTTTATAAGAAACTTTGTGATCTTCCTCTGCCTCACCCCCCAATTCATCCCCTCCTTGCTCTGTGTTCATTGATGATCTTTGTGTGGGCAGCTCTGGCCATATTAGTGACTCATTAAAAACTCTTACCAGTTTTCATACCTGGAGGAAACAAAGCCCTCGGCTGCTTCCACAAATCCCTTTATCCCGAAGCTGAACAGGATCACGAGGCTAGCCATCACGTCTATCCTTTTGCTCCATCTAGAATCATCTTTTTCTGCTCCCTTCTGTCTCTCAAAGCCATCTCCTTTCTGAGACTTCTAATGTCTCTGTTTGAACTCCTTTGGTAGTAGTCTGTGCCTAGATGATGGGTTTTTATAGAATCTACTTTGTGCTGGGCTTGTCATATAACACACAAACCTGGGACTTGGCTTTGTACCTATTCTAGGACTCTCAAATAGTGTTGCAGGCAGAGTGAATTGCCCAAATTGCATTTAACTAATCAGTTTAAATAAAGTCCAATAACTGTCCCCAAGTATTCCTTCCTTTCAGGGTAATTTCCCCTACATAGAGTTTAGAGTTTAACTGTACACATGGACACTTACCTAAAGTCTCATTTTCGTAGCCTTTTTTTTTTTTTTTTTGCATCTTCCTGCACTCACATGACTAAGTCAGACTATGTAAAGATGCTACATGCAGCTGGTGAATGAGTATCATGGACGAGTTCGAATGCGAAGACCATTCCATGAAAGGAGAAATGAGAAGAATACAAAGCAGAGAAGTGGACTGAGGAGAAGGCTCAGTAGGTAAAGTCATGGACACATGAGTGCGAGGACCTAAGTTTAACTTCCAGAGGTCACTTAAAGCCAGTGGCAATAGTGCACATCTGTAATGCCAGTAGCAGGGAGACACGGACAAGAGACTCCCTGAAGCTTGATTCAGCAGCAAATAATAAAGAGACCCCGTCTCAAACACGATGACACCAGAGGTTGTTTCCCGCCTTCCACACACAAGCACTGCTATGTGCGTGTGCCCACACTCACTCATGTGAATGCACCCCTCCCCCGCACCCAAAGGAAGGAAGTGACCTCGGTTCCCCAGATGACTTTGTGGAGCTGTGGATCCAAACTGTCCCACAGCCTTGCAGTCGCTTCTGGATGAAGAAGTGGATCGGCATGGACCTGGGTTATCTTCTGCAAACAAGCGGATGATTGGAGGCTTATTTAGCTGGCAAGGAAATGCCACACCTGCCTGCACGCTGGTCTCAAGGAATCAGGTTCCCAAAGCCGCTCCAGTCGTCCACACTCACTGTCCTCGCTTTCTCTCCCTTTCATCTTTTACACTGTTAACTTGCAGTCGGCACACCTGAACCAGCACAGCGCCCTGTTAGGGCTTCTGGGCTCCTAACAGTCATTTGGAGTTGAGGGGGAAAAAAAAGTGCCCTTTATCATTCTTCCATACTAGTTTCTTGTAGCCAGCAAGCATTTGTCGGGGGTTTGTCCTGTCTGGGGACTGCTTTGGTGACGCAGTAGTGAATAGGAGACTCATCAAGGTCCCAAACTCATTCTAATGTGAGGGGGAAAGTCATTGGGCCCAAAAACAAACAGCATAGCATGATTATTCTCTGAGGGAAGAAGAGCAGTGGTAAGGAGACCAGGAACTGAGGGCTGTGGTCACGGAGGGCGATTATTTTAGATACAGTGGAATAGGAGAGCCTCTCTGCTATGAGGGCATTTCAACAGAGGTCTGAGCCATACTGTGAAGGGGAGATTAGAATGGCGGATACCTGGTGTGGTCTAGATTCTTCCTTCTGGAGGGTGAGTATGGAGAATGGCCAAGCAGGAGAATGCCAGGGAGTAGGGCAGGAAGCTGCCCAGGGCTATTGCTTCAGTGGCATTGGAGGACCACTGAGTCAAAGAGTGGTGTGATCGGACCTGTATTTTTGAATGGATACTTCTGGTGGGACTATTCTAAAAGGCTAAGAGTGAGAGCACAGGCCCAGTTAGAACATTCTAGAGCTGGTGTAGCCAACAGTGGAGGTGGCCGGACTTGGTGTAGAAGAAAAAAAGAAACCTGCACTGTGACTATGAATCCGTCAGTAGAGTCAAGGTATAAAGTATGTGGTTAAACCAGGAAAAAATGGTGGTGGCGCACGCCTTTAATCCCAGCACTTGGGAGGCAGAGCCAGACAAATCTCTGTGAGTTCGAGGCCAGCCTGGTCTACAGAGGGAGATCCAGGACAGGCACCAAAACTGCACAGAGAAACAATGTCTTGAATAAACAAAACAAAACAAAACAAAAACCAAACAAAAACCAGGAAAACCCACATTCTGTCGTGATGAGTAGATGGGCACTGCCCACCTGTACTTGATTAGGGATCCAAAGTAATTCTGAACAAGAGTATGCATCTATATGTAATGAGATGCATAGGACACTAAAGAGTTACTTATTGAATCGAGGTACCCAGAGCGGTTTGGCCACCATAGATGGCTTCACTGACCACACTGAAGTGATCAGCAACTGTCACTTCAGTCAGAATGCGTCCCTCTCTATTTACAGCCACGTCTTCAGTACAGTTGGGGAATTTTGAATACAGTTTGCAGCGTTGTGCTCACTAATTCTGGTCCCATTTTATTATTTGTTAGGTAGGTTGACGGACTTTTGAGACATTGACTTTGGACATGGAAAAAAAAATTAAAAAGTTGTATTCTCACCCAGGTGCAAACCCTTTGATCCACAACGGTGACCTGCTTGCATGATACATTTGGGCAATAGTAGCATAAATGTTGTGGGAGCAACCAACCACTATCTGGTTGTGTGGAAGGCCCACTCCAGGAGATAGAACTCATGCCTACCACTGTTCAGGTTGCCAAGAACCTGATACAAGATAGCCCACGGACCTAGGGGAAAACCAAATACTATTATTTTGCTAAAGGAACACAACAATAAAATGACTCCCAATGACATTCTGCTACACCCATAGGCCAGTGCCTCACTCATCCGGCATCAGAGAAGCTTTCTCCTGTAGTAGATGAGAATTATACACGGACCCACAACTGGACAATGTGCAGAGCATGAGAGACCTGGAACAACACTCAGTCCTACATGGGATGTCTTCATCCAGCCTCTTCCCTCAGGACTGGGGGAACTATGAGGAAGAGGAGGTGGAAAGACTGGAAGAGCCAGAGGGGATGGATCACACCAAAGAAACAAGGTCTTCGAAGCACAGCAGAATTGGCACACATATGAACTCACAGGGACTGAGGCAGCATGCACAGGGCCATGCCAGATGGGGTCCCAGCACTGAGAAGAGAACTGAACAGGAATCCCTATGCCGTCCCCCCAACCAAGAATCTATTTCCAATTGACAACTGCTTGTAAAGGGAAAAATAATTTTCTCCCAGAGTCTCACTGGGTATACAATCCACACTTAAGCTGGGGGCCGATACCCAGTTTTGGATGGCCAACACAAAATGAACTCCATGGTATTTTTGGAGATAATACATTTGTCTCATAATGTTTTGTTTGGCAATTTTTTAACTTTACTTGCTTTTTGCTTATCTATTATAGCTTCCAATTTTGCATTTTTATGTTCTCTCTCTCTCTCTCTCTCTCTCTGTGTGTGTGTGTGTGTGTGTGTGTGTGTGTGTGTGCAAATGTATATTTCTTGGTGCTTTGATTTTCGTCTGTTTACTTCATTTTATTTTATTTTATTTTTTGCTCATTTTTTTGGAGAGAGAGAGAGAGAGAGAGAGAGATAGGTGGGGTGGTGGAGAGGATCTGGGAGGGAATATGGCAGGGAAAACTGTGATCATATAATATTATGTGATTATAATATGTGAAAAAAAATTAAAAAGATGTATTCTAGTCAGATTAACTTACCAGGGTAAATATCTTTGGGTTGTGCTTCCTGAAACATCACATAATTTTTTTTCTTCTCTCTCTAGAGATTTCAAATGCCTCAGAGTCTGTATTGAGAACTAATCTCTGAGCAACTGACCTGCGTATTCAGGGCAGTCTGTCCTAAAACAGAGGAATTTATGATGCACCACTAGCTGTTTTCTGGGCTAGTTTGAAGACAGGTCTGTCTTGTTGACAAAAAAAATAATAATAATTTAAGCGAATAATTCTGTTTTTGTTCTTTATCCTGTATGTGTGTGGATGATTTCGGTAACTTGAAAACCTAAAGGCCTCTAAAGTACAGGGGAAAACCCCTCGGACTGTGTGTCCACAGTGCATAAGTGGTGAGAACCACATACAAATCCTTCCTTCCCTGTGACGATTGCACTGTGATTCCCAGAGACCCACAAGCCATTGTGCTGAAAGTTGGTCTTTAAAACTCTGTCCCTGGGATTACTATTTTATGATTAAAAAAAAAAAAAAAAATCTCTTTCATCATCCCTGCTTCTAAAATAAGACAGAACTTAAAAAGAAAAAATGTTCGTATCTTTTACTATGATATAAAAATCTCATCCTGAACGAGACTGTATCATGTGTGGATGTGCATCGTTCCAGCATTGTTTGTTTTCTTTATTTAACTTCCACAGAAAGGCAGAGAGAACGTTAAACTGCAGAAGCTGTTGGTACGCTATTCTTCTGCCAAATAAAGATGATGTGCTGTTGGAATAACAACATCTTTGAGAATGCACAAATATCTTTGAGTCTCTAAAATAACTTGAAAATTTAGAGTCACCGGGA